>NC_064621.1:497416388-497725295 GCF_023898315.1 Schistocerca nitens
ATGCCTACAGTACACTATCTACACCCTCTCCAAATTTCAAGTTTCTGTCCTTAGCAGTTTGAGCTGGGCGATGGTGACCCAGTGAATCAGTCTGGCCCTAATTCACCCCCATACGAGTTGAATTACCAAAAAACGGCGTTACACGTATTTTTTTAATTTCTAACCAAGAAGGCAAATACCAATTTTCATAGATTTAGTGTGAAAAATGCTTTCACAGTGAAATGCTTTCATAAAATATTTTACTCCCTCTTTCAACCCTTTGGAGGTTGAAATTCCAAAAAACGGTGAACAAAAAAGTCTTGCATAATGAAATATTCCCATAAAAAGTTTTATTTCCCATTTCACCCTCAACGGGTTTTCAAAAACAGTGAAACACCGATTTGTTTCAATTTCTGACCGAGAAGCCATATTCAATTTTTCATAGATTTAACTTCAAAAATTTATTCATAATGAATTGTTTGATAAAGAATTTCATCCCCTATTTCATCCCTTAGGGGCTGAATTTCCAAAACACTAAAACGCGTTCTTTTAAAAAAAAATTGTAACCGAGAAGTCAAATACCAGTTTTCGTTGATGTAGCTTTAAAAATACTTTAGTAGTTTCTTAACCCACTGTTTCACCCCCACAGGGGCTAAATCTCCAAAACTGCTGAAACACTCAGTTGTTTATTTCTGCCCAAGAAACCAAATACCAACTTTCGTAGGTCTAGCTTCAAAACTTCCTTAATAGCGACTTTTTTCAAAACACCTTTCATTCCCTATTTCACACCCTTAGGGGTAGAATTTTGAAGCATCCTTTCTCGAACGGCGATCACAGTATAAGACCCACATCCTCCTCACATTTCAAGTTTTTATTCTTAGCGGTTTGGGCTAGGCTATGTAGAGTCAGTTAGTCAGGACATTGTCTTTTATGTATATACAGTAGATGGAAATGGGACCAGAGGCACTTTATTTCCATGTTAGAGCTCAGTTTCTTCAGCTCTTCAACACACTCATCATGGGAAACACATAGGGAAAGAACGTATCAGCACCGTATGAGACACTTTCATAAATGAAATGTTCAAAATACCCTCCCTCCAGGTAGTCGTGTGGTCTTTATTATTGTTGCAGCTAATTATCCTCCGCTGACATTAGAGTTGTCAATTGCACGACGATGTCCCTCCTCTAGCTGAGGCATTCTCGTCCTTTTAGGCCCCAGTTACGAGTAGTAGGCTTAAACGTCCCGTGCTCCCAGTTGTTCCAAACGTCCTCTTGTCAGGGTACCGTCTGCAAAGGTTTCCCTGTACAAACGTTGACCCCATGGTCTTGACCTGCTAATCCACACGAGGAGCGTTTGAAAAGTCCGTGCAAAAATAAAAACTACTTACGTGTTTGGGGCAAAACTTTTTTATTTTTCGACAGAGTCTCCTTTTAGACTTATACCCTTCGTCTAACGCTGTTCTAATTGATTGATCGTTTCCGAATAATAGGAATTGTCCAAGTCTGCAAAATAACTATTAGTTGCCGCAATCACCTCCTCGTTTGAATAAAATCTTTGTCCCGCCAGCCATTGCCTCAGATCGGGGAACAAATAATAGTCCGAGGCAGCCATGTCTGGAGAATAGGGGAGATGTGAAACGAATTGGAATCCTATTTCCAATAATTTTGCGAACACAGCTGCTGAGGTGTGTGTTGGTGCATTGTCGTGATGGAGAAGGACTTTTTTTGCGGTCCAATCGCCGGCGTTTTTCTTGCAGCTCGGTTTTCAAACGGTCCAATAAAAAATGGTTCAAATGGCTCTGAACACTATGGGACTTAACATCTGTGGTCATCAGTCCCCTAGAACTTAGAACTACTCAAACCTAACTAACCTAAGGACAGCACACACATCCATGCCCGAGGCAGGATTCGAACCTGCGACCGTAGCAGTCGCGCGGTTCCGGACTGAGCGCCTAGAACCGCGAGACCACCGCGGCCGGCAAAACGGTCCAATAACAATGAATAATATGCACCTGCAATTGTTTTACCCTTTTCCAGATATATGATGAGGATTATCCCTTGCGAATCCCAAAAGACAGTCGCCATAACCTTTCCGGCCGAAGGAATAGTCTTCGCTTTTTTTGATGCAGATTCTCCCTTGGTAACCCATTATTATTTAGATTGTTATTTGTCCTCAGGAGTATAGTAATGTATCCTTGTTTCATCCATAGTGACGAAACTACGCTTGAAGTCCTGCGGATTCTCCCTGAACAGCGGCAAACCATCCTTACAATACTTAACACGATTCCGTTTTTGGTCAAGCGTGAGAAATAGCGAAACCCATCTTGCGGATAGCTTTCTCATGTCCAAATGTTTATGCAAAATATTATGTACCCGTTCATTCTAGATGCCCACAGCACTGGCAATCTCAGGCACCTTAACTCTTCTGTCATCCATCACGATATCATGGATTTTATCAATGATTTCTGGAATCATAACCGCCACAGGGCGTCCAGAACGTTCAGCATCACTTGTGCCCATATGGCCACTCCGAAAATTTTCAAACCACTTATAAACTGTTCTAATCGAAGGTGCAGAGTCACCGTAATGTTTATCAAGCTTCTCTTTAGTCTCCTGAGGCGTTTTGCCTTTCATAAAGTAATATTTAATCACCACAAGACATTCTTTTTCGTCCATTTCTTGACAATCGCTCGACTTCCTTGATTCACAGGAATGCCAAACACAAAGAAATAGATCAATATGGCTGAAACTTGGTGTGCGTTCTTTACAAAGATGCTACTAACTAAATGTGATCTCGATACTCGCCAGTGGTGCCATCTCTCGGACTTTGCACGGACTTTTCAAACGCCCCTCGTACAGCAAATGAGCATCTGCCAATTCCACATTTGAGTACACTTCCATTGCACTGTACGTGAAAGAACTTCGCGACTAACATTAAACAGTTGATGCTAGCAGAGAAATGAAGTTAATCGTAAGTCATCACAAGCAGTGAAGTCTGTCGCCTGTCAGAGCAAGCAATGAAGTGAATCACATGTCAACAACACCTTCGTTTAATTGTAACAACAAACACTGGCGGTGAACCTGAGACTTAAAACTTTTTGAACATGCTAACCAAACACAACCAAAAGGGTATTTTAAAATGCCAAGTAAGCAAGCGTTTGATGTAATGCTGGTAACACTCTTTCTCTATTCCCCATGATTAACGTGATTATGAAGAGAACTGCAAAATGAGCTATAACATGGAAATAAAGCGTTTACGAACCCATGTCCATAAATAAGGGAAGTTCAAAAAGAAACGAGCCGGAGGCATAATTACAGAAACCAGTACCTGTATGTTAGAAGTACTGACCCTGGCTGTTGAGACACCTGTCCCACTGTGACACAAGGCGGTGAATGGCTGTCTCATAAAATTCCCGGGGCTGCGATGTTATCCAGTTCCGCACGCACAACTGGACGTCGTCGTCCGAGGTGAATTGTTTGCCACTCAGAGCCTTTTTAAGGGGACCAAAAATGGCGTAATCTCAGAGAGAGAGAGGTCCGGACCGTATGGAGGGTGGCCCGAACCTCCCATTTGAATTTCTGCTGGAGTGCCGCGACTGTGTTGGCCGTATGAGGCTTTGCATTGTCATGGAGCAGAATGACCCCAAGGGTGAAATTGCCTGGTCGTTTTGATTTGATCGATTGGCGAAGAGTAGTCAAGGTTTGCGAGTAACACTGGGCATTCACTGTTGTCCCGTGCTGCAGGAAGTGAATCAGAAGGGGGCCATCTTGGTCAAAGAAGAACGTCAGCATAACCTTTCCGATTCAAATCGGAGGACGACGTCCAGCTGTACATGCGGAACTGGTTAACATCGCAGCCCCGGGAATTGTATGAGACAGCCATTCACCGCCTTGTGTCACAGTGGGACAAGTGTCTTAACAGCCAGGGTCAGTACTTCTAACACACAGGTACTGGTTTCCGTAATTATCCCTCGGGCTCATTTCTTTTTGAACGCCCCTTATAACATATTTTCTTACTCAACACGTGAGGGATGTTTCCTAGAAGTTACCTTTTTGTTACGCCCTGTATTTTTTTTTCTCTAAATGGAACGCATCGTACGTCACTGATGACGAAGAAGGATGTACGACATTTTTTGCGACGCGGTATGGAAGAACATTTACGGAGTACAAGCTCTGTTGTCGCTGTCGTATTCATTTGAGATTTCAGAGGCAAGCCATGAAGAGCAGTCGCTTTATTAGACCTGATTCTAACACTTACCGTAACGAGTGCAAAGTTTATGCGGAATGTAGTATCTTTCATTGCTGCTGCGTTGGTACGTAAGTACACGCTGGTCTACTCACCATCCGCAGACTGCTGCCTCGATGCCGACATTCGTAAAATATGCATTTATCCCCCTTGCAAAATGGGAATATTACGGGCTTTCCCGGCCAAGAGTGGCAATATCTCTGAAACGGCGCATTTTGTTAACGTTCCTGTGCTGCCAAGGGGAAGGTTTATTGTGTGTGGACTCACGGTGAGTAACTAGTGAAAGCTGGCGAATAACGTGAGCAAGGAAAGCAAGTTGTGAACAGGGTCTAACAACCGGCCTTGAAATCTGTAATAAACAAAGTTATTGTTCTGCCACTTTCCCAGATGACCATTCAGCAAACTCTCTCCCGAATAGAAATCAGCTGCAAACACCTTGTCACAAAACGGAGGTGGAATTGGCGGAATGTTGAATTTCACAGCCTAATGAATTCTCTATTTCGATACGTGACGGTTTCTTCTCCACACGACTATTCGCGTGCTGAGTTCTACGTGTTTGGGGTGACCGGCAACATTGGTGATGAAGCAGGGAATACATGTCATTTCAGATCATACAGTCACAAATGTCTGACTCTGTTATCATACGAGCAAACATGCCTTCCAAGGATTTTCCACTCCCTCTCTATCAATAGTGGTAACTGCCCTATGATATCTTCGCTTCTCACACTTCAGACGCTGTAGAAAATACTGCGTACAGGGCTTTACCTATCGAAGTGAAGTTCAAATTTATATTTCAGTATTACCTTTTGTAACCCGACTCGGTAGCCAAGATCGCTAACGACATTCCTTATGCCTCATAAACAGTATATCACTGGCTTAGAATCCTCGAAGAGGCGATGGTACAATCCCCGATACAGAACTGTGTGTTAATTTCTAGTCCTCTATGAAGTGTTCTGCAGAGTGAGGGGATGTGGTGCTCTTAGTGCTGCCCTATCTAACATTAAGCTCAGTGGCCTCATTCATGCTATTTGGGAGGAGTAGATTATGTTCCAACAGCGATTGTTACCCTCGGTCTTCTTTCACTTTCCATAATCATCCACAACAACACAAACTCCCCTTTAAAATGCACGTGCAATCATCATAACCATCATACAGATACAGTGACATACCGAAAACAAAACCATACCAACAGCCACGAACACGTCACAATTGGTAGGTTTAAACGAATTACTGGTTAGGAACCCAAGAAAAGATCCCTTAGTCGCCTATTTGACATACAATTTAAATACACATGAAAGGAATGATATCAGGATACATTGCAGTTTTGTCTCAATGAGACTGCTCACTGACTTTATGATTCTTGGTACAGTGCTAATGGAAGAACGAACACCTCAAACGCGGTAACCCAGAGCAATTGGGCCGCAAGTTAATCTCTACGAATACCCTGCACTGGAAGGACATTGGAAGCGTGAGAGGATGAAATATCCATTAGGACATGACTTGCAGAAAAAGCAGCTCGAGCAAATGAGACAATGAACCTGACAGGTCGGCAAATCCAGAAGCTAGTGGAAACCATAGCAGTTCAGCAGCAGGAGTAGTGGTGTAGTGGTTCAGTACCAATTCTGGCACAGTTTATGTGGTTGCCAGAATTCAAGGTCATTGATGATTTACTATTCCCCTGTGTTGGCAGATTTCAATCAGGAAAAATAAACTAGTGGTCATTAAAATTGCTACACCACGAAGATGACGTGCTACAGCAGCGAAATTTAACCGACAGAAAGAAGATGCTGTGATATGCAAAGGATAAGCTTTTCAGATCATTCACAGAAGGTTAGCGCCGGTGGCGACACCTACAACGTGCTGACGTGAGGAAAGTTTCCAACCGATTTCTCATACACAAACAGCAGTTGATCGGCGTTGCCTGGTGAAACGCTGTTGTGATGCATCGTGTAAGGAGGAGAAATGCGTACCATCACGTTTCCGACTTTGATAAAGGGCGGATTGTAGCCTATCGTGATTGCGGTTTATCGTATCGCGACATTGCTGCTCGCGTTGGTCGAGATCCAATGACTGTTAGCAGAATATGAAAACGGTGGGTTCAGGAGGGTAATACGGAACGCCGTGCTGCATCCCAACGGCCTCGTATCACTAGCAGTCGAGATGACAGGCATCTTATCCACATGGCTGTAACTCGACCCCCGAGTCAACAGATTGGGACGTTTGCAAGACAACAACCATCTTCACGAACAGTTCGACGCCGTTTGCAGCAGCATGGACTATCAGCTATCAACTCGGAGACCATGGCTGCGGTTACTCTTGACGCTGCGTCACAGACAGGAGCGCCTGCGATGGTGCACTCAACAACGAACCTGGGTGCACGAATGGCAAAACGTCATTTTTTCGGATGATTCCAGGTTCTGTTTACAGCATCATGATGGTCGCATCCGTGTTTGGCGACATCGCGGTGAACGTACATTGGAAGCGTGTATTCCTCATCGCCATACTGGCGTATCACCCGGCTTGATGGTATGGGGTGCCATTGGTTACACGTCTCGGTCACCTCTTGTTCGCATTGACGGCACTTTGAACAGTGGACGTTACATTTCAGATGTATTACGACCCGTGGCTCTACCCTTCATTCGATCCCTGCGAAACCCTACATTTCAGCAGGATAATGCACGAACGCATGTTGCAAGTCCTGTACGGACCTTTCTGGACACAGAAAATGTTCGACTGCTGCCCTGGCCAGCACATTCTCCAGATCTCTCACCAATTGAAAACGTCTGGTCAATGGTGGCCGAGCAACTGGCTCGTCACAATACGCCAGTCACTTTTCTTGATGAACTGTGCTACAGTCTGGAACCGCGTCACCGCTACGGTCGCAGGTTCGAATCCTGCCTCGGGCATGGATGTGTGTGGTGTCCTTAGGTTAGTTAGGTTTAAGTAGTTCTAAGTTCTAGGAGACTGATGACCGCAGCAGTTAAGTCCCATAGTGCTCAGAGCCATTTGATGAACAGTGGTATCGTCTAGGCGCGCAGTCCGGAACCGTGGGACTGCTACGGTCGCAGGTTCGAGTCCTGCCTCGGGCATGGATGTGTGTGATGTCCTTAGGTTAGTTAGGTTTAAGTAGTTCTAAGTTCTAGGGGACTGATAACCACAGCACTTGAGTCCCATGGTGCTCAGAGCCATTTGAACTGTGGTATCGTGTTGAAGCTGCACGGGCAGATGTACCTGTACGCGCCATCCAAGCTCTGGTTGACTCAATGCCCAGGCGTATCAAGGCCGTTATTACGGCCAGTGATGGTTGTGCTGGGTACTGATTTCTCAGGATCTGTGCACCCAAACTGCGTGAAAATGTAATCACATGTCAGTTCTAGTATAATATATTTGTCCAATGAATACCCGTTTATCATCTGCATTTCTTCTTGGTGTAGCAGTTTTAATGGCCAGTATTGTGTATGAGGCTACAGAGACAGCTCATTTGTGTGAAGTTAAAGTGATGGGAGAAAATAGCAACTTTTGCAATTTGCAAGGATTGAACAAGTATATCAAGTCACATTCGCATTTAATATTGTGTGTATCGAACTGGAGAGGCTCCGTACCGCCGAGGAAGCGCTCAATGGTTCACAACCCCATTAGAGGCCACAGCAGTCCACCCATCCCACCGCCGCCCCACACCGAACCCAGGGTTACTGTACCAGACGAGTGTAACCCCAAATGTTTGGGTGGTAGAGTAATTATGGTGTATGGGTACGTGGAGACAGTGTTTGCAATCGCCGACATAGTGTATCTGAACCAGTCCGCATTCGCAGAGACAGACGGAAAACCGCCAATAAACCATTCACAAGCTGGCCGGCACACCGGACCTCGACACTAACCCGCCGGGCTGGGTGAAAAACATCTGAACAAAAGTGCTCTCGTCAAATAGACATTGTCACAAGAATAAAAAATTAAACTGTAAAAATGTAACGTGTTTGCCAACTGGAATAAAATGTTCCATGGAAATACGTTGGCGGTCGCGAGGTCGCTTAGGGCCAAGAACTGCATAAAACAGCCGTTGCCGTCACACTAGTGTCTCTAACCGACCTCGCCACTGCCTTTGTATTTCGATGGAACATTTTATTCCAGTTGACAAACACGCTACATTTTTACAGTTTAATTTTTTTTCTTGTGACAATTTCTATTTGAGGAGAGCTCTTTTGTTAAGATGTTTTTCACTCATGGTACAGGGTGTTTCAAAAATGACCGGTATATTTGAAACGGCAATAAAAACTAAACGAGCAGCGATAGAAATACACCGTTTGTTGCAATATGCTTGGGACAACAGTACATTTTCAGGCGGAGAAACTTTCGAAATTACAGTAGTTACAATTTTCAACAACAGATGGCGCTGCAAGTGATGTGAAAGATATAGAAGACAACGCAGTCGTGGGTGCGCAATTCTGTACGTCGTCTTTCTGCTGTAAGCGTGTGCTGTTCACAACGTGCAAGTGTGCTGTAGACAACATGGTTTATTCCTTAGAACAGAGGATTTTTCTGGTGTTGGAATTCCACCGCCTAGAACACAGTGTTGTTGCAACAAGACGAAGTTTTCAACGGAGGTTTAATGTAACCAAAGGACCGAAAAGCGATACAATAAAGGATCTGTTTGAAAAATTTCAACGGACTGGGAACGTGACGGATGAACGTGCTAGAAAGGTAGGGCGACCGCGTATGGCAACCACAGAGGGCAACGCGCAGCTAGTGCAGCAGGTGATCCAACAACGGCCTCGGGTTTCCGTTCGCCGTGTTGCAGCTGCGGTCCAAATGACGCCAACGTCCACGTATCGTCTCATGCGCCAGAGTTTACACCTCTATCCATACAAAATTCAAACGCGGCAACCCCTCAGCGCCGCTACCATTGCTGCACGAGAGACATTCGCTAACGATATAGTGCACAGGATTGATGACGGCGATATGCATGTGGGCAGCATTTGGTTTACTGACGAAGCTTATTTTTACCTGGACGGCTTCGTCAATAAACAGAACTGGCGCATATGGGGAACCGAAAAGCCCCATGTTGCAGTCCCATCGTCCCTGCATCCTCAAAAAGTACTGGTCTGGGCCGCCATTTCTTCCAAAGGAATCATTGGCCCATTTTTCAGATCCGAAACGATTACTGCATCACGCTATCTGGACATTCTTCGTGAATTTGTGGCGGTACAAACTGCCTTAGACGACTCTGCGAACACCTCGTGGTTTATGCAAGATGGTGCCCGGCCACATCGCACGGCCGACGTCTTTAATTTCCTGAATGAATATTTCGATGATCGTGTGATTGCTTTGGGCTATCCGAAACATACAGGAGGCGGCGTGGATTGGCCTCCCTATCCGCCAGACATGAACCCCTGTGACTTCTTTCTGTGGGGACACTTGAAAGACCAGGTGTACCGCCAGAATCCAGAAACAATTGAACAGCTGAAGCAGTACATCTCATCTGCATGTGAAGCCATTCCGCCAGACACGTTGTCAAAGGTTTCGGGTAATTTCATTCAGAGACTACGCCATATTATTGCTACGCATGGTGGATATGTGGAAAATATCGTACTATAGAGTTTCCCAGACCGCAGCGCCATCTGTTGTTGAAAATTGTAACTACTGTAATTTCGAAAGTTTGTCTGCCTGAAAATGTACTGTTGTCCCAAGCATATTGCAACAAACGGTGTATTTCTATCGCTGCTCGTTTAGTTTTTATTGCCGTTTCAAATATACCGGTCATTTTTGAAACACCCTGTATGATTACATGTCATCCTATGTAATTTTTATTCCGACGAAGATCGCCTTAGTGCTGTCGAACAATGGTCAATTTGACTATAATTTTGTGCAACCAATGTGGCTATACATACATCCTGTAATACTGCAGTGTGTTTTGAAAGCTTAAGATAGGTTCAAGGAATCCCGCGACTGTGTCGACACAGTAAGAAGCCACTGACAGATGGTCCATAGGAACACATTATCTGTATATCGTCGCAGAGAAACAATACTTAAGACGCAGTGCCCCTCCGCATCGCTAGAATCCTTTCCAATCAAAATGCGCTATTTTATCACTGCCCTCGCGTGATATCATACCGGCACGGGCCTAAGACAACGCTCAAGATCACCGCGTCTCGGATCGCAACCCAATTACAGGGCTGTTGGCAAGAGAAACCGCGACGGATGAAGTATGTATCTGGTGCGCAAGGAGAGAAAGCTAGTCTTCCCATAAAGCACTGCGGCACAGTAATGAACAGTTAGGCCATCACTTACCCCCACGGAAATGACAGCGGTTCGAGGACGTGTGTCAGCATACAGATAGCTTTCCTTCCAAGCGACCTCCCTTTCCATTTCTGTAGCATCGGAGAGGTACATTGATACCTGCGTCTGTGAATGACAACTTTGGACTTCAGTATGCGTAAATTTAAAAGAGCCAGCCCGTAACGGAAAACTGTATCTTAAATTAAATTTCTGGATATGTCCATCAGCAGTAGTATAATCTAAGTAGCAAATACATTTGGAGTACTCCGACCTGAGCAAAACACAATTTCTTGGTTCTCTCTTTTTACTCGCATTTCACGTTATTCAACAGGAAATCGTAAGTAAATATTATACGGAAATCTATCTGCATACTAATAGTAAAACTGTAAAATCACCGTGTCTTTCTGTTTGAACACATTAATTTCCAAAACTGGTAGACAAATTTTCATAGGGTTCTCACATGAAACATGAGCGTAGCTTGGAGGGACGTATAGGACTTATTTCGTCAACATCCTGTCATTCTACTATGGATTTTTTTAATGAGATAGTTCTTTTCAATTATCTGATTCTGTGGAGAGGTATTATCACATTTAAGATGACATTTAAGAATGTATAGGTCAGTTGTAACTAGCAACCCGTCAGTCAAGTGCGGAAGGAACTGGAAGAGATAAGGGGATAAAATTCCATGATGTGTGGAACAGACGTAAACAGACTCTAATGATGAACTCCTAGATTGGTTTCAGAAATCAGGAAAAGTATAAAAACGAGCAAGACATGGAATGTCAAGTAAGAAAACACGCGAATGACAAACTACTCTGACGGAAAAGAGTCGCAACGCCAAAAAATAATTAATGTAGAGTAATTAAATTTCAGGAATACATTTGTATAGGTAACATACTTTAGTGATTAACACTGCAAGATCACAGGTTAAAGTAAGCGCGAGATAAGCCATCAAACAAGTGAAATGCTGGTACATTAATAACCTGTGTAACAGCCAGAACGTTGAATGCAAGAATGAAAACGTCCACGCATTGTGTTGTACAGGTTCCGGATGTTAGTTCATGGGATGAAGTTCCATGTCTGTTGCACTTGGTCGGTCAACATAGGGACGGTTAATACTGTTTGAGGAAGACGTTAGAGTTGTCGTCCAATGATGTTCCATTTGTGTTCGATTGGAGACAGACCAGGTGATCGGGCAGGCCAAGGCAACTTGTTGCTCTCTTTAGAGCATGTTGGGTTACAACAACGGTATGTGGGCGAGCGTTATGCAATTGGAAAACACCTCCTGGATTGCTGTTCATGAATGGCAGCACGACAGGTCGAACTGTCCACAGCTCGTGGTCGTGCGGTAGCGTTCTCGCTTCCCACGCTCGGGTTCCCGGGTTCGATTCCCGGCGGGGTCAGGGATTTTCTCTGCCTCGTGATGACTGGGTGTTGTGTGATGTCCTTAGGTTAGTTAGGTTTAAGTAGTTCTAAGTTCTAGGGGACTGATGACCATAGATGTTAAGTCCCATAGTGCTCAGAGCCATTTGGACAGGTCGAATTACCAGACTGACGTACAATTTTGCAGTCAAGGTGCCTGGTATAACCACGAGTGTGCTCCTGCTGTAATAGGAAATCGCACCCCACGCCATAACTCATGGTGTAGGTGCAGTGAGTCTAGCACGCAGACAGGTTGGTTGCAGGCCCTCACCTGGCTCCTTCTAACCATGGTCAGCACTGGTACCGAGACTGAACCGAATTTCATTAAAAAACACAAAAAGACCTCCACCCTGCCCTCCAGTGAGCACTCGCTTGATACCCCTGAAGTCCGAAATGGCGGTGGTCTGGGGCCAGTGGAATAGGGCTTCAGTCTCAGAGCTGTCCCTAAAGCAACAATTTGTAACAGTTCTGTGGTGCCAATTGTTGCTCAAATTGCTACTGCAGATGCAGTACGATGCCCCAGAGCCATATCCCGAAGACGATAGCCTTCCCAATCGGTAGTGCCACGTGGTCGTCCGGAGCCGGTCTTCTTACGAGTTCCGACCGTACATTCTCGTGACCACCGCTGCCAGCAATCATATACAGTGCCTACCTTCCTGCCAAGTCTTTCTGCAGTATCGTAGAAGGAACATCCAGTTTCTCGTAGCCCTATTGTACGGCCTCGTTCAAACTCAGTGAGGTATTGATAATGGCGTCTTTGTCGCGTTGAAGGCATTCTAGACCAACACCAACTCGCCACGTCCAATATCAAAGCTAACTAACGCTCACGACCGTTGCAGAGTGTATTTAAGACAAACCTTATTTGCATCCTCATCGTGGGCGAGGTGGCGCAGTTGTTAGCATCCTGGACTCGCGGATCAAACCCATGTCCGGCCACAATGATTTAGGTTTTACGTGATTTTCCTAAATCGCTTTGTGCAAATACCGGGATGGTTCCTTCGAAATGGCACGGTCGACTTCCTTCCCCATCCTTCCCTAACTCGATAGGACCGATGACGTCGCTGTTTGATCCACTCCCCCAAATCCAACCAACCAACCAAGCTCTAATAGCGTCAGTCTTAAGCGTCTGGCGCGAAATTTGAATAGGCACCATCTTTCAGGTGCAGAAACACCCCTAATAACTTTCATTTATGTCATAAAACTATTTCTTCTTGTTGTTACGATTTTTTTCCGTCAGTGTATCATGTTAAGAGGAAACGGCGCAGGCGCAGGAAAGAAGATGAAACGTTCCGACCTTAATGTCTCCTCTCTTAGCAAATGCTTGTACCAACATTACATAAAAGAAATTCGCCTATAAAAAGACAATGGAAAGGAAAAGTTATGTGCGAGCAACGAGTACACCAAAACAACCGGCCGCTATGGTCGAGCGGTTCTAGGCGCTTCAGTCCGGAACCACGCGGCTGCTACGGTCGCAGGTTCGAATCTTGCTTCAGGCATGGATGTGTGTGATGTCCTTAGGTTAGTTAGGTTTAAGTAGTTCTAAGTCTAGGAGACTGATGACATCAGATGTTAAGTCCCATAGTGCTAAGCCATTTATGAACACCAACACAAACCGCCGGTTCTTCGCTGCGGATAGTATGTGCTGTGGAAATTTGAATCACATATAACAGTATGCGTTCAGTAGGAGATGCACATGTCAAAGAATGGAGATCATGCATTCATGATACAAAGTGAAACAGCAGAACATCCAAATTGAGTTACCGCAAAGGCAGGTAAAATATCACATGATGATGATGATGATGATGATGACGGAAAAACATTACTTAACTATTCACAGTTTAATAAGGTAGAGAAGGTTATTGTAGAAGAAAAGTCAAGGAAATGACAAGTGAGAAATGAAGATATAAATATCGTGGGTTTGAGTTCGAAGACTAATTTGATCGTGTTGTACATGCTAGTTTAAACTGTGGAAGCCTCTCTCCCTCTGCCTAACTACTGCAATCAACATCTATTTGAATCTGCTTAATGTAGACGATCCTTCGTCTTTCTCTACGATATAATCGCCACACTTGTCTACATTAACAAATAGACTATTCCTTAAGGCTTCAATAAACGGATCTCCCTTTTTCTTTTTAATCAAATTGTGGCATAAATTTTTTTTCTCCCCAATTCTGTTCTGTGACTCTTCAGTCATAGATCAAACCATCTAATCGTCAGGATTATTCTATTGCACGATATTTCAAAGACTAATCTCTTCTCGTCTGAACTGCTTATCGTCCACGTTTCGTTTCCGTTCAGGGCTACATCCTAAACAAGTACCTCTAAAAAAGACTTAATAACACTTAAATTTGTGTTTGATTACATTTTTTAAAAACGCTTTCCTTGGTTGGTTGGCTGATTTGGGGGGAAGGGACCAAAAGAGCGAGGTCATCGCTCCCTTTGGATTAGGAAAGGATGAGGAAGGAAATCGGCCGTGCCCTTTCAAATAAACTATCCCGTCATGTGTCTGAAGGGATTTAGGGAAATCACGGAAAATCTAAATCAGGATGGCTGGACGCGGGTTTGAACCGTCGTCCTCCCGAATGCGAGTCCAATGTGCTAACCACTGCGCCACCTTAATCGTTTTTTTTTTATTGCTATTTGGTATCCCCTCTACATCAGCCAAGATCAGTTATTTTACTGCCCAGAAAGCAAACCTCAGTGTTTATTTTTGTGTCCAACTTCCTAATTTACGACGGGCGTTCAATAAGCAATGCAACACACTTTTTCTCTCGGTCAGTTTCTGATGAAAAACGCGGATTGTAGGATGAAACATCGTGGAATATTCTTGTTTCAGCCCTTTCAGTTTCATGAAGTTGCGATATGTAGTGGCGCTATAAGTAGCCTTCAAAATGGCATCTACGAGGGTTGGAACTTTAATAGTGGCAACTATTTAATTTACAGCTCGTACAAAATAGATAAGTGTTTCAAAGTTTTACTGACCTTCAAAGTAGTCACCAGCAATGTGTATAAACAGTTGCCAGCGATGTGGAAGTCGTAGGATACTCTTAGCAGTGCCAGTTGTGTTGACAGTTCGAGCGGCGTGGTCTATTGCCCGGCAAATTTGTAGCAGTTCTGAAGCGAATGCCGTGAAGTGTTTCCATCAGTTTAGAAATCGACGTGAACTTACGAGGGCTTCAGTCAGGGGACTGCATTAGGTGGTGTAACACTTAACAGCCCCATCAGTCAAACAAATCAGTAACAGTTTGCACTGTACGTTTTTGAGCATTGTCCTGGAAAATGATGGTCAGGTCCTGCTGAAAGTGTCATCACTACCGTCTGTACACTGTTCATTTTTGGAACACAACCTATGACCAGCTTAGAGACAGAAGCGATGACACTTTCTGCAGGGCCTGACCATCATTTTGCAGGACACTGCTCAAGCACGTACAGTGCACGCTGTTACTGATTTGTTTGGCTGATGGGGCTTACCACATACTGCACTCCCCTGACTTAAGCCCTCGTGAGTTCAACTATGTTGAAAAATAGGGTTTTATAGCCAGCCATTGCTACCCTTTATAATGACGTTCGCCACAACGTCGCATTTTGCTCAACGTACGAAAATCAGCAACTCCAACAGTCGCTATCTCTCTAATGTAAGACGAGGCCGTAACCAGCCTCCAATAATTACCGACGTTAACTAATCTGTGCCGGTAGTGCACTCGTGACTTATGAAACTAAAGGCACGTTATCGCCCCTTTCTGCTCTGATGGGGCGACTTGCCGTGGAAAAAGCTTCGAAACCTGACATTTGAACCTGATAACAGCACCATTTCTTGGCAAATGACATACAGGGCTATTACAAATGATTGAAGCGATTTCATAAATTCACTGTAGCTCCATTCATTGACATATGGTCATGACACACTACAGATACGTAGAAAAACTCATAAAGTTTTGTTCGGCTGAAGCCGCACTTCAGGTTTCTGCCGCCAGAGCGCTCGAGAGCGCAGTGAGACAAAATGGCGACAGGAGCCGAGAAAGCGTATGTCGTGCTTGAAATGCACTCACATCAGTCAGTCATAACAGTGTAACGACACTTCAGGACGAAGTTCAACAAAGATCCACCAACTGCTAACTCCATTCGGCGATGGTATGCGCAGTTTAAATCTTCTGGATTCCTCTGTAAGGGGGAAACCAACGGGTCGGCCTGCAGTGAGCGAAGAAAAGGTTGAACGCGTGCGGGCAAGTTTCACGCGTAGCCCGCGGAAGTCGACGAATAAAGCAAGCAGGGAGCTAAACGTACCGCAGCCGACGGTTTGGAAAATCTTACGGAAAAGGCTAAAGCAGAAGCCTTACCGTTTACAATTGCTACAAGTCCTGACACTCGATGACAAAGTCAAACGCTTTGAATTTTCGGTGCGGTTGCAACAGCTCATGGAAGAGGATGCGTTCAGTGCGAAACTTGTTTTCAGTGATGAAGCAACATTTTTTCTTAATGGTGAAGTGAACAGACACAATGTGCGAATCTGGGCGGTAGAGAATCCTCACGCATTCGTGCAGCAAATTCGCAATTCACCAAAAGTTAGCGTGTTTTGTGCAATCTCACGGTTTAAAGTTTACGGCCCCTTTTTCTTCTGCGAAAAAAAACGTTTCAGGACAAGTGTATCTGGACATGCTGTAAAGTTGGCTCATGCCACAACTGGAGACCGACAGCGCTGACTTCATCTTTCAACAGGATGGTGCTCCACCGCACTTCCATCATGATGTTCGGCATTTCTTAAACAGGAGATTGGAAAACCGATGGATCGGTCGTGGTGGAGATCATGATAAGCAATTCATGTCATGGCCTCCACGCTCTCCCGACTTAACCCTATGCGATTTCTTTCTGTGGAGTTATGTGAAAGATTCAGTGTTTAAACCTCCTCTACCAAGAAACGTGCCAGAACTGCGAGCTCGCATCGACGATGCTTTCGAACTCATTGATGGGGACATGCTGCGCCGAGTGTGGGAGGAACTTGATTATCGGCTTGATGTCTGCCGAATCACTAAAGGGGCACATATCGAGCATTTGTGAATGCCTAGAAAAACTTTTTGAGTTTTTGTATGTGTGTGCAAAGCATTGTGAAAATATCTCAAATAATAAAGTTATTGTAGAGCTGTGAAATCGCTTCAATCATTTGTAATAACCCTGTAATTAACAATGGCTGGTTTTACTTTCAATGACACTCCACCTCCATTTCATAAAAACAAAACATACGTAAAAAAATACTTCGGCAGGAAATTTATTCCGAAACAACGTTTTGAGGATGAACTTACAAATAAAATTTGGAAACATATTGTTACATGCTACATCAACCGAGTCTGGATCCACGAATGAACGCCACCAACTGTGACGGCGTTTTGGCGTTTTCAACGCTAAGCAAGTACCAGAACTTCATTCGAAGGACATGACTGCTACTCTAGTTCCACGAGAGTACGAATATATCAACCAGGTACGAGACGTAAGTATTAATATGGAATTCTCTGAGAACCGAATTTAGCCGGTTCTAGGCGCTACAGTCTGGAACCGCGCGACCGCTACGGTCGCAGGTTCGAATCCTGTCTCGGGCGTGGATGTGTGTGTCATGTCCTTAGGTTAGTTAGGTTTAAGTAGTTCTAAGTTCTAGGGGACTGATGACACCAGAAGTTAAGTCCCATAGTGCTCAGAGCCATTTGAACAACAATTTAGAAAGCTTTCTCCAACAATGATAAAGTGCTTAGTCGGCTGTGCCTATTTAGATTTTGAAAACAGGGAGAATGGACTATTTCGGCTACCGAAAGAGGTGTCAATTCACACGGCTGTGCTCCTAGCCACTGAGAGGGAACTATGGTATTGCATGATGATCACAGCTAATCATATATCGTAATAACCATGGATTTGCTCTCCGTGGTGCAAACATTGACATTAATTGGTGAAGACAAAGTGAATAGTTATTTACCATTCCAGTGGACGATATACAACTACTGTGGACAGAGACATTGCCAAAAGCGAATGGAACAAGACGGCGGAGACCGAAGATCTGCACAACAGCACCTGGCACAAACAAATTCATCGGCATTTACCGAAGGCCCAATGGTGCGCTGAAAAGTGGGATATGAAATGTAACTAATCTGGCTTAGGAAACAAGAGACAATTTGTAAGGACCACAAAATTAAACCATGGCTGCTGCTACCGTCAATACCTCTGTAGAATCCACGTCATATCATCACCATACTGCGACTTTGTGCAGATCAAAGACATTTCACATCTACTTTGCCTGCCCTG
The DNA here is from genome assembly GCF_023898315.1 of Schistocerca nitens. NCBI lineage: Eukaryota > Metazoa > Arthropoda > Insecta > Orthoptera > Acrididae > Schistocerca > Schistocerca nitens. Next base: position 497,434,593 of record NC_064621.1, read on the forward strand.
GATACAGAATGGAATGAGACCGGTTCCTTATGGAGCTGGTCCACATGAACCAAGAACTTCCCTCGAACATATTAATACTCTTGTCAACGAAGGTAAGAGTTGGAATTCAATTGTAGCTATTCAATTTGTGTGTGTGTTTCTTTTTATTTGCTAGAAACCTGTCAGTGCCCACGCCTCCGCCGTATTAAACTATGTACTATTAACATCATCATCATCAACATCATCATTTAAGACTGATTATGCCTTTTAGCGCTCAGTCTGGAGCATAGTCCCCCCTTATAAAATTTCTCCATGATCCCCTATTCAGTGCTAACATTGGTGCCTCTTCTGATGTTAAGCCTATTACTTCAAAATCATTCTTAACCGAACCCAGGTACCTTCTCCTTGGTCTGCCCCGACTCCTCCTACCCTCTACTGCTGAACCCATGAGTCTCTTGAGTAACCTTGCTTCTCCCATGCGTGTAACATGACCCCACCATCTAAGCCTGTTCGCCCTGACTGCTACATCTATAGAGTTCATTCCCAGTTTTTCTTTGATTTCCTAATTGTGGACACCCTCCTGCCATTGTTCCCATCTACTAGTACCTGCAATCATCCTAGCTACTTTCATATCCGTAACCTCAACATTATATCAACGATTTTTTTAAATTCCTCAGAAAATGTGGAAAAGATAGATTGATATCTTCAGAGAACAAGCAATCCTTTAAGTTTGAATTGCTGTATTGGGGGTGAAACCACAAGCCAATAAATCCAATTAAAAAAAGATAACAAACCTACTGCTAGTAATTTATACAGTTACACAAAAATTGATTTCAGTAATAAATGAAATGTCACTCTTAGTTTTCTGTCTTCTAAAGGCTAAAGAAACAAAAAAGCAGTAAACAGCAAAACAGCGCAATGCTCACCGCTTACCACATGCCTGACAATGAAACTACCGTACGTGATGCAGATAAGGTGTCACGTTGTATGCACCGCGAGGGTGATGTAATGCGGTCGCTTTACCTCCATGACCAAGGTTACAGTGCCGTTAACAATGGCAAGGAAACAAACTAATTGTTGGTGGTTCAATTGTTCACTTGCCATCTGCGCGGGAAATATGTGCGTCATTGACCCACTTACGACGGTTCAGCAGGGCGTCGCCTTACCGACTTGCCGCTGATGGTGGTGCCACCTCGTAGCAGCGGTACAAACTTCCAACAGCGCTCTGGACTCAAAGACTGCCTACCTGCACTTGAAGTAGCTGACGACGTCTACAATAGACAGATTCACATTTTCATTCGTTCTCGCAGTAGACATTAGCAGCACTGCAAGATACGTCTTGCCTGATCTTTAAAGAAATTCTTCAGTCATCAAAAGAGCACGTTGTTTAGAAAGAGTTCTCGAATCGGTTTAAGTACATTCTAAGTGAACGGTTTTATTAAAAAAATAAAAAAAACGAATAAATCAGAGGATCGTAACGGTACAGAATGTCATGCAGATCGGTAACCAGCCAACGAATGTATGTGCGCATATGCTGATTTCGCTGCAGTACTATTTTTTTCTTTTCCTTGCTATAAAGGTTTATCAATGATGTTTCCGATGCTATGGAAGTACATGAAACAATTTCTTTGTAGAAATCATGCATATTTTTATATATCACTTCTTTGACTGCAGGAGGTAAGTTACGCGAAAGTTAAAACACAGGGTGTATCATAAAGAATATACGTATTACAAAGTATTATTTTGTCCAAACTATCGATCGCTGCGACTCGGCTCGACTATTGGAGAAACGAATACATAGTCTAGTTTATACTAATAGCCGCTAGATATCAGTTGTGTTCTGTTTTGCTTGGTAACTGTCGTATGTTTAAAATGGCTACTCCGCAGCAGAAATCATTTTGTGTTATCGAGTTTGCGAAGTGCAATTCCTTGATTACAGTGCAAGGACGATTCAGGACGAGGCACCAAACTGATCCTCCGAATGGGCAGAACATTCGCAGATGGTATCGACAGTTTCTAGGTACAGGATTTGTATATAAAGGAGAGAGTCCTGACCGCCCTCGTGTTCCTGAAGAAGATGTTCACGAATTCAAATTGCTTTCCAACCTGGTCCTTTAAAATCAACTCGTCGTGCCAGTCAGGAGTTACAACTGCCTACAACAACAATTTGACATGTTTTGAGACGTCAGTTGGTTATGAAGCTGTTCAAGTTACAGCTGTTACAAGCTCTGCGTCCTGACGACAAACGCAAACGTGTGGCATTTTGTAACGAGATTCTTGATGCTACTGACAATGATAACACTTTCGCCCAACGCATCGTATTCAGTGATGAAGCGACTTTCCATGTTAGTGGTCTGGTAAACAAACACAATGTTCGAGTTTGAGGCCTACTGAACCCACATGCAGCAACTGAACATGTACGAGATTCGCCCAAAGTCAACGTGTTTTGCGCGATATCCCGATCATCTGTTAACGGCCCATTCTTCTTTGTTGGAAACATGATTAATGGTCAGCAGTATCTTGTTATGTTACAAAACTGGTTGTTTCCGTGGCTGCACGAAGACAACTTCATTTTTCAACAAGATCCCTCACTGGAGTCGCTAAGTGCGTGAATATCTGAATGAAACGCTACCGAACCGTTGGATTTGTCGTCAAGGAGCTGGCGACTTAGCATGTCTCAGTAGAATTCCACGGTCACCGGATTTGACAGTCTCTGATTTCTTCCTGTGGGGTTTCGTTAAAGACAATGTTTGTGTACCACCACACCCACAGAACCTGGAAGTGCTGAAGAACCAGATGCGTACTGCCATAACATCAGTGACGAAGGACATGCTTGCCCGAGTATGGGAGGAATTTGAGTGTCAATGTGATATTGTTCGTGTCACTGATGGAGGACACACTGAACATCTGTAATCTGAACTTGAGAGGTTCGTAAATATGTGTGTAAAGTTTCATATTCGTATGTCTTACAGCTCAATAAATATATGCATTCGAAATACGTATATTCTTTGTGAAACACCGTGCAGTATCACCTTTGCAGATAAGACCTACAGAATAAAGTGTTATACGATGTAGTTACTACTTAGTGCTCAGGTAAACAACGTAAGGCGTACTGAACGTCATGTTAGTCGAAGTAGACACCTGCGAGATAATGCCGAGCGACTGTATCACTTACCATTACATAATCTGTATGCGCTGTCACATTGCACTATTAACTAACAGTTCTACCACTGAGAACCAATGTCAGTTCTTTTGTTGACAAAGTCTCTGTTTAGGAAGAAAACAGGCAGCCTTAACGTGTGGCATTAAAATATTAACTGTATTTCCGGACAATCAGAAGTTTAGGGTATTTTCCAAATGAAATCCACAGGGTTTGTCAGTTTGGAAATAAATAGACTTGTTTTGGCTCAGTCGATGAGCAAAGAACTGATTGTCGAAACATCAGATCACATACAAACTGATAACTCCGCGGAAATATTGGACCTGGCACTCCAAGAAAGTATCCCATTGTGATAAGTTGGCTGGCTATGGGCGTTGACATAGTAATAACAAATATGATTATTTTAAAATATTTTGTTTGCTAACGGAACTTCTGGTTGGTCGAATCATTTAAAAACAAAAACGGGTGGGTAGAAACCAATTTTTGGTGAAGTATATGAAACGGGGGAGGAGAAAAACAGTGAAGCTATGTTAGCAACATGGCGGCCATTTTGGAAGCCGTCGCCTTAGATGTTGAGAGGGAACATGTGTCACGTCGAACAGTCAGAGAAATAAATGAGAAAAGCGTGCCTTTCAGAGCAAGGCAAGTTCTTCAAGAATAATATAGTTTTCAGTTCGCCCTCAAACTGGCGCAGTGCCAAACATACATAGCATACACAACTGCCTTTCTATGTCCTCCCAGATGAAAATCTAATGGAATAATATCTGTGGAATGTGTTGGCTGCTCCAAGAGACCTTAACTACTTATCCATCTCCGAGAAGACTGGATATTCATGTGTGCCCAGGCAGCTAGCCTGTGATGAGGTGGGGCACCAACGAGTCTAAATTAAGATGTCCGCAGCTCGTGGTCTAGTGGCAAGCTTTGCTGGCTGTGGATCACAGTGACCCAGGTTAGATTCCTGGCCAGGTTGGGGATTTTCTCCACCCGGTGTTCGTGTTGTCCTGATCATTTCATCGTCATCTTTGAACGTGGAGTAACTAGACAGTGCAAAGATTAGGAATTTGAACGGGCGCCCATAAACCCGCAGTTGAACGCCCCCCAAAACAAATAGCATCATCATCATCATCTAAAGAAAGCTGAAAGTGTCCCGTCTTCAGACAGCAGCGACGGCAGCATGTCTTCGTCCAACAACCGAAGAAAATGAGCTCCTGTTCGTGAGTGTCCAAGGAAACTAAACCACTTCTTCCACGCTAACTGATGCGGCAATTATGCTGTCTACTTACGTTAATTGACCTCCTGTTAAAAGCCCGAATAACCACATTTTGCAATGCGGACCTCTGCGAGGTGTGCAGGAAGAGCGTCAATGAGGTTCTTGAAGGTTCCAGGGATGTGGAGTCACGCCGACTACAGCGCCATGGCCTGCTGGGTTAGGTTTTACGGTTCAGGATCCATGGTGCGAACAGCCCAAACGAGGCGGTCCCACAGATTCTCGATTGGGTTTCAATATAGGGAGTCTGGTGGCCAGGGGTGTATGGTAAACACATTCTGGTGCTCTCCGAACGAGGCACATTCACTGTGAGCTGCGTAACACGTTGCATTATCCTGCTGCTACATGCCATCGTGCCGAAGAAAAACAAGCTGCATGTAGGGCTAGACATGGTCCCCAAGGATACATGCATATTTGTGTTCATCCACTGTACCTTTCAGAACTACGAGATTAGTCATAGAATGCTACAAAAACATTCCGCTGACCATAACGCTCCTTTCTCCGGCCTGGGGCCTTCCGACAATTATTACAAGGTGTTTTCCTTCAATCCGATTGAGCAGAAAAGGTCACCAGTCGCTACTTAGTGGACGTCCAGTTATGATATTGGCGCGTAAATTTCAGCCTCTGTCGCTGATGAACAGTAGTCAGCATGGGTGCATTGAAACAGCCGCCAGCTGCGGAGGCCTATATGCAGCAACGTTCGCTGAACGGTCGTTACGTAGACACTGTTGGTAGCTGGACTGTCAGTTGTTCACTTGTTGCACGTCTGTTCGCCCGTACACATCTTCGCAACCGTCGATCACGCCTGTCATGTATGGCCCATAATGCTCCACAATTGCCTCGCCACCGGTTTTGGACGTTGGAATTTTGTCATGCACTGTATACTTTGACCACGGCAGCAAGTGACCTGTTTACAAACTTGGCCGTTTTTGAAATGCTTCCACTCATGGCTTGAGAGCCAATGATCATGTCGCTTTGGACGGCAAATAAATAGAAAGACTCCAATGTTTTTCCTTTTCGCCTCCACTGCCACCTGCCATCTGTAGTGGTATAGCACGTTGACGTCGAACACAGACGTCATATTAGCGTGACTGGCCGTACTTGCAGTGGGTGAGTGCAGTGAGGGTTGACATTTGACCAGTATAAGGAATTCTGTTTCTTTACCTCTCCGTTCACATTTAAATCAGCTTCATCTGTTAACAGTACGTCATTAGTGAAACGACCGTTTTCGTTCAGTTCGTGTGTCACACATTCCGTCTAGTGCTGGACCCTGGACAGTTACTGAACGATGTCAGAACAGTGTTTGATGTTGCTTCATCCTTAGCCGCTTTCGAATGCCTAACTTTAAGTCTATCTGCGGTAGAGGCAGCTTCATTAAATGTCGCGAGAGGTTTGACAGCTGCACTGCGGCTAATGGGTTGGCTGATATCGTCTGCGATAACACGAGTGATTCTCTCTCCTGTTATCAGAGTGGTCTCAGTGCCTTCGGTTTGTGACATACTCATCAGGTTTTACAATTGCAAGGAAGAAACATCAGTCATAACTCGAGAATGAACAAAACTATGCTCAAATGAAACTCACCAATGTTTTTGTCGCGTAGTTATCTGTTTTACATGTCAAATGACACCCTTTTCCCTTGATAAATACGAGTTGCATCGGAGATGGTGATTCCGGAATGGTCCAATGCCTCATATCATTCTACTTTAAATGTCTGTTTGTCCACATGTGTTTGTTTTAGAAGGGTTGTTCCACATGTAATGACCACCATCGATCCATTTTAGTCTTTAGCCCTCAGAAAAGTTCATTTTGCGTTACATCATGGGTAATTACCCCAGCTTGGGAACCATTGGTCTCGAACTTGAATCATTACTTGCGCCTCTCCATCCCCCCCCCCTCACCCCTCCACTCTCCCCTGCTCCTCTGCCGAAATCATTCCATTCTTTCAATTTTCACCACTGCAAAAACTTTTCTTTTTTTTAGATTAACATGGCTCTTCAATGAACTAAAAGCTAAAGTTTCAATAATTAAGACAATTCAAACCAAATGACAACCAGCAATCCAAAGCTGCAGTGTTTGCAACAGTAATACGAGTCCTTTTTCACTGTTTCTTGCCGATTAAAGAAAAGTCGTAACAAACAGAACCCAGTATACGTAGTTCAGAACCTGTAAGATATTCCCTTCCAGCATATGTATAACATATGAAGACATGGAGATCGAAAAGGTTGACAGAGTTAAATTTTTGGGATTACAGCTCGATAATAAATTCAGTTGGGAAGGGCATACCACAGAATTGCTTAAGCGCCTGAACAAGTGTATATTTGCAGAGAGAATGATGTCAGATGTAGGAGATATAAATATAAAAAAAAACTACTTGCATACTTTGACTTTGCTTAGTTTCGTACTATTATGTCGTACAGGATCGTATTCTGGGGTAACTCATCAAACCGAGGAAAAGTTTTTAGGCTGCAAAAGCGTGTGATAAGAGTCATATGTGATGTACATTCAAGAACATCATGTAGAAACCTGTTCAAGGAACTTTGTATTCTAACCACTGCTTTTCAGTATATTTATTGCTTAATAAAATTTGTTGCAAGTAATATATCTCCATTTCCAAACAATAGCTCAATACGTAATATCAATACTAGGAATAAGAACAATCTACTTAAAGTCCTAAAATCACTTACCTTGATCCAAAAAGGGGTCCAATATTCAGTAACATACATTTTCAATAAATTGCCAGCAACCATTAAAAACTTGGTTTCAGGTAAAGCACGGTTTAAACAGAGTTTGAAAGACTTTTTGATAGGCAACTCCTCCTACTCTATAGATGAATATCTTAACAGAGACTGTTAAACCAGCTTAAGTAAAAATTTCAGTTTTGACAGCACTTGGTCACAACAGTCAAGATCAGGTATTTTTTGTATGATAAATTTATTACTAGTGCATAACAATGTTTCATTCTGACAGTGTGTTAATTCTGTAAATATTAGCTGTTCCAGTTTACCCTATTCATGTATTTCGACAATCTCCTAACAAATGATCAGGGTAGTAAGTATCATATTCAAATGTTTTATGTGTTTATGTTATACTTTCTGAAGTGTTCCACACCCTTCGAGAATCATCTCATTTTTGGGCCTATGGCACGAAAACTGAATCTAATATAATATACTCAACGAATTAGACTTGCGTTAGCTTACTTACTATGACGGAAATGCTCCAGTTAGCAGCCTAAAACAGGAGAGCACTCTCTTGATACCAGTGAGTGGTAGCTGGTATGGAACGAAAAGTATGAATTAAAAAACGCCTCTAGCCACAAATTTTCGTGTTTTATTAAATACAGGATGCATTTTGGACCCTGTGGGTCCATCATCAGGTGTAAATCGTCTTAATATATGATTTATTTTTGCTCTTGAATGAGGTGAAATACATGTTCCACACAATCCGAGGAACTTTTAAACTTTTTAATACCATCATACATTGGTTTCTTCATCCTGTTCATGCCTATCACTTCACACATTTTGTTTACAAGAATGTGTATACAAGTGTACCTCTTGAGTGAAGTGACAGGCATTAACAGAATGGAGAAACCAATGTGTGATGATGTTGAAAAGTTAAAAACGCTTTTCTTGGATTATGTGGAACATGCATTTCATCTTATTGAAAAGCAAAAATAAATCATATTAACAGAATCTTCCGTCGGTTCTTGGTAGAACAACATTATAATAATAAATGAAAAGCACCAGTTTGCTTTTGTTCTACAATATTATTTTTATTCTAACCGGTTTTCGGCTTACAAGGCCATCTTCAGACATTTACTGTCTGAAGATTGCCTTGTAAGCCGAAAACCGGTTAGCAATAAAAATAATATTGTAGAACAAAAGCAAACTGGTGCTTTTCATTTATTATCAAAAATAAATCAGTTATTTAGATGATTTACACCTGATGATGGACCCAGAGGGCCCATGAAGCATAGTGTATTTAATAAAAAATGAAAATTTGTGACTGAAGGCGTCTTTAATTCAGTTTCTAGTGCATTCAGTACAGTCAGGTTTGCAACTGCAAAGTATGGATAAAATTAAATTGTATGGAACTGCTGCTCGCATATCCGAGTTGCGCCACTGCCTTAGAGTACTATGTTCTGAAACATGTTCGGAATTTCGTGTGGCCCAACTTCCTGGAGCAAGTATTTAAGCCGAACATAACTAGGACCCAGTCCATTCCATGTAAGCACAGCCCACACCATTATGGAGTCAACAGCAGCTTCCACAATGCCGTGTTCGCAACTTGGGACTATGGCTTCGTGGTGCCTGCACTACAATCGAATCCTGCCATCAGCTCTTATCAGTAATGATAGAAATAAACGAAAAGTTCAGGAGTGGGATTAAAATTCAAAGTGAAAGGATATCAATGATACGACTCGCTAATGACGTTGCTATCCGCAGTGAAAGTAAGGAAGAATTACATGATCTGCTGAATGGAATGAATAGTGTAATGAGTACAGAATATGGATTGAGAGTAAAGTGAAGAAAAACGTAAGTAATAAGAAGTAGCATAAATGAGAACAGTGAGAAATTTAACATGGGAATGAAATAGATGAAGTTAATGAATTCTACTACCTAGGAAGCAAAATAATCAACGACAGAAAGAGGAAGAATGACAGGAAAAGCAGACGTGCACTGGAGAAAAGGGCATTCCTGGCCAAGAGAAGTCTACTAGAATCAAACATAAGCCTTAATATGAGGAAGAAATTTCTGAGAATGTGCTTTTGGAGTACAGTGACCCACCAGGTTAGCCGAGAGCGCTGTACTCGGGTAGGCGCGCCAGCCCCGGATCGAATCCTCCCAGCAGATTACCGACGAGGGCCGGTGTGCTGGCCAGTCTGGATGTGGGTTTTAGGCGGTTTTCCACATCCTACTAGGTGAATACCGGGCTGGTCCCCAAGTCCCGCCTCATTTTCACGATTTGCAGACATTTGCAACACGTTTGCACTCTTTCATGGTTTACACTAGACGCAGACAGCTGGGGTACACTGGTTCAATCCTGGGGCACGAAGGCCACCCCTTCAAATTAAAATTGCCAAATTCGAATCTAACCACGCCGACCCTGTGTGAACTGCGGGACAAAGGTGTAAGCAAACAAACAAACGTTTGGAGTACAGCACTGTATGATAGAGAAACATGGACTGTGGGAAAATCGGAAGAGGATCAAAGCATTTGATATGTGATGCTACAGGCGAATGTTGAAAATTAGGTAGACTGATAACGTAAGGAATGAGGAAGTTCTGTGCAGAATCGGAGTGGGGTAGAATATGTGGGAAACACTGATAAGGAGAAGGGACAGGACGATAGGGAATAACTTCCTAGGTACTAGAGGGAGCTGTAGAGGGCACAAACTGCTGAGGAAGCCAGAGATTGGAATACATCCAAAAAATAATTGAGGGCGTGGGCTGCTAGTGCTACTGTGAGATGAAGAGGTTGGGTCAGTACAGGAAAAAAAGTTTGCTCTTCTTGGTTGCATTATCTGCTTGCTTCTGTACTTTAATTATATCTTATTGTTAAAATATAATAATTCTTCTGAACGATGGAAAATACAGTGACGTAACCATTTTGTATGATGAGGCACTTTTTGTGTATTTAAATCGAATTTATTTTTAATTGTGCCGCGCGGTATTAGGCGAGCGGTCTGAGGCGCTGCAGTCATGGACTGTGCGGCTGGTCCCGGCGGAGGTTCGAGTCCTCCCTCGGGCATGGGTGTGAGTGTTTGTCCTTAGGATAATTTAGGTTAAGTAGTGTGTAAGCTTATGGACTGATGACCTTAGCAGTTAAGTCCCATAAGATTTCACACACATTTGAACCTTTTTTTTAAATTGTAAATTAAATGAAGGAAATTTTTCATTTCGTTTTACTGAAATAAGTAATAGTAAACTAAACTCCCTATACATCTTCCTTCAATCTTAAAATTTAATTCCCCCTACTCTTCTGAAATATTTTATGTCTCAGTTTGTTCTAGAACTGAAATTTATGCTTTTTATTTATAAATACATGAGTTCTGTAATTTTGTCCAAATCCAGTCTCTTCGACATCTATAGAAACTAAGTACTTGTTTCCTGTTAAGGGAAAAAATAACAAAATTAAGTTTTTCTCCTTCGTCGTTGGAACCTTTCTCCTTTTTACCACGTAATCGATGGACCGCCAAGCTCGACTACGTTTGGAATAGCATTACCACAAAATTCCTCAGCTTTCGCGTCACCAACGAGCTAGCGAGGAAGCGTGCGTGGCTTGCGTACTGATACGTGGAGTAGTGGGCAACCCCCAGAGACCCATCTAGCAGGGAAAAGGAGACGGCAGGTGGCGTCCCGCCGTAAACAACCCGGTCACCACCACGGAATTTATCACCTTGTCACTCCGCTACGGCCGTTGCACGCAAACTGCCAACAACCACCACCAAAGGCGGAGGCCGATGCAGTTTATTTCTCAACAATCTTCAGTTCGAATAGTTTTTCTCCCTCATTTTGAGAGAGTTTGGTGAAGTAACAGACTTTAAAAGCGGTTAACTTCAATGAAACCACGATAACGGTGGTTGAACTCCGTGACTGCAAATTCAGTTACTTGCAGAAATACAGCAAACAGCCATTTTTCAAATGTCTTTATTTATAGTAAGAAACTTTTCGGGTTTCCAGCAATCTTCAACTGACGCATACGTTTTTATCGTCATCAATACAGCCACCGCCGTAGCATAGGTCGCCAACGCACGCCCATGCTGTAGTGCTGAACTCGGTAGCTGCCGGGTCGAGTTCTGGTTGTGGAAGAAATTTTTGGCGCCAGTATTTGCCCGGAGAGGGGAGGAGGAGTGGTGGCGTTAGGTTCCTTATCACCTGGCTTTGCATCAATATCCTGAATTCAGTTCCAGAACTCTCTGCGGTGTTGTTTAACAAATGTGAGTGAAATCTTATGGGACTTAACTGCTAAGGTCATCAATCCCTAAGCTTACACACTACTTAACCTAAATGATCCTAAGGACAAACACACACACCCATGCCCGAAGGAGGACTCGAACCTCCGCCGGGATCTCTGCGGTGTCTTTTGGAGTTAGAGCACTGAACACTACTGGGAATGTTAACACGGAAATACCCCTTGCTGCTATTCACGAGGAATAGGCAATGTGCCGGCACCGGGTTTCACCCCCTCTCTTCTCTCATCATCATACAACACTAACATGACACACAAACATATTCACTTCGATGATGTACTGTTACATCGCAACTTAATAAGGAGCTGCAAGTTATAGTATTAAGGGTAGCTGCACCGTTCAAAATGGAGTGGAGAAAAATAGTAATGATGAAGACAAAAATGTATTATACCAAGAGAAACTGGGCAAAAAAGTTGAAATGTGTCTTCGCATAAATGGAATCTAATGAAAAGCGACTTGTTACTGTGTTAATTCAAGCAACTTTAACCACTTGAGTAAATCGAACCAGTTGATGAGGCCGCTGCTTGCTGGAGAACGTATACCTCCGTGAAATATGATTTTTATCATCAAAGGGTATCTGTGATATACTGCTACAGTAACGCAATCCGTAACAATGCATTTCGCAAGTACTCCTTAGCCACACGAACTTCGATAAAAGTAAAGTAACCATTATCCCGAAATGTGGTTCTGATGCAACACAGTTTTGCAAGCTTTATTCGAGAAGGTCATATCTCTTTTCGTGCCCCTTGAGAACCGATTCGTCTGGCTGTTTAATGCAGTCAAGAACAGTGTGACTTTAAAAGTATTCGAGCCATTACCAGAATTGCACGTCATGTGAAGTGCCTCGAAATTCCTGGACTTAAGTAGAATTCGAACCCTAAGCCTATGCATTTCCAGCTTAACATGTACTCTTTTACGAGTCTGGGTTGAGTAGGTGTTACAATAGCGAGAAATATGAAAAATTATGGATGCTTGGAATTGAATTGGTGGCTCGAAATCTGCGCCCAAGCTCTTCACCGTCTGAAGTGCCATTGGGTTTTATGAAAACAATAAGGTATATTGTCTACAAGAAAACCTCTGACAAAGTACACAGTCTGATGTAAAATTTCCGGACACTCCTGTGTAATGTGAAACTTACCACCAGATGTCACTGGAGGTGGGTCACGCCCATATAAGAGGTGGGTAGTATTATCAGTGGATAAGTAGCAATAGCAGAATGGGTCGGTCAGGAATGCTAAGTGATTTCGAATGTGGACTACTCACTGGATGTCAACTGAGTAACAAATACATCAAGGATTTTCGACTTTTATAAAGCTGTCCAAATTGATTGTTGGTGATGGGCTTATGAAATGTAAATGCGAAGGAACAACCACAGCCCCCCAAATTCTTTAAGTCCCTCCAGATCTTCCAGCGCCATGCACTCTGCCTCGCCTTCCATATACGCCTCCCATCCCCCACGCGGGTCCTCTGCGACCTGCTTCCTTTCCCCCATCTGCTCCTATTCATCGAACGTATCCGCATACTCTACACCTCCCGCCGCCTTGATCCCCCTCATCCCCTTGTTGCTCCTCTCCTCTCCAACCCCCGCCCTCTGCTGTGCCTTCACCGTTGTGTCCCCCCTACCCTCCATCTCTACACCCTTCATCTCCTTTCCCAAGGTGGCTTCCGTCAGCTGCCCCTCCTGGATGATGCCCTTCTCCCTCCATTTATCCCTCATATCAACTCTGAGCCTCACCTCCCCCTCCCTTCCTCTGTCCTTTTCCTGGGCTCCCTCTCCCCCATTCCATCCTGTTTTTTCCCTGCCTACCCTTTCTCTGCCTCTCTTCTCTCCACTGAGTCCTTTTGAATTCCCCTCCTCTGCCTTTCCCCACTTCCTCCCGCGTGTGCCCTGCCCCCCCCCCCTTATGAGTCCTCTCCCTCCGTCGGTTCCCCCTCCCCTTCGTTTTTCCTCTCCTCCCCCCTTTTTTGCCCTCATATGTCTAGGTCCCCCCCCCCTCCCATTTGCCCTTGGTTGTGGTGTGTCATCTTCATACCGACTTTTTAGTGCAGTCTTTCTGGTGAGTGTTAAGTGTTGTGCGTCTTTTCCGACGTGCTGCGAACGGACATCATACTGTCGCTGGGTGTGATTTTTATACCTCTTGCGAACAGAAACCAGACTATCGCCGTGTTTTTTAATTGTCTGTCGACTATTTTACCGGTCTGCTTCCTGTGTATTTTATTAGCATCGCCAATCCCTTTATTTTATGCTTTAACTTTCCACAATCTTCCCCCGTTTTACAATTTAAGTCACAGTTTTATCGCCTGCTTTTATTGTTTCTTACCTTTTTATGTTTTAAAACTTCTGTAGGCTGAAGAGCAGTGTACTAAGCTGCTGCCAGCCCGCCCCCTTCGAGGGGGGAATCGAAATTCAATAAAGGAAAAAAAAGAACAACCACAGCTCCTACAAGACCAGCAGGGCTTATTTACTGACCGTCAGATACAAGGAGGATTGCGGAGGGTGGTTGTAAAAAATCAACTGAAACTAGCGGAAGAAATCACTTGTGAGGAAGGTAGGAGACGAGGTACTGGCGGGAGTGAAGCTGTGAGGACGAGTGGTGAGTCGTGCTTGGGTAGCTCAGTCGGTAGAGCACTTGCCCGCGAAAGGCAAAGGTCCCAAGTTCGAGTCTCGGTCCGGCACACTGCCAGGAAGTTTCTAATCACTCGTGAGTTTCGAAAAGCAACCAACAGTCGAGCCACCACAGCGGCTGTACTTTGCAATTATAAAGAATGGAGTGCAATGGTCGAACAGCTTCTCATAAACCGCTCATTTCTGTAGTCAGTGCAGAGAGATGCTCGAGGCGGTGGAAAGAGTGATGGCACTGAATGACTGAAGCGATGACTCACGCTGTACCCTGTGGCAATCCGATGGAAGGTTTGGGTTTGGCGAGCGCGTATAGAACGTACCTGTAATAAGGTACAGTACCAACAGTGAAGTATGGAGGGGGTAATGTTATGGTGCGGGGTTTTTTTTCGAGCTTAGGGCGTGGTACCCTTATTGCGTTTAAGAAAATGCTAAATGCGGAAGGATGTGAAGACGTTTTACCGCATTGTGTATTACATACAACAGAGGAACAGATCCTACGTGACGGTTGTTTGTATCAGCATGAAAATGTACCACGTCATAAAGCAGTGTCTGTGAGGCAGTGGTTTGTGGACAATAACATTCCTGAAACGGACTGGCCTGCCCGGAGTCCCGCCATGAACCAATGGAAAACGTTTGGGAAGAGTTAGGAAGTCGACTTCGTCCGGACCCAAGCGTAAGACATCACTGCCTTTTTTCCCGGTTCTTAAGGAAGAATGGGTTGCCATTCACTACCGACATTCAGACAAAAAATGGTTCAAATGCTTCCAGAATGAGATTTTCACTCTGCAGCGGAGTCTGCGCTGATATGAAACTTCCCTGGCAGATTAAAACTGTGTGCCGGACCGAGACTCGAACTCGGGACCTTTGCCTTTCGCTGGCAAGTGGTCTACCAACTAAGGTACCCAAGCACGACGTACACCCCGTCCTCACAACTTTACTTCTGCCGGTACCTCGTTTCCAACCTTCAAAACTTTACAGAAGCTCTCCTGCGAACCTTGCAGAACTAGCACTCCTGAAAGAAAGGATATTGCGGAGACATGGCTTAGCCACAGCCTGGGGGATGTTTCCAGAATGAGATTCTCACTCTGCAGCGGAGTGTGCGCTGATGTGAAACTTTCCTGGCAGATTGCCCGCGAAAGGCAAAGGTTCCGAGTTCGAGTCTCGATCCGGCACACAGTTTTAATCTGCCAGGAAAGTTACATGGTTCAAATGGCTCTGAGCACTATGGGACATAGCATCTGAGGTCATCAGTCCCCTAGACTAGAACTACTTAAACCTAACTAACCTAAGGACATCACACACTTCCATGGCCGAGGCAGGATTCGAACCTGCGACCGCAGCAGCAGCGCGGTTCCGGACTGAAGCGCCTAGAACTCCTCGGCCACAACGGCCGCCACATTCAGACAGCTCACAGAAAGAATCCCCAGCAGAGTTCAAGGTTTGACCAGGTAGCGTATGCGACGTGACTCCATTGCAGGATGCACAGGAATGGAGTCCGCCTCGGTAGCTGTGTGGTCAGCGCGACAGAATGCCATGCGAAGGGGCCTGGGTTCGATTCCCGGCTAGGTCGGAGATTTTTATTCGCTCAGGGACTGGGTGTTGTGTCGTCTTCATCATCATATCATCCCCATCGACGCGCAAATCGCTGAAGTGGCGTCAACTAAAAAGACTTGCACCAGGTGACCGGTCTAACCGACGGGAGGCCCTAGCCACACGACATTCCATTTCACTGGTAATGGAAGTCTAACACATCCTATGTGAAATGTAAAACGAAGTTGTTCATTTGTATAATCTTTGCGAATGGTTTTCTCGGACTTCTTTTCAACGCCATTCCTAACTCGCCCAGTTGGTACTCGGTTAAAATTGATACGCTACAACAGCGGCACAGAGCATCCCTCGGAGTCTACCCAAGGGGTACAAGTTCCCGCAAAATGCCGGAAGTAGCTCTTGCGTCGTACGTGAGACACCTTATAAGTCACTACAGTAAAAACGGCTGCACGAACTTACACTCGAATCAACTAGGAATGTGACTAGCCACAACAGGATGTCTGTACCGGCATTGCTACGAGAGGAGAATGTTGAGCACAGAAGTGTAAGTAATTTCGTAGATTACTGACCACGCTGGCGAGCAGATGAAACCCCGTAACTGAGGTAACTTCTGTCCACCAGCGGCCGGGGATTACTGGTAATCTACTACCGACTAGAAAAATGCTTCCCGCTAATAACGTCAGCATCTTGCAGGCTGCGCGAGATTAAAGGCGCGTCCTCTCGTCCCCTCCCCCCTACCCGCTGCATCCTATTCCCCCCCCCCCCCACTCCCTTCGCAACCCACCACCAACCTTAATCCAGATGGAACGCAGCTCCGCGGATAGACGACAAAGCGGGAAGCGGCAGTCTTCTGCCGCATTTCTCAGAACGGGCCGCAGCTGCGTGACGGACAGTTAACAGGAAAAGCACCAGTTCCGTCTACCCTGGCGGTATCGTAATAAAGGAACACACTGGATTCCTTCTTGTTAACGGTTGCACTCATTTGAAGTCAAACTACAATATACAGTTCCGCACCGTCGTTTCGTGAACAAAGCACGAGCTTACCAAGTACTGGAACACCATTGTGACTGGACGAGGATTTCCTAGCAGATACAACTCAACACGTTGTTGTTAACGGAACGAAATTGACAGATAACGTGTGGGTGAATTCCTAAAGGAGCAAAATGCTGAGCTCAGCGGTCCCTAAACTTCCACACTACTTAAACGAACGCTAAGAACAAAACACACCTATGCCCGAGGGAGGATTCGAACCTCCCTCCGGCGGGAGGGAAATCGACAGATATACTGGTAATTTTGGTAGAAACCCAAGCGACTGATACAGGAACAATAGTGGTCACAATATACGAAGAGTCTTCAGAAGGTAAGCATATTTGGCATCCAACACTAATAGGGTATCGCAGGACAACCTGACTCTTGTACCTTTTTTTGTATATTTATGGTCCGTAAAGTTCTGAACGAAAATATCAGTTATCAAAAGGCAGTTCGATGCAACTCTCAAAAATTCGCGAGAAAATCGACTTTGAAGTTTTCGGATCGTCTTTATTAAGCTAAAGCAAGGTCGCTTTTTCGCGACAGGAGGTGTGCCTGTGTGGTAGATGTCCTTCTGCCCTGTACGGATTTTAGGTTCGATTTCTGACTGATAAATTTTTAACCATTGGTATGTGTTCTACTGGCATTTCTGTGAAGTTTAAATATACAAAAAAAGGCTCTGAGCACTATGGCACTTAACTTCTGAGGTCATCAGTCCCCTAGAACTTAGAACTACGTAAACCTAACTAACCTAAGGACATCACACACATCCATGCCCGAGGCAGGATTCGAACCTGCGACCGTAGCGGTCGCGCGGTTCCAGACTGTAGCGCCTAGAACAGCTCGGACACCCTAGCCGGCTTTAAAGTACATAAAAAAAATATCGCCGAGCGGTCTAAGGTACTGTAGTCATGGACTGTGCGGCTGGTCCCGGCGGAGGTTCGAGTCCTCCCTCGGGCATGGGTGTGTGTGTTCTTACAAGGGAACCTCCCCATCGCGCCCCCCTCAGATTTAGTTATAAGTTGGCACAGTGGATAGACCTAGAAAAACTGAACACAGATCAATCGAGAAAACAGGAAGAAGTTGTGTGGAACTATGAAAAAAATTAGTAAAATATACAAACTGAGTAGTCCATGCGAAGATAGGCAACTTCAAGGACATTAGGAGTCCAGGTGCGCCGTGGTCCCGTGGTTAGCGAGAGCAGCTACGGAACGAGAGGTCCTAGGAACAGTCGGCTCGCAGCCGTGCTAGCGTGCGGAGCTGCTTCGCGCGCCGTCCGACGCTCCGCTCTCGGCGGTGTTTACTTCCGCGTCGCGGTGTTTGTGTCTATTGAGTCCAGTACTAACGTACACCATGGCGCACTCGTACGGCCGTGCAACGATCAAAGTAACGTTTCAGGCCGAACATCCACGACCCAGAGCTTTCGAAGTCGAACAGTTCGTACGCGAGGATCTACGTTTGAACCCCCAGGACGTAATCGGCATACATTTTTCCATCACTGGAAGTGTTGTCTACATCAAGATGTCGACGGAGGAAATTTGCAATGACATAATTCACCGTCATGCCACCGGACTGAAATTTAAACACTCTGATGGACATATGGGTGCTGTGATAGTCGCCCATGCTGGATTCGGTCTCCGGACATTGCAGGTGTTTGAGCTCCCGTTCGAGGTGCCTCAGGATGTGGTCATTGCCGCTTTCCAACCATATGGCACCGTCTTGGGTCACATCGCGGAGAAGTGGCAAACATTTACGACCTACCCCGTATTAAATGGCGTCCGGCAAATAAAAATTGAGCTGACGAAACATGTCCCATCGTACCTGCTGATTGGCGGTGTGAGGGCCATCGTCATGTATGATGGACAGCCACGAACGTGCGCAGGATGTGGCCAGGAGGGACATGTACGTTCCGAATGCTTACACCACCGTTTAATACAGACGCCGTTACGTGAAGAGACCCAGGCTTCGACGGTCATGTCCTTACCCATCACCTACGCCAAGGTTGCACAGGACCCCGTCGTACCAATCTCGATTGCGCCAGCAGCATCGTCAACGCCACCCGCCGCCGCACAACGCGCCGAGGACACAAGCACGGCGTCGCCTCCAGTGCTCGCTTCAGGACCGTCCGGTTTGCAGACCGAAACCGATGTTCCTGTTGGAACCATGGACGTCGACCTCGGTGTCGTGCCGACGTCTGCCTTTGTCCAGACGGGTTCGGCGTCAGACGACGGGCGACCACATTCTGATTCAGAAGGCCACATCCGAAAACAGCGGTCTCCTCGCAAACACAGGAAACGACGACGAACGCCTTCCGATGACGCCCTTTCTCAGACGGCCCCACGAGATGTCGACCTGATGTCTGACGGTGATCTCCCACATTGCGTCCAGTCACGCTATGTGGCAGCAACAGGCGCCCCTCCTGCGACGCCTACTCTCCCAGCCAGGGACGTGTCCTCGCCGTTGTCAACAAATGATGACGGCGGTCCCCCTGCCACTCATGTTGCGGAATCCACAACATCCGTTCCGGAAGTACGTGACCGTCACATGTCCACGTCGTCAGCTTCCTGGGCCGATGACGTTGAAGAAGAAGTGGAACAGACTGCCAGCGTGTCTGCACAGGAGTCCACCTCGGCGACACTGGGGCTGGCGCCCCGCCAGTAATTATCACCACGGCGGGACCACCGGCGGGTCTCCACCTGCCGGCTACTTCTACCGCACGTTCTGCAAATACTGAGGATGGCCGTACACAGCAATATCGTATCGCCACGATGAATCTTGCCACCATTCGTGCCCCCCATAAACTGGGCATGTTCAGAGACACTATTTACTCTGCGAGTGTGGATATAGCACTCTTACAAGAGGTGTTTGTGGCTGACTTCCTAGTTCCCACCGGATACAACGCCCATGTTTCCCCCGCATCCGATACCGGTAGCGGCGTCGCCATCCTGCTACGCGACGGACTCCCTGCAGAGGACGTCATCTACCTCCCCACTGCGCGAGGTATGGCCCTCACACTGTTCGGCGTGCGTATTATTAATATCTACGCTCCGTCCGGCACTGGCCGCCGTCATGACCGGCAAACTTTTTTTGCCGAAAGCGTCACACCCCTCTTCACCGGTCCGCAGGACGATTTGGTACTCGGTGGGGATTTTAACTCGACACAGGAGCCCGCGGACCAACTCCCGCGACATTCCCCTTGTGCATCTCTCTCAGTGGTCATCGACCGTCTCCGACTTGTTGACACATGGAAGAAGCTCCGCGGAATTCAACCGGGCTATACATTCTACACCTCTCACTCGTCAAGCCGCATAGATCGCATCTACGTTACCCGCTCCCTTGCTGATGGCACACGTCATGCGGAAGTCTGGCCCTTGGCCTTTTCAGACCATGATGCGTACCTCTGTGACGTCACTCTCGCCCGACAGCAAGTGTGACATAGTCGTGGTCTGTGGAAACTCAATGTCGCTCACCTGACCTCCTCAGACTGTCGCCGTATGGTCGAAGAAGCGTGGACACGCTGCCACCATCGTCGAGAAGCCTATGACTCCACCTTATCATGGTGGCTCTCCTGTGCAAAGCCGACCCTCAGGAAGACTCTGATGAGTTATGGGAAGGAATTAAAGGCGTGGCAAACTAATACCCTGCACTTCTACTACACCATTCTACGTGACTGTACGACGATGCCTTTCTCGCCAGCCAGGCAGTCGATGGTCCATCGCACGAAGGCGCAGATCTCCTTGATCATGCGGCGTAACTTGGAAGGCACTGTAGTCCGTTCTCGAGCTTCTAATCGAATCCCTCAAGAACGTCCGTCGATGTACTACCTCCTTCAGGAAAGACAACGACGACGACGAGCTCTGATCCAAGTCCTCACTGATGTGGAAGGGCGCCGGCACGACACCCAACAAAGCATCGGTCGTGCTCTCCATGCTCATTTTGCCGGGCTATACGCAGCCGTACCGCATTCTGCAGCACTGATAACAGAAGTCGCTCAGCTTACTACGAACACTCTTCCGGAGGATGCAGTGCATGACCTCCAAGACGACGTCACCACAGATGAAGTGGTAGACGCTATCAAGGCGGGTTCCGATAACAGATCTCCTGGACCTGACGGTATACCCATCGAATTTTATAAAAGTTTTCACTATTTGTTGGCTTCCACGTGGACGGCAATTGCACAAGAGCTGATGTCACCGATGACAGTGGTCCCGAGCGCCTTTCTAGAAGGAATTATTATCCCAGTACATAAACCGCACGGGTTATCGAGGGTCCAGGACTATCAACCAATTACCTTGCTCAACAGCGACATGAAAATATTCACACGGCTACTGGCATCGCGACTCAAGAAGGTCGCACGTTACGTCACATCCTGCGACCAGACTTCCCTAGGAGGCGACAACAATATCCGTACGGCCCTTTGCCGTTACAGAGACATGATAGCATTAGCGCATCATCAGCGTCTCCCTGGCGCCTTGGCTTCACTGGACTTTAGCCAGGCTTTCGACCGTGTTGACCACTTCTATTTACGGACAGTTCTTCAGCATATGGGTTTTCCTGGCGGTATTGTCACAGTGGTTATGCGCCTGTTGAGTAGTGCAACCTCTAAAATCATGTACAATGGTCGTCTTACACCGTCCCTGGTCATCGCACGATCTGTACGACAAGGATGCCCTCTTTCCACGATTTTGTATGCTTTCGCCTTGGAACCCCTGCTCCAGGGCATGCGCCAACGTTTGGAAGGCATGGCTGTGCAAGGCCACCGTTTTTGTTGTACAGCCTACGCAGACGACATAGTACTATATCTGCGCAGTGAAGATGAAGTACGAGCTGCACTGACATGGGTGGCGACTTACGGCGAAGCGTCGGGGAGCTGCCTCAACGTGTCAAAATCCAAGGTCCTGCTCATTGGTGAGGGCTTGCCGGAGAGATGCGCTACCCCCCTTAGTGTCGCCGCCACCATACGGTGTCTTGGACTTGATTTCACAGCAGACCTGCGCCGCTCAGCGACTATCAATGGTAGACGCTTGCTACAGACAATCAGAGCAAATCTCGCAGATCACCGGCTACGAGCTCTCGACGTTATTAAACGCGCGCAATACGTGAACATGTATCATGCTTCCCGTATACCACACGTGGCTCAAGTACTACCAGTCCCAAATCTCCTGGCGCGACGACTGTTGATGGCTTTCGGCTCCTTCGTCAGCTCGGGGATGTTA
Organism: Schistocerca nitens; assembly: GCF_023898315.1. NCBI lineage: Eukaryota > Metazoa > Arthropoda > Insecta > Orthoptera > Acrididae > Schistocerca > Schistocerca nitens. The sequence continues at coordinate 497,456,384 of NC_064621.1, forward strand.
TTCAAGGTTCAGTATGAATCCCTTGCACTGCTACGAGATCGTGGCGGGGAGGGACTCATCCAAGTGCCGACTCGTGTCAAGGCACTATACGTCAGCTCCCAACTAAAACTTTGGCATCGTTGCCCGCAGAGCCTTACTAGCCTCCTGCTTCACAACTTTGCACCGGCCTCCTTGTCCGCCCCAGTACTGGTACCGACCATTCCAACCCCCTTTTATTACATCCAACGATTTTTCCTGGAGTTCAGTTATATCTACCGGTCCTTACCACTTACCCGTTTGTACCTCACGAAAACAGTCTCCGAATTGTTACAACAGTGCCGCCCGTCCAACCCCATCGAACGTAAGTATCCACAGTACGTGTGGCGACACATATGGAAGGCGATCCATGCGCGTTTTCTCGAATCAGACGTTCAATCAGCGTGGTACATCACCGTGAATGGCAAACAAGTTAACAGAGATCGTCTGCACCGCATCCATCTCGCTGATTCATCCCTCTGCACCCACTGTGGAGTGGATGACACGGATGTCCACCGGCTCCACTGTGGCACAGCGCTAGACGTCTGGACACTTGCGCGGCGAATTTTGGCGTTTCTTACTCGCCAGACACCGGCTCAGATCGACGTCCACATGCTTTTGTACCCCGATAAGACTTTCTACCCCTCCGCCAAAACTAACTCTGTGAATTGGATCTGTGGCCACACGATCCGCTATCTTTTTACTTCTGGCGACAAGTCTACGCTAGGATATTGGACTTATCTCAACGAACGACACTGCGTCCTGGTACGCAACCCACGCTATAAACAATATTTTTCCAATTTCTTACGGAGCACTTTCGATGACCCACCTAGTAGCTGGAACGTCCAAGCCCTGAGAAGCTGAAAACTGTATAAACCGAACCGAACTGAATAGATCTGCTACCCAGAACCCACGCCTACACCATGAGAAGACACGTTTGGACGAGCTGGCATGCTGTAGGCGGATACACTTCAGGAGCTCCTGTAAGAACTTGACTTTAACTACAAGTCGCACGACGACTTAAAAAGCTTTTCCTTATTTATTCCTCATAATTTGTTCTTAAAGGAAAAAGAAATTTGATTTTGGCTTTGAGAAACTTTTTTTTTTTTTTGTTCCAAAAGATTGCTTCTTCGCCAACAAGACGAAGGAGACTCATTTTTGTTTACTGGAAGGAGAAACCAGTATAATTGGAGTCTTTGTTTTCTTTTGAAAAAAAAATTAAAAAAATATGGTAAACTAATTGCAGTGAACAGAAACGTCAATGAACGAACGGACAGATCATAACTTTGCGAAAATAAAGAAAGTAAAATTTTCAGTCGAGGAAAGACTTGAACCAAGGACCTCTCATTCTGCAGCTGCTCACGCTAACCACGGGACCACGGCGCTGCTGAGCACCCATCTTCCTTGATGTTGCTTATCTTGCATATGGACTACTCAGTTTGTATATTTTACTAATTTTTTTCACGGTTCCACACAACTTCTTCCTGTTTTCTCGATTGATCTGTGTTCAGTTTTTCAAGGCCTATCCACTGTGCCAACTTATAACTAAATCTGAGGGGGGTGCGATGGGGAGGTTCCCTTGTTAGGATAATTTAGGTTAAGTAGTGTGTAAGCTTAGGGACTGATGGCCTTAGCAGTTAAGTCCAATAAGATTTCACGCACATTTGAACATTTTTTTTTTTTTTAATATCAGTAGCGCTTGAGACTGGTAACCGATGTTCGAACCTCGTTACGGTCATTATTTTTTCCTTTTTTCGTTCACATCGAATACTTACGTCATTTAAATATAAAATTCATCAAATATATGCTAATTAACATATATCTAATTGCTGTTTTGCGAAAAATGCACGACTTATTTCTAAATACATATCGCACACAAAATTTCATACTTCATTACAAATATAAGTTCTTCATTACCAGTCTTTCATAAGAGATTTTTAATGTAATAAAATTCCAGATTTTATTCTTTTTCATTCCTGTTATTTTACGTTTGGGGAAATGTTCATGGAACATCCACTTATGTTTAAAATTTTGCCAGGGCTATAAATCGAGCCTGCGCAACACAAGTGGTAAGGGAGCGTTCCACTACACAGCCACACGACCTTCCGGGAATAATTGACATCGCTTTAGTACATTAAAGAAAGTACGTAAAACAGCAAAGTCGAATTTCTCGAGAATTTTTGAGGGCTGCATCGACCTGCTTTCGATAACGGGTATTTGGGTTCTGAACTTCATGCACAAGATATGTAAAAAAAAGGTACAAAAATCCCCCTTGTAAGACCACTGCGCACAAGGGCGGCGCCTTGTCAGAAGAGAGAAAATGTCTTGCGCATCCTGCACATAAAGTTCTGTTGCGAAACGGATAATAGGTGCCTCATAGTGTGAGAATGAAAAGGAGCAGCAACTGGAAATGTACTCCACAGTTAAAGCACTTGGGACACTACGATTCTTGTCGGCAAAATGTCTAAATTGCATACTGATTCACAGTGAAATTCCGACGATACGTAGGCCAAATACCATGTAGCGTCCCGACGTAATGGGATGGTGCCAACAACGTGGCCAAATGATGCTCATCTGGAGGAAAGCCATCGACCACAGACGACAATGTCCAGCCAATAGAGGACTTGATTCGCAGCAGTCGCAGATTTCCCGGCGATGAGGATGTTCAAACAGCAGGTCTCGAATAGCTTCGTCAGCAAAGAGTGCATTTCTATCGTCAAGTAACTGAACGATTGCTAGAACGTTCCGACCATCATTTACAGAGACTCAATGACTGTATTGAGAAATAGTGTCGCTTATCTAAATCCAAATTTGTGTGAATTCCTAAGGGACCAAACTGCTGAGGTCATCGGCGCCTAGACTTACACACTGCTTAAACTAACTTATGCTAAGAACAACACACACGCCCATGCCCGAGGGAGGACTCGAACCTCCGACGAGAGGGGCCGCGCAATCCGTGGCAGAGCGCCTAAAACCCCACGGCCACTCCGTTCGGCGTCGCTTATCTCTCCTAGTTTAAAATGTAGTATCGCATTCAATAATAGTTACTTGGACTGCGATGCAACGTGCAACTCATATTTTGAAGCTCCCTGGTGTATAGATGGGGGTGAACAAAAATATGTAAACACTAAAAACACAACACATTGCCACGCCTAATAAGTTGTAGAATAATCGCTGGCATTCAAAACAGCTTCCAGTCATCACCAGTACGATTTTCAAGGGAATAGCATACCATTCTTCCTGCAAAATATTGGCGTATTCAGGTAACGATGATGTAGGTGGATAGCTATAACACACCCTTTTCTCCAATGTAGACTGCGAAGGGTCAATAATCTTGGTGACCGTGGTGGCCAGGGGACATACGACCCTTCATGCCCGTGCTCATAAAACCAGTCCGGAATGATGTGAGCAGGGGCGCATATGTCTTGAAACACAGCATCACTATTCGGGAACAAACATTCCACCATGGGATGCTCTTGATCAGGCAAAATGGTGATATAATCTTTGGCAGCAATGCAACAATACAGAATGGTGCCCCATAGAATACCACGGTGTGGCTGCCCAAATCATCACCGAACCCCTGCCATGTTTCAGTTTTGGGACATGGACTCGGTCAGAAGTTGGAAAATCATCTGACCAAATGACATCCTTCCACTGCCCCATAGTCAAAGTCTTAAGTCTTCGAAACTACGTTTTCCTGTTATGGGCATTTGCATCATTGGTGAAGTGATGAGTGGTTTTGGAATTTCAGCTCACCATGCAATTCCCTGCTTATGGAGTTGCATTCGTGTTGTTTCGGTACTGACTGCGTTTGCGAGTCTGACACTCAGTTCTGTAGCGGCTTTTGCAGCTGTCCATGCTCTTATTTTTCGTCACAACCCTCTTCAAGGATCATATTTCACGATCACTCAACACACACTGTCGTCCGTGTTGTGACTTAACGGCCGCGGTATTATTCTTCGATACGGTGCCTCTTGAAACACCAGAGCTCTCTCGATTACGGAGGCACCCACCATATGAGCGCCAACGATTTACCTACGTTCCAATGCACTGAGCTCCGACATAATGCTCTCACAACTACACAGAACACTGTTCTGACCACAACCGACTCTTGCAACGTATTTAGGGTGTTGCACAAGGCCGTTCGTGTTCAAATACAACAGCGCAACTTGCGATATCCGTATATTTCTCGCGGCGTTTCTGTATCTTTGTAAGTTCTGATGTCGGAAGCTCCATGATGCAGCTGTCTACGGGATGGTAGCAGAGGCAGAAGAGTAGCGAAATGCAAGAAGACCGTCTGGAGCCGAACGACCGCTACGGTCGCAGGTTCGAATCCTGCCTCGGGCATGGATGTGTGTGCTGTCCTTAGGATAGTTAGGTTTAAGTAGTTCTAAGTTCTAGGGGACTGATGACCTCAGATGTTAGGTCCCATAGTGATCAGAGCCATTTGAACCATTTTTTTGCAAGAAGATCTGCGGTGTATCGATGATTGGTCCGATGAGTGACACTTGAAAGTCGGCGTAAATGAATGTTACGTATTGTGCATAAATAGCCGACGAGACAGATTACTGTCAGATTATACTATTGGCGAAAATATCTCTGGGAACAGTAGTAATCGTGTAATACCTAAGAGTAATCGTTCGGAGCGACCTTAAGCTGAATGACCTCGGGAAACTGCTTGTAGGAAAAGAAAATGGTAGGCTGAGATTCCTTTGATGAATCTTACGGAAAATCTATTCACCCTCGGAAGAAGTGGTTTACAGAACACCTCTCTCTGTCTGTCTCCCCCTTTTCTCTCTCTCTCTCTCTCTCTCTCTCTCTCTCTCTCTGTATCGCATCACCGCCCACAAACAACACAGCACTACGCTCACCGCATTACGCATACACTTCGCTGGATTGGGCTGCATAAACGTCTTAAGACGAACATTACTATCTTGCATTTTGTAAATATTGCATATTCCACATCAGTACTCCGCACCCCCACCCCCACCACAATCATTTGAAGCATCCCCAACTCTCTTGTGGTTCCCTTTTTAGGTACTCCACATCGACGTCTGCTCGTAGATACGTATCGTCGGTAGGTTTTCCGGCTTTACTCCCCGACGTGACAGCGACGACTCTCCGAAGAGGTGCGGGCCTTGTGTTTTGCTATTACTGCGAGTCTTGTAAATATCGCTTTTATTTAGTAATTTGCCCGGCTAAAACTCTCCCCTTTTATGATTAAGACAGCTTGCGCCACCTTTCGGAGGGAGTGGGGACGTCAAAGAGTCACAAAAGTTCATATTGAGCAGTCCGTAAAACACGTAAACGTTTACTTCAGTTAGCGTGTTAGTTAATGCCTACGCTTTACGCTAGATGGTGTTGACTTACTGCTGAATAGCTTAGGTTCCGTAAAACCTTCACTGATTAGTACTAGGTAAATGAAATAAGTACAACACACTTGTATTCACTTTCACTCTATATTTAAGGATTAAGATGATGATGGTCTATTTAAAAGGTTCCTAGCCTGCAGGAATCTAAATAGTCCGCAAATGCCGATATGCACGCGCTCTACGTCCAGATTCGCAACTAACGGCACACGACACTTTCAAAAGTCCACACGTTAATATCTGAATACCGGTACCTCTGAATTCACTCGTATCAGCAGATAATTTGAGTTTCTGTCGTCTATATGTCCGTAAAGTTCCAATCTAGCACTAAAGTCCTAAAATTCCCTTAAAATTCCGTTGCTACCAACAGTCAGAGTTCGTACACTACATCGCTTTTAATCTCGGTAATATTCTAACAGTTTATTGTGAATCTTAACACGATAAAGTCCAATCTAATTATTGTCTCGCTGACTGACACGGGTTTCCCGCCCTTTAACGAAACAATCAAGGAAAAAAGGTGTCACTAGTCGTCTGCCATTACATCGAGTGCGACGCTGATCATTATACGCGTCGTCTCGGCCGCAGTTGGTGTCGGCTGATACCATCGGCATGCGACGCACGCGGCGACAGCGGCTGTCTGGCGGTCGGCGTGTCGGTTCAGTCCCGTCCTGTAATCTCGCGCCTTTTGCGGGCGCGCCGCCAAGCTGTTGGCACGTGCACCATCTGAACGTGACGTGGTGAGGGGGGGGGGGGGGGGGCTTCCTCTACTACATGACCCCGACTCGGCTAGACCCCGCTTCTCTCCACTCACCCAATCTCTCCCCCCTCCCCTCCCCCCTGCCCTCCCTCCCTCTGCAACAGTGTTGCATTTAGTGATTTTCATGTGGTAAAGTATTCTCAAAGCAATACGCTAGCTAGCCTAATTTCAATAAATCTTACCATTAAGTGCGCACACTACGTAAGTCGAGTGAACTCTCTGTTTCACACGCAAGCATATATTGAAACATGCACTAACCCATCACATTTTTCCCCCCTCATGGGCCATACTGTTCCAGAAATAATCCTCCAGTTTAAGGCAAGGTTTGAGAGATTTCCCTTGGTTGTAAGACAAATTCCGGAACAGGAATATATTCCCAATGATATAGTTTAGTTTTTTGCTCGTACCGAGGAGCATAATCATAATAACCTCATTACGGTAAGGTACGTGAGAGCATATTTTCAAATAAAATACATTTCCTCTTTGAAAACATGGCTTCACCCTGACCATTTATATAACTGTAATCGTTCTTCTGGCGGGTTTGAAGCCGCCCAGCACGAATTCACCTCCTGTGCCAAACTTTTATCTACAAAAAATAAAAATTTTAACGTGGTATTTTGAAACAAGCAGTTTTTCGCCATCAGCTGTACAGTTGCATGTTTATCCTATTAAAACTATCTTCATAGTCCACCCCATGAACCATGGACCTTGTTGTTGGTGGCGAGGCTTGCGTGCCTCAGCGATACGGATAGTAGTACCGTAGGTGCTACCACAACGGAGGGGTATCTGTTGAGAGGCCAGACAAACTTGTGTTCCTGAAGAGGGGCAGCAGCCTTTTCAGTATTTGCGGGGTCAACAGTCTGGATGACTGACTGATCTGGCCTTGTAACACTAACCAAAACGGCCTTGCTGTGCTGGTACTGCGAACGGCTGAAAGCAAGGGGAAACTACAGCCGTAATTTTTCCCGAGGGTATGCAGCTTTACTGTATGGTTATATGTAAGTCGAAGTAGAGAGGATATAAAATGTAGACTGGCAATGGCAAGGAAAGCGTTTCTGAAGAAGAGAAATTTATTAACATCGAGTACAGATTTAAGTGTCAGGAAGTCGTTTCTGAAAGTATTTGTATGGAGTGTAGCCATGTATGGAAGTGAAACATGGACGATAGCCCGCATCTCGGGGTCGTGCGGTAGCGTTCTCGCTTCCCACGCCCGGGTTCCCGGGTTCGATTCCCGGCGGGGTCAGGGATTTTCTCTGCCTCGTGATGGCTGGGTGTTGTGTGCTGTCCTTAGGTTAGTTAGGTTTAAGTAGTTCTAAGTTCTAGGGGACTTATGACCACAGCAGTTGAGTCCCATAGTGCTCAGAGCCATTTGAACCATGGACGATAAATAGTTTGGACAAGAAGAGAATAGAAGCTTTCGAAATGTGGTGCTACAGAAGAATGCTGAAGATTAGATGGGTAGATCACATAACCAATGAGGAGGTATGAAATAGAATTGGGGAGAAGAGGAGTTTGTGGCACAACTTGACTAGAAGAAGGGATCGGTTGGTAGGACATGTTTTGAGGCATCAAGGGATCACAAATTTAGCATTGGAGGGCAGCGTGGAGGGTAAAAATCGTAGAGGGAGACCAAGAGATCAATACACTAAGCAGATTCAGAAGGATGTAGGTTGCAGTAGGTACTGGGAGATGAAGAAGCTTGCACAGGATAGAGTAGCTTGGAGAGCTGCATCAAACCAGTCTCAGGACTGAAGACCACAATAACAACAGGAGAAAAACAGTTACATGAATGGATCAAAAATAAATGTTCGTCAAGCGTGACCCAACCAAATGTGGAACAGGCGAAACTGTTGTAAGAGTCTGTCTGAACACAGTCCTTGGCACAATTACAGTGATGCATCAGAGTAGTGCATCATGCTCCTCAAACCATCGTCGCCCGATTCTTGCCTTGCGACACCGCCAGTTATCCTCCTGGATGAATCGGTGTGCTCTTTTGAAGGGTTGACGAATATTTTATTCGGCGAGCTTATTTCTTTTGTACGAGACGATGTGATCTACCCATCTAATCTTCAGCATTCTTCTGTAGCACCATCTCTCCATGTTACATGTACATCTAAATCTGTTCTCTGCTCAGCGGTGTGTGTAGGAGAGTACTCTGTGCACCAGTGTCACTTCCCCTGGTTCCTGTTCCAGACGCGAATGGTTCGCGGGAAGAACGATTTCTGGTAAGGCTCAGTGTCACGTCGCACTTCTCTAGTTTTTCCTTCGTGTTCTTTGCGTCACATATACGTAAGAGAAAGCGATATAATGATTGGCTCTTCTAGCAACGTACGTTCTCAGGAATTTAGCAGTTGTGATGAAGAACGCCTCTCTTGTAGCGTCTACCGCTGTAGCTGGCTGAGCTTCTCCGTGACTATCTCAGATTTACTAAATGAACCTATAACGAAACGCGCTGCTCTTCTTTCGATCTTCTCATTTCCTCTATCAGTCCTATTTGGTACGGATTCGAGACTAACGATCAATTTTCAAGTATTGCTTGAACAGGGCTTTGTAAGCTACCTCCTTTTGTGGGTCGACTACATTTCCCGACGATTCTTCCACAGAATCTCAGTCTCCTATCTGTCCTACCTGCGATTAATTTTATGTCGCCGTTAGCCTCCAGACAGGCTAACTTCTGCAATTCATTAGTGCATGTGTTCCAGGAATCAGAGAGAATGTAGGTGCCTTTCATGGGACGGTCCAGCACTGAACCGTAGCTGGGGAAACCTCAAGGACGGACAGTGTCCGCCGGATCGCTGGCATGAACTCAACGCACGGCCAATGATCCACCGTGTCCTCCGAGGCCGCCACCGCCGCTGCGGATCTCTTGACGGTCCAGTCACGCGTCCCGTCGTCCTCCAAGTCGGAAAGTTTTCTTCCACCCGCAAAAGCACGGGCCCACGTGTCGAGGCAATAGTCAAATAATTCTCAATTGCTACAGCACAGAACTGGAAATCCTCAAGCTGTCTCACTCACATCTACGCTCGGATAGTGATCGTAAAGTGACTTGAAATTCCGTACTTTCAGTTTACTGCGTTTGTTTTTGCTAGATGTCAGATGCCAGCGAAGCGACAAAGAAACTGGTATAGGCATGCGTATTCAAATACAGAGATATATAAACAGGCAGAGTACGGCGCTGCGGTCAGCAACACCTATACAGGAGACAAGTGTCTGGCGCAGTTATTAGATCGGTTACTGCTGCAATAATGGCAGGTTATCAAGATTTAAATGAGTTTGAACGTGGTATTATAGTTGGCGCACGAGCGATGGGACACGGGATCTCCGAAGTAGCGATGAAGTGGGGATGTTCCCGTACGACCATTTCACGAGTGTACCGTGAATATCAGGAAACCGGTAAAACATCAAATCTCCGACATCGCTGTGGCCGGAAGAAGGTCCTGCAAGAACGGGAACAACGACGACTGAAGAGAATCGTTCAACGTGTCAGAGGTGCAACTCTTCTGCAAATTGCTGCAGATTTCAATCCTGGGCCATCAACAAGTATCACCGTGCGAACCATTCAACAAAACATCATCGATATGGGCTTTTGGAGCCGAAGGCCCACTCGTGTACCCTTGATGACTGTACGACACAAAGCCTTACGCCTCGTCTGGCCCGTCACCATTAACATTGGGCTATTAATGACTGGAAACATGTTGCCTGGTCGGACGAGTCCCGTTTCAAATTACATCCAGTGGATCAACGTGTACGGGTATGCAGACAACCTCATGAATCCATGGACACTGCATGTCGGCAAGGGACTGTTCAAGCTGGTAGAGATTGTGTAATGGTGTGGGGAGTGTGCAGTTGGAGTGATACGGGACCCCCGATGCGTCTAGATACGACTCCGGTAGGTGACACGTACGTAAGCATCCTGTCTGATCACCTGCATCCTTTCATGCCCATTGTGCATTCCGACGAACTTTGGAAATTCCAACGGGACAATGGGACACCCCACACATCCAGAATTACTACAGAGTGGCTCCAGGAACACTCTTTTGAGTTGAAACACTTCCGCTGGCCACCAAACTCCCCAGACATGAACGTTATTGAGCGTATCTGGGATGCCGAGCAACGTCTTGTTCAGAAGATATCTGCACCCCCCGGTACTCCTACGGATTTATGAACAGACCTACAGAATTCATGGTGCGAATTTCCTCCAGCACTACTTCACTCTTTACTCGAGTCCATGCCACGTCGTGTTGCGGCACCTCTGCGTGCTCGTGGGGCTTGCAGCTGAAAGACGAAATAATTTTAATCGTGATTGAGTTAGATGATAATTTGGTCATCGAAATTCTCAAATCCCACAGAACTATCGTACCACCATCGTAGCACTCCCAAAAACTGACTACTGCGCGAAATTCAGCGCTTGTCTCTCTTCAAATCTAGACTAGAGCAACTCCGGAAATTGTTTATAGGATACTTCAGCCCGACACTACTACCGCCACGATTTCATTGTCTTTAACCTCAGTCCCACATACTACTGGTTCTTACTCCATTTTCACTAACTACATCCCTCTATCGACGTTGCTCAAAATGGTTCAAATGGCTCTAAGTACCATGGGACTTAACATCTGAGTTCATCAGTCCCCTAGACTTAGAACTACCTAAACCTAACTAACCTAAGGGCATCACACACATCCATGCCCGAGGCAGGATTCGAACCTGCGACCGTAGCAGCAGCACGGTTCCCGACTGAAGCATCTAGAACCGCTCGACCACACCTGCCGGCATCGACGTTGCCTCCTGGCACGATCTCTAATACAATAACTAACCAACCAAGAAAATGACACTCTCACTCCCAACTCATGCCGCGTTGACCCACACACTCACTCTATGTTAAAAGTCGTAAGACAACGGAGAAAGAGTGAAAGTTGCCATATCTGAGATTAAAACATAACTAAAACGACAGAGGAGCTAAAATAACAGCACATGGAGATGTGGATAGCTGACGTCTTAATATAAACATGGGTGAGACAGACACCCTGATTTTATTTATTAATTATTTATTTTGAGTCATCAGTCTTCTGACTGCTTTGATGCGACCCGCCACGAATTCCTCTCCTGGCCAACCTCTTTATCTCAGAGCAGGACTTTTAACTTACGCCCTCAATCATTTACTGGATGTATTCCAGTCTCTGTCTTCCTCTACAGTTTTTTCCCTCTACAGCTCACTCTGCTACCATGGAAGTCATTCCCTGATGTCTTAAAAGATGTCCTATCATCTTGTCCCTTCTCCTTGTCAGTGTTTTCCATATATTCCTTTCCTCTCAGATACTGCGCAGAACCACCTCATTTCTTACCTTATCAGGCAATCTAATTTTCAACATTCGTCTGTAACACTACATCTTAAATGCTTTCGTTTTCTTCTTTTGCCGGTCGGGGTGGCCGAGCGGTTCTAGGCGCTACAGTCTGTAACCGCGCGACCGCTACGGTCGCAGGTTCAAATATTGCCTCGGGCATGGATGTGTGTGATGTCCTTAGGTTAGTTAGGTTTAAGTAGTTCTAAGTTCTAAGGAATGATGACCTCAGAAGTTGAGTCCCATAGTGCTCAGAGCCATTTGAACCATTTTCTTGTTTTCCGGTTTTCCCACAGTCCATGTTTCACTGCCATACAATTCTGGGCTCCAAACGTACATCCTCCGAAATTTCTTCCTCAAATTAAGTCCTACTACTTGATACTAGTAGACTTCACTTGTCCAGGACTCCCTCTTTCCCAGTGCACGTCTGCTTTTGATTTCCTCCTTGCTCCGTTCGTCATAGGTTATTTTGCTGCCTAGGTAGTAAAATTCCTTCAATCCTGATGTTAAGTTTCTGGCAGTTCTCATTTGTGCTACTTCTCATTACTTCTTTCTTAGATTTAATCTCAATCCATATTCTTTACTCATTAGACTGTTCATTCCACTCAGGAGATCAAGCTATTTTTCTTCACTTTACTGAGGATAACGATGTGACCAGCGAATCGTATCATTGATATCCATTCATTTTGAATTATAATCCCACTCCTGAACTTTTCTTTTATTTCTATCATTACTGATAAGAGATGATGGCAGGATTCGAGTGTAGTGCAGACACCACGAAGCCATAGACCCAAGTTGTGGTTCAAATGGCTCTGAGCACTATGGGACTCAACTGCTGAGGTCATCAGTCCCCTAGAACTTAGAACTACTTAAACCTAACTAACCTAAGGACATCACACACATCCATGCCCGAGGCAGGATTCGAACCTGCGACCGTAGCGGTCGCGCGGTTCCAGACTGTAGCGCGTAGAACCACTCGGTCACTCCGGCCGGCCCCAAGTTGTGAACAAGGCACTGTGGAAGCTGCTGTTGACTCCATAATGGTGTGGGCTGTGCTTACATGTTCGGCTACTTGGGGTCCATTTGTAGTCATTCATGTACTTCATGTTCCTAAACAACAATGGAATTTTTTTTGATTGACAATGAGCCTTGTCACCGGTCCCCAATTGCTCGCGATTGGTTTGAAGAAAATTTTGGACAGTTCGAACGAATGATTTGCGCTCCCAGACCACCCAACATGATTCCTATCGAACATTTAAGGGACATAATCGAGAGATCGTTTCGACCACCACAAAATGCTGCATCAGCCACCCTTCCGCATGTATGGATGGTTAAAGAGGCAGCGTGGCTGAATATTTCCGCAGGGGACTTCCAACGGCTTGTTGAGTCCCTGACACGTCGAGTTGCTGCGCTGTGTCGTGGAAAGGAAAGTCCGATGCGATGTTAGGAGGTATCCCATGTCACCTCGTTTTAGAACTGAAGGCAAAAGAAGCGTCTCAGCTAGATTCGTCCGAATTACTCCTTCTCTGAATACAGATAATGACCTGGCTCGTCGTAGTCATACGAATATTACTCCCCAACTGAGGCCGTTTTGCACAGCGCCTAACGTGCTCTGTAGCTAGTGTCATATGTGTGTGTCTGAAGTGAAAAGATGAATTATCTAGTCTGGAAAGACTCAGCCCATCAGACAGGTTGTGCCGAATGAAAGTTGTTGGATCAAGACTGAAAACAACGCGGAAGTGAAACTTACTGGCAGATTAAAACTGTGTGCCGGACCGAACTCGAACTCGGGACCTTTGCCTTTCGCGGGCAAGTGCTCTACCAACTGAGCTACCCAAGCACGGTCACGCCCCGTCCTCACAGCTTTACTTCCGCCAGTACCTCGTCTCCTACCTTCCAAACTTTACAGAAGCTCTCCTGCGAACCTTGCAGAACTAGCACTCCTGAAAGAAAGGATATTGCGGAGACATGGCTTAGCCACAGCCAGGGGGATGTTTCCAGAAAGAGATTTTCACTCTGCAGCGGAGTGTGCGCTGATATGAAACTTCCTGGCAGACTAAAACTGTGTGCCGGATTGAGACTCGAACTCGGGACCTTTGGGTATCTCAGTTGGTAGAGCACTTGCCCGCGAAAGGCAAAGGTCCCGAGTTCGAGTCTCGGTCCGGCACACAGTTTTGATCTGCCAGGAAGTTTCATATCAGCGCACACTCCGCTGCAGAGTGAAAATCTCATTCTGTGAACGCGAAAGTGAATTGGAGCTATATTCGCAGTGACAGGTGGCCGTGTCGAGGCGGCCCGGGAAGGGCGAAGCGGTCAGCGGCGGCGGGCGTCAACCGCGGCGAATACAGTTCCGGCCGGCGGCATCCGGGAAGCCGGCGCGTTGGGAAACTGCTGGCTGGCCGGCTGGCCGGGTCCAAGCAGAAGCCACTGCGTCGCCGGCTGCAGCGCTTCAACACCATCGGATCCCTCAGAGCGCTCCACCACAAACCAAACTTGCCACGACCGGATCGGTGTCAAAATTACCACGGGCAGTCTCCACACAGATACCAGAAACACATTTTGAAATATATTATTTTGCAATCAGGGATAGGTAGGGGGCAAATGCAAGGCTATAGAAGCAGTTAGAGGAAAGGTAGAGCACGCCAATAAGAAAACTAAAGAAGGATCTGGAGGGAAGAAAAGCAACTGTAGGAATACCAAGAGCTCTGATGGATGACCACTTCTGAGCAACAAAGGGACAGCTGAAAGTTGAAAGGAGTAAACATTGATCAGCCAGAACATATGATCACCTACATAATAGTCGGTAAGTCAACTTTTCGCACGGATAGCACGTCGTGGTATGTTAGCAATAAGGCCTTAGTAGGTCCTTGAGGAAGTTGGATCCACATCTGCACATGCAAGTTACCTAATTCCGGGGAAGGGGTGCCATGAGCTCTGACGCCACGTTCAGTCACATCCGAGATGCGTTCGAGCGGGTTCGGATCTGGCGAGTAGGCGGGCTAGCATATCCATTGGAACTCACCACTGTGTTCCACTCCATCATACTCCTGGCCTTATGACTAGTGCATTATCTTGTTGAAAAACGCCGATGTCGTCGGGAAACATGATCGTCATGAAGGAATGTACGTGGTCTGGAACCAGCGTACAATTCTCCTTGGCCGTCATGGTGCCTTGCGCTAGCTCCGCTGGACCCAAGGATACCCACGTGAATGTTCGCCAGGACATACGGAAGCCGCCGACACTTTGTCTCCCTCCCACAGTACAGGTGTCAAGGAGCTGTTCCCCTGGACGACGACGGATTCGCACCCTCCCACCGGCATGATGAAGAAGGTATCAGGATTCATCAGACCACGGATCGCCCTGCCACTGCGTCAGTGTCCAATGTCCAGTGTCTCGTGCCCATTTCAGTCGTAGCTGCTGATGTCGTGGTGCTAGCATTGGCACATGCATGGGCCGTCGGCTGCGGAGGCCCATCATTAGGAGTGTTCGGTACACTGTGCATTCATGCACACTTGTACTCTGCCCAGCATTAAAGTCTGATGTTCGTTTCGCCACAGTTCGCCGCCTGTCCTGTTTTACCAGTCTGCCCACCCTACGACGTCCGACATTAACGAGGAGTAGCCGTCCAAGTACATCACGTCTGAACATGGCTTCACCTCGGTTTTGCCAGGTGTTGAAGACTCTCGCCACGGCACTCCTCGAACACGCGACAGGTCGCGTAGTTTTCGAAATGCTCGTGCCGAGCCACCGGGCCATCACAGTCTGTTCTCGGTCAAACTCAGATAGATCTCGCGCCTTCCCCATACTATACACGGACCACGCTCACTGATACTGCAACCGTGCGTGTGTCAGACGAGCGATCATTCGTCGCCAGGTGACGCTCCTACCACCTGGACAGGTTTATATCGGTAGTAGGTAAACGGTCGTAATGTTCTGGCTGATCAGTGCGTAGAGGTCCAATGCAAGGGAAACGAACTTTAACGCAAGATTATAGAAAGTGAAGTAGATGGAGATGGGTTGGTTGGTTGGTTGGTTTTGGGGAAGGAGACCAGACAGCGTGGTCATCGGTCTCATCGGATTAGGGAAGGATGGGGAAGGAAGTCGGCCGTGCCCTTTCAGAGGAACCATCCCGGCATTTGCCTGGAGTGATTTAGGGAAATCACGGAAAACCTAAATCAGGATGGCCGGACGCGGGATTGAACCGTCGTCCTCCCGAATGCGAGTCCAGTGTCTAACCACTGCGCCACCTCGCTCGGTCGATGGTGATGGGAGTTAAGTAGAAGAGGTACGGGGTATTGGAGATATAAGTAGAGATACTGTGGTAATTTGGTACTTTAATATGCGCCCACTTCAGTGCGTTCGTTTTTTTTTTTTTTATTTTGCTCTGTATGTAACCGTTCTGCCGCAAACACATCATATAATTTACTTCCTAATGTTTTCGGCACGGTCGCAACTGCGTCACGAAGTGGACTACGCTTTTCAATATAGATTAACTGTTTTGCGATCACATGTCCACTTTTCAATGCCTGGTCTGCAGCACAGGGGAAAATAAACATTAATGACTTGCTTGTGCACATGTACTTGGAGGTACTAACCAACCTAAAAATGTACTACTCTGTACTGTACTAGTCTGCAAATGAAGTAGATACTGATGTAATTTTGTTCGGTATACTAGCCTTAGTCATTAACAGAAATATCTGCACTTATATCCTTAACACCCTATATATTTCGCAGCAGTGAAGATGCAAAAGTGCTCTTAGCTCCTAAGGTATGCATTTAGAGCCTATGTTTACTGGACACTTTTTCCTATTTTGGCCGATACTAACACCTCTTTCAAATTACGGCAAGAAACGGACAAGCGCGAGGAGGACTTGCACTCTTAGATTTCTGTACAAACTAAGTTGTGCATATAGACACTTTATTTGTAAGTTTTGATGTTTGAGTTTGCATGAAAATAAGTGACGTAAACGACAGTATCTTTCCATTGCATTGGCTTAGAATTTCTAAGCGGGAGTGGCTAAGGGGCAAATGCAAGGCTATAATGTATAACTAGCGGAAAGATAGACAGCATCCGTATGAAAACTGAAAAGGAGTGTGGACCAAAGAACAGCAACTGTAGGAATGCCAAGAGATCAGACGGAAAACCACTCCTAAGCAAAGAAGGGAAAGCTGGGAGGTGCGAAGAGTATATAGAAAGGGTATACAAGGGAAATGAGCCTCAAGGCACGTTTATAGAAAGGATAGAAGAAGTAGATGAAGATGAGATGGAAGACATGATACTGCGAGAAGAATTAGAGGGAGCTCCGAAAGACCTTAAGTCGAAACAAGGCCCCTGGAGTAGCTGACATTCCGTAGGAACTACTGACAGCCTTGAGATAGATAAAATTATTCCACCTGGTGTGCACGGTGTATGAGACAGGCGCCAAAGAAAGCAGGAGCAGACGTGTGTGAATATTACCGAACTATCAGTTTAATAAATCACTGTTGCAAAAGACTATCACGATTTCTTTACGGGAAAAA
The DNA here is from genome assembly GCF_023898315.1 of Schistocerca nitens. Classification (NCBI taxonomy): domain Eukaryota; kingdom Metazoa; phylum Arthropoda; class Insecta; order Orthoptera; family Acrididae; genus Schistocerca; species Schistocerca nitens. Next base: position 497,473,384 of record NC_064621.1, read on the forward strand.
GGAGAAACTGGGAGAAGCCAACCACGTGGAAGATCGGTTTGGATTCCAGAGAAATGTAGGAAAATGCGAGGTAATACTGACTCTACAGACATCTCTTAGAAGATAGGTTAATTAAAAGCAAACCTACTTTTGTAGACTTAGAAAAAGCTTTTCACAATGTTGACTGAGACACTCTCTTCGAAATTCTGATGGTAGGAAGTGCAAAGTCCAAACAACGAGAGGTTATTCACATCTTGTATAAGAAACCACATGTCTCATATAGGACTCAAAGGGACATGAAATGAAAGCAGCAGTTCAGAAGCAGGTGAAATCGCTGATATCAATCGTACATGAGAGACAGAGACCCGGATGCGGCGAATTATTAATCCCGAGAGTAGCATAAACTGCCTGCGAGAATTGGACGTTTCGTGATACGGACGCATCTCTCCAGAATAAGTAACCAAAGATGTACATTTGAGCACTCTGTGTGAGGCGATTACAGAGATCGGAAGTGTTTTATGATGGAGAAATTTTGCTATGGTTGTGCGACGCTATTAAGCTCCATTATGTGTGTTTAGTTAGTCGATGGCACAATAAACAAATTCAAGAAAATAATATGCATTCAAGGTGTGTATTTATCGATTTATAAAAGATTTGACAAACATTCTTCAGATATCATGTGACGTAAATCGATCGGAGGTGCAGTGTGGAATGATAGTGCGAGCCTGCTTCTTTTCACGGCCAGTATTCTTCGAGAGAATGTCTCCGAAGCAATAAACTTTTCGTTGATAAAAAAGTTAGACACATCACTCCATACGCATCATACAACATAGCACCTAGTTGTGCCGAACGATCTTCATAGCGAAACAAATATGTCAGAGATTTCAGGTGGAGCAGTTCCGACGAGGAGTATCAGCGAGATCGACGCTGCGGGACATATATCTAGCTCTCCAGTGGTATTTAAAACCAAAGACTTATACTCTTTAACTTTTAAAAGACTGAAGCTAAAACCTAAATAAAACCGCTGTAAATCATAACTAAAAATACCAAAAATAAATAAGAAGCAGAAAATTTTCTTTAATAAATAAATTAATTAATTAAAATGTAATAAACAGGGTTGAAGCCTGTCCCCGATGTTATTCAATGTGTACTCTGAGCAAGCAGGGAAAAAAGGGGGCCAAAGAGAAATTTGGAGAAGGCATTTAAATTCAGGGGGAGGAAGTAAAAATTTCAGATTTATCAATGATACAGTACTTCTACCAGAGACAGCAAAGGAATGGAAGAGCAGTTGAACGGAATGGTCAGTGTCTAGAAATGACGATATAAGATGAACATCAAAAGAAGTGAAACAAGAATACTGGAATGTAGCCTAATTAAATCAGGCGATGACGAGGGAAGCAGATTAGGAAATGACACAGTAAAATTAGTAGGCGAGTTTTGTTATTTGGGGTGCAAAATAACTGATGACGGCCCAAGTGGAGAGGGTATAAAATGTAGTCCTGGCAATGGCTAGAAAAATGTTTCTTGAGAAGAGAAATTTTGCAAACATCGAATATAAATATGTTAGAAAATCTTTTCTGGAAGTATTTGTCTGGAGTGTAGCCATGTGTAGAAGTGAAAGTTTGCTTCAACACATTCGCTTTTGAAGCACATTTACAAAGTATTCATGTATCAGAAAGCCGAGTGAAGTGTAAGAATGGGCGAATTGTTGGAAACCATTTTTTTACGTGGCAAAGAAAGTGCCTACCATAATAACCGAAATATATACTTCTCATACTTGAAATATGTATTTATATTCTCTTGCTGTCAGCGGAGTACGCTGCAATTAAGCACATGTTATAAACTACTTCTTCATGAATATGCTGTGGTTTATGTATTAAATCAGTGGAATTTGGCTGTTTTTACGTTTATTTCACGATTTACTTGTCCCTTGGTAATTTAGTTGTTCATGGAAAGCAAAAACAAAACAATTATTTCGTTAATTAACAGGAAAAATACATTATTAAAAAAAATAGCTATGCGACTTAACTTCTGAGGTCATCAGTCGCCTAGAACTTAGAACTAATTAAACCTAACTAACCTAAGGACATCACACACTTCCATGCCCGAGGCAGGATTCGAACCTGCGACCGCAGCGGTCGCTCGGCTCCAGACTGTAGCGCCTAGAACTGCACGGCCACTCCGGCCGGCAATACATTATCCCTGCGATCATTTAACTATCTACTTTCTCACCGCTTGGAGCGCTAGTATTGGTCCATCTGTCAAACGGTAACAACTTTCACACCAGTGTCGCCACTGTATTGTTCTAGACTGCGGTGGCATGGAGAACTGCATCAAAGCAGTCTTCGGATTGAAGATTGCACCAGCAACATCAAGATCACAGGACAAAATATCAGCATCTCCCTAAAAAAAAGGTGTTGTGGTTACTTTGAAACGTGGTAGAAGGCGTATAACCGGTACCAGACGGTCATGTGAGCCTCCACAGCTGACGTAACTCACGGAAACTCTTCATTCAGGCACAGGGCAACACGCATTCGTTCCTCATTCGAACAACATTCTGGGACACTATGGAACGACTGGTCTGCTGAATCACCCGATCTTAATCCCACAGAAAATGTCTGGTAGTGTTCGGAAGAACGGATGAAACGTAGCCAACAGCATACCCCATTATAAGTTAATAGCCTTCCACTTGGGCTGTTGATAGTATATCGAAATATCTGTGTACGCAGGTGTATTACTGAGGGAGTCGACATTGTCGAATACATGTCTTCAACGATATATCGATATACAGGTGTGTAAATGGCAATATCGAGTGCCGACACTTTTATTTTATATTATGTTTTTTTCGCAGTTTTCTCTAAATATTTGAAATTACAGTAGAACATGATTTTACTTTCACTGTGTGAGGGAGTCTTGCTATTTTTTGAGCTTCCATCAAGCCCAGCCTCTCTCTTTGACTATATGAAGCAAGTAAGCACAAAGAAGATGAATGGAATAACAAGACATCCGATGTGAAGAAACAGCACGCCAGTTGCGTTAAAAAAAGAATCTAAATGACAAGACTTCTCTTTTCGATGGGTGCAGACTTGTGGGAGGAAATGCTTGGCGTTACCAACAGAAACTGCAACGTTTAACTTCACCACACAGTTTTGACACTACAACTGCGAGGTCGCTGGCGTTCGCAGAAATGAAAAAACAGGGAAGTCGGCATGAAGTATTCCGGACAAGTCCGCTGTGTGTCGAAACCGAACGACGTACCCATCGGACACCTTTTACTGTGCCACTTCCATGCAGTTCCCATTATTAGCATAGTGGTTATCGCCAAGCGTGAACGTGCATCTTTTTCCTTTCAATTCTTCCTTTAAGGGGGATAAAAAGGCTGCTAGCTTGTTGACGTACAGAATATCTAACATTTAATCAATACGTATATATACAGCTCTAAAACTGCCAGTATATTTACAATGTGCAACCGATATTTTTTGGTCGGTAAGCCGATATTTTTTTCATTGATATATCGATAACTTTTTCAGTATGTCGATGGCCTATTATCATATCTTTTTAAATATCGAGATATCGGATTCCCGATAGTTTTAAAAATATCAGCAGTCATAGCTCCCACGGCCAGTGTCATCTTGAATAAAATAAAATGGCTCTGAGCACTTTGCGACTTAACTACTGAGGTCATCAGTCGCCTCGAACTTAGAACTACTTAAACCTAACTAACCTAAGGGCATCCTAAGGGCATCCTGCCCGAGGCAGGATTCGAACCTGCGACCGTAGCGGTCGCTCGGCTTCAGACTGTAGCGCCTAGAACCGCAGGGCCAATCCCGGCCGGCACAGTATTAGCAGATGTCACCTGAAAGTGAGCAATGCTTCCTCCTGTTTGTTTTCTTTTAACAGCAAATTTAACTTAGAAATGGTATGGCATTTGCTTCTCAGATACCTCTTTCTTCTAGGATCTGTACTAACTTCTCACGTGTTATTACAAACAAAGTTTTACTTTTTAACAGCGACTTTCCACAGTTATAATACAGCAGGACCCATTTTACAAATTTCAAGGTGTCGGGTTTTCATGTCAATTACTGTCACTACGGGACATGCTAGTGATGTGAATTTTATTATTTTCATTGGATATTCTTTATTTAGGCACGTTTTGGCAGTATCGTTTTCATTTATCTCAATGTGATCTGAATTTAGTAGCTGTCTAGATATCATCTCACTTTAATTAATTAGTACGTACTAACCCAGATTTCGAGGGAGCCGTATTTAGCTCACTGCAAAAAATGTACGCACGACACAACACGTCACGTAGTCGGCATCTATTCCTAGTACCGTGTCTACAGAAGAGCGTAAACTGAGTTTCCACGGTCAAGCAGCTGGCCGCAAGCTATGCGTCATACTGACAAACGCTAGCGGCTGTTTCGCTTCGTCCAGGGAAGGACGCCAGGGTGTCTATAAGTAGGAACGCATGTACTGCGCAGTGATGAATCATGGCACAGCACGTAATTTGTGCAGTTTGGGCTAATCTGCAGATCGGGTGCGTGCAGCGTAGGGCTATTGTCCGAGGTATCGGATTTGCTCTGCATGACAAAGTCACTGTCGATTATTACAAGTGTATTTTGACTCGTTACTTGCTGCCACCACCAGCGAACAGCCTGGGTGGGTTACTGTATGTACGAGGATTGGAACTTAAATAAGGACAACTATTTATTCACAACCGATACAACAGAGTTACATGTTTTCACCTGTTACTGTCCTTCAAAGCAGTCACCAGCGTTGTATAGCACCTGTTGCCAGCGATGTGCAAGGCTTAGTATACCGTTAGTAGAGCCTGTTCTGTTGATGGTGCGAATGGAGCGGTCTACTGCCTGTCGAATCTCTGGGACAGTTCTGAAGCGAATGCCTCGAAGCCAAAACTGAAACACCAGTCCAACGAATGGCGTCATTATGGGTCGCCGCGGAAGTCGAAAGTGTGTCAGAGCCCCAGTATGGTGAAAGTTATGGTGATTCTCGTGTACGACTGTGATGGTGTTATCTTAACGCATTACGTTCGTCCACGGCAGATCGTCAGTGCACAGTATTACTGTTCGTTTTTGGAGTATCACCTGCGACCAGTTTTACGAAAGAAGTGGCGACACTTTCTGCGCAATCCACCCATCATTTTGCACGACAATGCGCGGGGTCATACAGCGCAAGCTGTGGCTGCTCTGTTCGGTCGATGGGACTGGAAAGTACTGTACCATCCACCATTAGCCACCTCCATCATCGTTACCTGAACGTGTCACTATTTAGTTCGAAGAAACCATAAAGGACCTGTTTTTATCCGTTCCGAGCGGAATGGAAGCCAACAGGTTTCTTACGGAGTATTAAGCACTGTAAAGTGTTGTGTTTTTGGCGTTTCCGTATATTAGGCCACCACTAATAGGGGGCTGGACAGCCTTAACTACCCCACCCAGTGGATGTAGATGTAGACTACCTGATTTGAATTCATTTAATTTAGTCAGGGAAACAAAGCCCCTTGTTTGCCAACACCGAATGTTTATTCTGCAGTATCTTTCCTTGCCATTCTAAAAAAGTAAATCATTACCCTTAAAGAGTAATAGTATGCTCTAGTATGTCTATTAGCCGCAACTTCTCCGGGAATTAATGACCCAAATGTTGCGTGTCTTTCAGCCTTTAGTGCTTCCCATTCGAGGATTGAATATGGTGCGTCTTCGTCCCCCATACGACATACTGTACAGTTAGGGGCTTCTATCCCCAACGTGTGCAGGTGTTTCCTAAAGTTACCATGACCAGTCATTAGGCCCACCACGAAGTTAATAAACCTGTTGCCACGCCCAGGACTGCAGAACTTTCTTTAAAAAATGGTTTCATTAGCTTTTCATGTTTTTGTTTTTGGACTTTAGTGCAATATTTTACTTGTTGCCTTATGATCTAGCTACGTAGTGTAAATTTTCTGTTCAGCATATCAACTTATTCGTTACCTGAGTGACGAGGGACCCAAAGGAGGTTTAACGAGTTGCTTTTCCTAGTCTCACGAGAGTTTCATGGCGCTCTGCAACGATCTCTGGCAGGGGTCGATAGAGATGTCAGAGCTGCTTGCCTGCCTACATGAATGTAGATGCTAAGATCCTTGTCACACCTACGTAAATTATCCTCCGCTCATACTCTGATAGCGAATAGCTCCGCCAGGTCGAAAAGGCACAAGGAAGATTAGGGTTTAACATACCGTCGACAACGAAGTCTTGGGGACGGAGCATAAGCCCAGTTTCAAGCGAGGGGAAGGAAATAGGCCGTGCCCTGTCAGAGAAACCATCCCGGCATTTGCCTGGAAGCGATTTAGAGAAATCATGGAAAACCCTAGTCAGGATCGTCGAACGCAGGTTTGAACCATCATCCTCTCGAATTCGAGTCCGCTGTGCTAATGACTGCGCCACCTTCCTCGGTGCTGAAGTAGACTATAGTCACATTTGCTCTGCAGTGGGGAAATCTCTTTAACAGACTCGCAGACAAGAGATAGACCCACGGATAAACGTTGACTAGATATGGCGGCGAGCGTCCGAATATTTCTCAGTAAATTTTGTATAGTCGTAATAATTGAGAGTGGTGAAGCCTATCCTTCCCACAAACGCCCCATTCTGGAGAATTCGTGCCAGAAGATACCGTCTGAGAAACCCAGTTGGGTGGTAGAGGCGGCAAGCTGCTGCGAAAGGCGCTCCTAGATAGGCAGCAGGTGGCGGAGCGGGGGGAGGTGGGCGTGGGGCGGCGATATAGCCGGCGCGTTACCCACACAAAGGACGCGCTAATGGCCTACGCGGGCCGATAAGCAACCCCGTACCGCCCCCTGTGTCCCTCAAAAACAGCTTTCAGCAAACACCGTGGCTCGCCGCGGCGCCTCCACTGAACGGGCGCCAATCAGCCACGTGAAAGGCCACTGTGCACAGGTGCTCTGGAGTCCATGGCGCCTCTTCCGATACCATCAGTACCGCCGTGTTAGGATCACGTACTCGCCCAGTCACTCCACCACTATAAATTATCTGCTCGTTGCACACGCGATTTTAATCTCCAGAGAATGAAAGACTGAAACCATGTAATACACTGGACGTTGACACACTTGCAACGTTACTAGGTCCTAGCTTTAAAAATCTTGGTTTCAGGACTTTACAAGAGGTGAACAACTCTGCACTGATATCATCGCATCGACACCAAGAATAATACTTGAAACAGAAGCACCTTAGGTGCCCCCCCCCCCCGCTTTTTTTTTTTTTACCCAGTCAGCAACAGCGTAATGTGTAGTGCCCTATAAATATCTGTGCTGTCCACCGACTTCAGTTCGTGCAGACGGGGTTTTCTCCAAGGCAAGAGAAGTAATTAATGAAAAACGCAGCCGGCCGCTGTGGCCGAGCGGTTCTAGGAGCTTCAATTTGGAACCGCGCGACCGCTTCGGTCGCAGGTTCGAATCCTGCCTCGGGCATGGATGTGTGTGATGTCCTTAGGTTAGTTAAGTTTAAGTAGTTCTAAGTTCTAGGGGACTGATGACCTCAGATGTTGAGTCCCATAGTGCTCAGAGCCATTTGAACCACGCAGACTAAAGGAGGAGAATGTAAATATCTTACTTTTTATAAAACAAAATTTATGTAACCTGTATTGGAACCGACTGTTTTAAACAATAAACATCATAAAATTATTTTTAATTTGAACTACTTGACTAGAAGAATCGATGGTTTATCGATTTATCGATTGTTTGAAGAATTACAGGGTGATTCAAAAAGAATACCACAACTTTAGGAATTTAAAACTCTGCAACGACAAAAGGCAGAGCTAAGCACTATGTGTCGGCGAATTAAGGGAGCTATAAAGTTTCATTTAGTTGTACATTTGTTCGCTTGAGGCGCTGTTGACTAGGCGTCAGCGTCAGTTGATGCTAAGATGGCGACCGCTCAACAGAAAGCTTTTTGTGTTATTGAGTACGGCAGAAGTGAATCGACGACAGTTGTTCAGCGTGCATTTCGAACGAAGTATGGTGTTAAACCTCCTGATAGGTGGTGTATTAAACGTTGGTATAAACAGTTTACAGAGAATGGGTGTTTGTGCAAAGGGAAAAGTTCTGGACGGCCGAGAACGAGTGAGAACGAGCAGAGAGCTGCAAATTCCACAATCAACTGTATGGAGAGTCCTACGAAAAAGGTTGGTTATGAAACCTTATCCGTAACTATCTGAACGTCAACTACCTGAGGCGATGGATCGGCCGCCAGGCAGCCCGTGACAGAGCACTTCATCACTGGCCTCCAAGAAGCCCTGATCTTACCCCTGCGATTTTTTCTTATGGGGGTATGTTAAGAATATGGTGTTTCGGCCACCTCTCCCAGCCACCATTGATGATTTGAAACGAGAAATAAGAGCAGCTATCCAAACTGTTACGCCTGATATGCTACAGAGAGTGTGGAACGAGTTGGAGTATCGGGTTGATATTGCTCGAGTGTCTGGAGGGGGCCATATTGAACATCTCTGAACTTGTTTTTGAGTGAAAAAAAAAACCTTTTTAAATACTCTTTGTAATGATGTATAACAGAAGGTTATATTATGTTTCTTTCATTAAATACACATTTTTAAAGTTGTGGTATTCTTTTTGAATCACCCTGTACTATTGATACTATCGGATATTTAAACTACTAACGCTTAAGTTACTCAAATTCGCACACATACAGTAATACTGCACAATACTCGCTGTAGGTTGGCCCGCACCAAACCTGGCTCATTGTTGCCTCAAAAAAAAAAAAAAAAATTAAAAAAAATACACTCTCACATTCACACAACAGTACATAAGTCAAGAAACTGATCAAACACACACACACACACACACGCGCGTCATTTGGTGATGATCGTGTGCTCAGCCGCCACTTTCGTCATGCTTGGTCTCCCAGGTCCCCAGACCTCAGTCCGTGCGATTATTGGCTTTGTGGTTACCTGAAGTCGCAAGTGTATCGTGATCGACCGACATCTCTACGGACGCTGAAAGACAACATCCGACGCCAATGCCTCACCACAACTCTGGACATGCTTTACAGTGCTGTTAACAACATTATTCCTCGACTACAGCTATTGTTGAGGAATGATAGTAGACATATTGAGCATTTCCTGTAAAGAACATCATCTTTGCTTTGTCTTACTTTGTTATGCTAATTATTGCTATTCTGATCAGATGAAGCGCCATCTGTCGGACATTTTTGGAACTTTTGTATTTTTTTTTTTTTTTGTTCTAATAAAACCCCATGTCATTCGGAGCATGTGTGTCAATTTGTACCTCTCTATCTACATTATTCCGTGATTTATTCAGTTTTCAAATTTATACTGTTTTTTTGATCACCCGGTATTTATATATACCGTTCAATAAGTTGATACGAAACTGGAACACGTGCGTTACACACATCCCACCCAGCAAACCAATAACGCAGGTTAAAAATACAATACTCGAGAAACTCGAGTTGAAGAAATAATTCTATAAAACGTATCTTGAAATAGCATAATCTTCCTTTAAATTTCAAGTAAGTGTTGCTGGTAGTAAATTCATTACATTTTTCGTGCATGTCGGGATACTTCACAGATTTTTTCAATGACGCGAAAGGAGCCGATTTTCGACTCGTGTTAAAGCAAAGGAATTGTTCCCCACCCCAAACAGTGACGCTCTAGCCACTAGTCTCGTTCTGCCACGTCTGTCTATAGCGTAAGCGTCAGGGTGCGCCTTGAACATTTAGCGTTGATGTTTATGATAGTTTAGACGTGGTGAAAGTACGTTCAGATGGTTCAAATGGCTCTGAGCACTATGGGACTTAGCATCTATGGTCATCAGTCCCCTAGAACTTAGAACTACTTAAACCTAACAAACCTAAGGACATCACACAACACCCAGTCATCACGAGGCGGTGAAAGTACGTAGCAACCATATTGGTAGCATGAAGGAAACATTACAAGTATTACGTTAACAAGCGCCAGTGAGAGCTTGCCGAACTTACCGACGAAGCCGTATTCTTTATGCTAACTGAGGCAACGCAATGCAAGTGTTAGGGCGGTTCCACACACCGGGGCCTTCGTTGGCGCCAACAGTGTTGGTCCAATTTGTGGATCAATGAAATAGCATCGGAACCAACATTGGCCCCACTTTTGGTGCGAATCAGTTGTTTGCCGATATTTCGACTAAACTTCAAAGAACGTTAGGCCAATGCCTATTAAAGGACTCTTCTGTACACCATGAGCTGCACTAGAAATGTTTTACTTGCCAAAACTGGTTTTCGGGTTTATAACCCGATTTCTACGAAATGATAACTGTTTATGTACAACAGTAATATAAGTCTACTAAAATTATGCATTTCTATTGCAATGACATGTTGTCTGTTAATACTACAGGATGTGAAATACTCTCTGTAAAATAGTGCACCGAGTGTCGCGTATGTTACTGCTGCCAAATCTTAGGCAGTGACAATTCTTGATAACATTTGTCATGTAGAGTAAACATGTAACTGACAGGTCAAAAAATGGTTCAAATGGTTCTGAGCACTATGGGACTTAACTTCTAAGGTCGTCAGTCCCCTAGAACATAGAACTACTTAAACCTAACTAACCTAAGGACATCACACACATCCATGCCCGAGGCAGGATTCGAACCTGCGACCGTAGCGGTCACGCGGTTCCAGACTGTAGCGCCTAGAACCGCTCGGCCACCCCGGCCGGCACAGGTCAAGTAGTCTCCATTACCTGTCTTTTGTTATTTGTAAGACAATTATTGAACTATATGAAATAAAGTCTTCACAACTTCTCAACGGTTTGCGTTAGGACGTTCAAACTGCTCGGTTAACCGCGGGCATGATGGAAATTAGTATGAACTGTATGGTTTGTGTAGTGGACTGACAAGGCAGCCAGTCCACAGTGACGGGTAGCCGAAAGGGCACACGTACACACACGCCGACTGGCGCGAAGTCTGGAACAGGATTCGTAATGAATGCAATAAAGAAAAGAACGTAGCTATGGAATATACTTAACTTTTAATCCTTATTTGTATACAGCATTCTTGATGATACAAGTGAGACTATCTTGAGATACATGCAATGTTACAAATGGCGCCTTGCTAGGTCGTAGCCATGGACTTAGCTGAAGGCTATTTTAACTGTCTCTCGGCAATTGAGAGAAAGGCTTCGTCAGTGTAGTCGCTAGCAACGTCGTCGTACAACTGGGGCGAGTGCTAGTACGTCTCTCGAGACCTGCCTTGTGGTGGCGCTCGGTCTGCGATCCTGACAGTGGCGACACGCGGGTCCGACATGTACTAATGGACCGCGGCCGATTTAAGCTACCACCTAGCAAGTGTGGTGTCTGGCAGTGACACCACAGTTTGATTTAGCTACGAAGCCCACTTTCATTTGGATGGGTTCGGCAATAAGCAAAACTGGCTCATGTGGGGGACTGAGAACCCGCATTTCGCGATCGAGAAGTCTCCTCACCCTCAACGGGTAACTATGTGGTGTGCAATGTCCAGTCACGAAATAATCGGTACGATAGTCCTTGATGGCACGCTGACTACTGGACGGCACGTGAAGGTTTTGGAAGTTGATTTCAGCCCCATTATCCAAAGTGACCTTGATTTCGACAAGATGTGGTTCATGCAAGTTGGAGCTCGACCCCATCGAAGCAGGAGAGAGTTTGATATCCTGGAGGAGCACTTTGGGGACCAAATTCTGGCTCTGGCCACTGGCATGGGCCCCGATTGGCCGCCATATTCTCCGGATCTGAACACATGTGACTCCTCTTTGTGGGGCTATGTTAAAGACAAGGTGTACACCAATAACCGCAAAACCACTGCTGAGCTGAAAACAGCCATTTAGGAAGTCATCGACAGCATCGATGTTCCGTCACTTTAGCGAGTCATGCAGAATTTCGCTATTCGTCTGCGTCACATCACGGCCAATGATGGTAGGCTTATCGAACACGTCATAACCTGAATTCGAATATCGGTAGTGACTTTCACATGTTGAATTAAGTGTGTGCACGCCGTAGCTTGTAAATAATTTAAGTTTTTTTCCCCTATAGTCCAATAATTGTCATCCTGCGTAGCTGTGACATGCATTCATACAATTATGTAAATTACAATCTGCGACCATTGGCATGAAGTAGAATATACAAAAGGAATAAAATTGCAAAACAATCGAACATATTACCTCAAATTTTTACATGCGAGACATGAACAGCAAACCAAAATTGTTCGGTTACAACACTGCTGAAGTTTTGTAAATGCATTACGTAACTCTATTTGCTCATTAAGTAGGTTGTCCAATCATTCTGTCATTGAAATATATACAATCATATGACTAAACAACCGGTCCTATTAACTGACAAACGTGTCATTGCTATAGAACTGTATAATGTAAGTAGACTTACATTACTACTGTATATGTACAGTTATCATTTTGTAGAAATCGATGTACATACAGTTGTTTATACCTCTGTATCAGATGCCATTCATGATGGGTTATACCCGAAAACCGGTTTTGGCAAATAAAACATTTTTAATCGAGCTCATAGTGTATGGAAGATGACCTTTAACAAATATCTGAAAGCTGTGGAGAACCAAGTATTTAAGATTTTGGGCTAATATCGATAGGTCTACCAAGCTGGCACCAATGTTGTTTGTTTTCTGCATTTGCGGTTTCGATACCGAGTTAGTTTCTTTGTGCGTATTTTCAAATGCAGAGGCCGCGATCTGTGCGTCAGACATACTGAATTGGCTCTGTAAGGATTCAGCTGAATGCTTGCTTCAATGTGTGGGCCCTGTCCCTTAATTCCATAAATACTGACCAATGTTTCCTCCAGCCTTGGCACCAATGTGTGAAAAACTATGTTTTGCAATTGTTCTTTTGTTTGTTACGGATTTGCACTGACGAGCAATGGAAACAAAGTAAAAGGAATCGCGTTATGTTGCAAGTTTTTGGACTTTCGACTATATACTCTTCTGTGGTTCTTGCTGTATCAGACAAAAAAGAATTTTGATGAGTCTACCTTCTACTTTATTGTACTGTCATGTTGATTTGAATAAAGGGATATACAGGTAAAGCAGCGCTGGATCGATGACTAAACGAAGTAAATGAGATATTGACAGTCGAGGGAGAGTGGCTGGGGGCGCGAGTTTTGCCCTGGATCCCAGGTAGAAAATGCTCTGTTTGAAAAGGGAGGCAGGCGACGGTTATTATAATAGTTCTGCATTCGGGCTGAGTAGGTCGCAATGTTAAAAGTCAAACATCAAGCAAGGAATGACTTTATTGCTCATATGACACGTTTCGAAATGCATCCGTCAGACATCTACAAAAAAAAAATGAGATACAAAAATATTTCATAAAACATAGCAATGCATGCCTGGCTGTAGCATTCTACTTTGACTGAGACCACCTGGCACAAACTATAATACATCTCCCGAGAGCGATTGCTGCGCATAGATAGTGTTCCCAATTATATGTGAAACAATTATTCGCAGACAGCTGACATAATTCTGAAGAGTGCGGACCAGGAAGTCATTTTTGCCACCAGGTGGCATTACAAAATGTATAGTGGCGCCAAGGCGCGTCAATTGCTGTACATTTGTTATACTATGTGTCTCACGGCTATGAACCAGCTTATTTTAAAAGAAATATTTTTTTATACAAATGCTAATGACTTTACAATGATCAAAGGTTACACAAAATATTTGTTGTATTACGAGGGATCACAAGTCGCCAAAGGCTATAATGACGGCAACTGTGCAATATTACAAGTGACATGAAATTAAAAGGTACAATTGCAATACAAACATGTGCCACGAATTTAAATACAGTCCGCAGCTCGTGGTCGTGCGGTAGCGTTCTCGCTTCCCGCGCCCGGGTCCCCGGTTTCGATTCACGGCGGGGTCAGGGATTTTCTCTGCCTCGTGATGACTGGGTGTTGTGTGATGTCCTTAGGTTAGTTAGGTTTAAGTAGTTCTAAGTTCTAGGGGACTGATGACCATAGATGTTAAGTCCCATAGTGCTCAGAGCCATTTGAACCATTTGACCCAATTTAAATACAGGCATTAAGCGAGGGGACGGAGAATACAATATTTTCGTTAAAACTAGGACATTCCGTCTATCAGATTCAAATCCGGTAACAGAGATACCCGATATGCGCGTACATCAAATAGAAGAAAAAATTTCTGCTAACGCGAACAATTAGTTTTTATGAAACATGGGAAGTACTTTACAACAAACAAAAATCGGAGGTGGGTAATTGCACGTTATATCCATATAAGTAAGAAATATTATTTGGTTCCATGTATCATCAAATGTTAAAATCGTAGCTTCTTGTGACGCTTTACAAAAGTTATAGACTCGAGGTATACAATAAATACTGTAATCGTACATCTTAACCCATATAAATATACGACACAGGCAGCACAAATTTGGGGGGAAGGGGGGGGGGAGAGGAAAAAGGGAAGGAAACCAGTACATATGTGCAGCAATCGCTCCTGGGTAGGTGTATTATAGTTTGTGACATGTGTTTTCAGCCGAAGTGGAATGCTACAGCCATGAATTGCTATGTTTTATAAAATATTTTTGTATCTCATTTTTTGGTAGGTGTCTTGTGGCAAATTCATTTAGCCAGGAGATATTTGAGCTTATCTGGCTGCCTCTGCTCCTTGGCTTTAGATATATCAGACACTCTCTACAAGAAGGCAAATCTTCATCACTATCGTCTGACTGTGGTGCGGAACGAAAGACATTTGCTCATATTGTACCGACATATCCTGCAAGGGTCTACAAGGGTCCTTTTGAAGAGTTCCTCACAGGGACGAGTGATGTTATAAAATACATAAAAGCACTTGATGTCCATATATAGCTGTTGTCATTTGTATTATTTTGTGCTGGAGAGCTGTGCTTAAATGTTGGCGTGTAATAGTTTTGTTATCTTTGTATATGTATTGCCATACCAGAAATAAATAAATAAATAAATAAAATTTTTTGTAGGTGTCTGATGGATAAATTCCGAAACGTCATATGAGCAATAAAGTCATTCCTTGTTTGATGTCTGACTGACCAGCCAGTCTGAATATGAAACTACTGATTATTAAAATGCGGAATATTCATGAATGAATATTTCATCCGAAAAACTAAGAAAGATTCATTCTTTTATGCTTACGAATGGGTAGGGAGGAGGGGAGCGAGTGAGAAAACGAGAAAGACATGGCCAAATTAGAAAGCTTTTGTAACTATCTAAATAGCCGCGACAGAACAGGTTTCTGCTCGTAAACTGTATCTTGTCGTTAAGTATGTGGGATAGAACTTGAAAAGGATTGTAAATGAATGCTTAAAAATTATCTGAAAGGTGGCACCAAAGCTGCTGGGTTATAAGGGGCACAGAGTAAGTGACCAAAAACGTCCCGTGCCGTGTAAGCTAGGATTCCGCGAGGCATTAGTACTAAGACGAAACGCATTATCGTCGGCGCACACTCGTGAATATTTAAATGGAGGAAACTGGATTGCAGACCGTAAAGGCGCCAGAGGAAAGTTGAATGGGGCGGTGAAGTTGTGTTCGGCTCAGCGTTAATGGATATGTTGCAATAAATATGCAAACAGCGCTGTGGTTTGCTAGTATCTCATAAGAGAGGTATTATCGTTGGGCGGTGTACATTCCGCTTGAAACTGGAGACGTCTTACATATTTATTCCAC
Organism: Schistocerca nitens; assembly: GCF_023898315.1. Lineage (NCBI taxonomy): Eukaryota > Metazoa > Arthropoda > Insecta > Orthoptera > Acrididae > Schistocerca > Schistocerca nitens. The sequence goes on from NC_064621.1 coordinate 497,489,083, forward strand.
TAATGGGTCACAAAATTTTGTGACAAGTTATTTATTTCTGTCAGTAATGATCATTTTCAGACCTGAGAACACACAATTTTCTAATCATATCGAGTCAGCATATATAAAAAAGTTACAGTCAAAGTAACAAGACAAACAGGTTTCGTCGTACTTATACAAAATGTACTACATTCACTGTTGTAGCAGACATGTTGACCCTATCAAGGATTGTATTAGACTGCCGTACACGGCAGGGCACAGGAGTCTCAACGAGTCAGTATGTGCGTTATAATCGTGCAAGTGATACTTATGTTTTATATAGGTATGACGAAACTCGTTTGGCTTCTTACTTTTTCAGATGCTGATACGGTGTGGTTAGATAGCTGTGTGTTCTCAGGTCTGGAGAAAGCAGCGTAACGTCAATATTCTTTCTTACATTTGCCTTTAATGGTAAGAATATTGAAGCTATACTGTATTGGTTTCTGACTCGAATAAAAGAATAAACAAGGTCTGAAGATGGTCACTACTGACCAGAAGTAGTAACGTGGTATAAAATTTTGTGATTCATAACAGAAATAAATACAGAAATACCTACTTGTATAAGAGTGCATTTTTGCTGCGACTATTTCACAACTAGGGAAATATTTTAGATGACCAGCGAAATGACGAAATTAAGCATGTAGGAAATATAATCAACAGAAACTTCAATTGGAACTACAAGTTTACTGTTACCAGTCACAATTTATTTTCACTGTGCGTTTCGGAGGTTTAGACGTTCATCACCGGGCAGGTTTACGTCAGTTAATAAGTAACGTACGCGTTTTCTGTACAGCTTTGGCATATCCTGTGAGACTGCCTCCAGTTGTCACAGGCTCCTTTTCAAGTCGCGTTACATCACATACGCTTTGTATACAATGAAGCAAGTAAAGTTGGCATAAATGGGTCTAATGATGGATGTTTAAGCCCCTGAGATACTTAGTGAACAATTGCGTACGGCAATAGTAAACATGTAGCTTCAATTCACACCAATAACAGTCACGGTAAAACCTAAGCGCCTCGCGGGATTAGCCGAGCGGTCTTCGGCGCTGCCAGTCATGGACTGTGCGGCTGGTCCAGGCGGAGGTTCGAGTCCCCCCTCATGCATGGGTGTGTGTGTTTGCGCTTAGGATAATTTAGGTTAAGTAGTGTGTAAGCTTAGGCACTGATGACCTTAGCATTTAAGTCCCATAAGATTTCACACACATTTGAACATTTTTTTTTAAAACCTAAGCCAAAATGTTCGCATTTAAACAGATACTTAATTTACTTACGATAATTATCATGTAGAAGTTATTGTTTCTCTATTTCCAGCCCATGATCACGAAAAAAGATATCCAGACTTGTTGTAAGACGTCTAGAGATGCATACATCTAAAACTAACTTCGCCGCTTACTTAATTGTGGATGTAATTTTTAAAATGAGGAGCAATAATAATGAAAACAGAATCTCCGTAAGACTTCAGTTCACCTTCGATTACGAATAATCAGAAGTATCTTTCCTCGCTCCGCTCTTTCGTCTTTGCCAACAAAAAAAAAGTGTCTTAAATTATTTAACTGAACGATGTGTGGCAGTGAATGAATCTTCCACTCTGCAGTGGCGTGTGCACGTTAAAACTGTATGCCGGACCGATGGTTGGTTGGTTGATTTGTGGGGAAGGGGCGAAACAGTGGGGTCATCGGTCCCATCCATCGTATGAGGGAAGGATGGGAAAAGAAGTCAACTGTGCCCTTTCAAAGGAACCATCCTTGTATTTGCCTGAAGCGATTTATGGAAATCACGGAAAACCTAAATCAGGATAGCCGGACGCGGGTTTGAACTGTCGTCCTCCCGAATGCGAGTCCGGTGTGCTAACCACTGCACCACCTCACCCGGTGTGCCGGCCCGAGATCTTTCGCGAAAGACAAGGGTACCTCTTTCGAGTTCCCCTTGAAAGGTCTCTGTTGGATTCCTTTCATGTTTAATTTTTTAAATCTGATGTCATTTATGGAGTAAATTCCTCTCCTTAATTTACTGTGGCGTTTCTGACTATCTGGGAGGAGACTGAGTAGTGGAACGTGTTACTTTTACACGTAAACAAGAACGATCTGTCACACTACTACACTTTAAAACACAGTTAATATGTAATTCTTATATGTAATTCATGTCACACAGTCTCATACGGAACCTACATCCGCTTTCTTTTATATACTGTATATGATAAGATACTGTCATCCCCCTTCCCTTCTGTGTGAGAGGATGAATGATCAAATGTGTTTGTAGTTGCATGCTTGAGGGTAGCAGACAAGGCTGTCTGCTAGAGAACAGTAGGACCAACGTCGGAACAGGTAGCTACGGTTCCTAAAAGCAGAGAGGTTTCTATTCTTAGTATGGTCCGGTCCGTCCCTTGTCATGTTGGTATAGGAAGCTGCCCCTCTGGTCCCTTCCGTTTGTCTTTGTGAGCGACCCTCAGGGAGTACGCTCAGTAGTAGGCAGTAAGAGTTGCAGTCCAGTAGTAGGCAGTTGCAGTCCAGTAGTAGGCAGTTGCAGTCTGGTAGTAGGCAGTTGCAGTCTGGCGGTAGCGAGCGTCTGAAATGGTAAGATCTCCGGCTAAGCGCGTGTCTGCTAAGTCCGTAGGACAATGGATTTGTTAAGTTCAGCCTAACTGAAAATTTAATCACCGTGATTTCAGGTTTAACTCTAAAATATCTAAGGTTACCTTAAATTGCAGCGTAGTGTAATTCTCGTGTGAAGTTCATATTATTTTCCGGTAGTTGCTTTGTCACTACTTTATGAGTAAAGTGGAACCACGTGTTGGTCAGTAACTCTAACTAAGATCAATCTTAAATGCGAATGCTTGTGTGATTATAACGTCTCGTCTTAACAATATTTTCAATATAGCAACTTTTCTTTATGTTCAACCCACGTGGGGTGTACTTTGCGAGACCAGTACCACGTGCTTATATAACTGTTTGACCCATCAGGTTAATAGTAAGACGTTAGTAACCAGTTCAAGGTTTCTCTTTTGTCAATTGCTTTTCGAGCTAATTTATTTTATTATCAAAATTACTGTGGAGTTATACGCTTTCTGTAAACCAAGTTGACCACGTGAAGCATGTGGTGTAATCATCAAAGTAGCCCTCAGCTATTCTTCTTGGGAAGATTTCACAAAGAGTTAATATGAATTTAGTATACCAGTGTGTGGTAACTACAAGACGGACAGGATTGTGCTACGAAAGTAATTTCTTTGACTGAAAATTTGAATCTGTTGGTTGTGGTTAACTTTCTCTTGCATGTGTTTCAATGTTCTTTGTGTGTTGTTTTATGAATGCAGTGTTGTATCCAGTCTCCCAATCTTGGCTCCATATTTTATGTGTTCCGTAAGATTCCAATCTCACATTTTCACAATCGTAAATAAGGCACCAGCTCAGTTATAACTCACGTATAATATGCTGAAATTTCAATGAACAATCTTAAAATAAATTTGCAAATATAAACTGATTTCTTTCTTTTTATTTAAATTCTCCTTTTATATAGATATATTACCGGTTGTTGTATGACTGTAAAAGATTATAATCAATGTTAGTCTGATTGGTAATGTGGTAAACCTAGACTAGTTACCTGCTGAAACAGTTGCCCAGTAAACGCACGGTTAACCTCCCCAGACAGCGCACGGCTTCTAACCCGCTTTTATTCTACTATTAGCACCCGATTTCAGCATAGCAAATTCCAGCAGCAATATTACACCCTCTGTCACAACTTTTTAATCTGCCCGGATGTCTGAAAGCAGCACACAGTCCACTCTGGAAACAATAAGCGGCGTCTAAGCCATTTCTTCATGTAATCGTTTTTCTCGAGACGTGCTATCTCAGAAAGGTATGCAGGAGCGCTTCTGTGAAGTATGCAAAGAAGGAGAGAGTGAAAGGCAGATATTTCGTAGCGAGCACCTTTCATACATTGTGGTATCGCTCCCTGCATAAGTTACTAGTTGATTCACAGTCACGAGTCGCCTCTGTCTGCGACAGCGACTCATCTTCACCAAAACAAGGAAGTGCGTGTATCTCTTACTGAGGGGACAAAGCTTCGACCGGAACCAGCCATTGAGAGCGTTAGGCGCGCATCGTTTCGTTTAGTTCCACCTTGCTTTTGAAATACAGACGCACTTCCATCTCTTTTTTTCGCTATTGTCAACATGCATTCGAGCAGCAATCTTCGGTGTGTTCGTGAAATTGCAGCAAGCAACAATAATTTCAGTTGCATTCATATGGTTGAAATCAATGATAACATAAAGTTTAGTTAAAATCGTGTCTTTTTTCGGTATATTTTGCATGTCGGCTATGTGCTTAGTTGTCTCGACCATCAAAATCATAACATCTAATTTGTACACAGTGAATGTAAATGAGCAAAGAAATTACGACGCTCTTAATGGAGAGACTTCCACAGTGGCATTGTTCAAAAGTAAAACACATTTCCTTCTATCTCACGTATTTATTCGTTACCTGCAGCCGATATGTGTTTAGTTCTTACATTTGCAATTGATGTGCTGCTGTGTAGCCAGAATTAACAAAGCGGTACAATTTCCCTACGGAGGCGCTGTAATACGCACAATAGTAAAAACAGTTACACATTATTTGTCATTTATTCACACTGTTTAAGATGAATGATGATGGACGAAACGATTAGTGACTGTAGACATTTTCAATGGTGTTGTGCGGATACGAATTTCTTATTGGATGGGATAATATGGGACAATTTATCACGAACTTCCTTTCTTACAGCTTGTAACACATACAGGTGGCCTGCCAAAGGGTTGCTCAGAATTGCCCTCGCAGCTGCACAAAACACGAACAGTACTCTTCTCCAATCTTACAGATATGACGTAACTAGCGAATTAGGTAACGTAAATCAGTTATATAACGAGCTTATTAAGATAATAAGTACATTGTCACATTATTTCACACAAAAGCTTCGCGATAATGAAGAATTACCTGGAGAGAAACTCATTGCGAGCAGATACCAACCATATCTACAGGAAAACATGTCGTTTTGAAGGAAATTATCTAGTGTGGAACATATGGAACAATCCACACGCAGATAATTCTCGTTTTGCACATATACAGCTGTTACAAATATAGAAAGGAGTAAAAGTTGGAAAAATACAAATGCGAAATATTTCGGTCAGTCTTCGTTCTACATTTGTGGATAATGCAGGAGGAAAACCAATGTCCTCGCTGTCGGGAGTACATTAGGCTCTGACTACAAAAAAGAGGGAAGAGAGGGACAGCGCTTCCTGTGTCCTCCGGTGGACAGTGATTGGTGGGGCAGTGACCTCATTACAGCAGTACGTGACTTGGCCGAATGACGTGCCGTGCCGAAATGGCACCGACGCATCGATCTTTCGCACTGAAGGCTCGCACACACACACACACACACACACACACACACACACATGGCTTTAGCATTGGGAGTAAAGCAACGGTGTAGCCAGGGTGAGGCAACCGGGCCCTGTGCTTGAGTGGCCGTTCCCATTGGTTCTGTTTAGTGACGGAAACAAAGGGGGAAGAGGGAGGGCGAAGGAGGAGGAGATGATGATGAAGAAGAAGAAGAAGAAGAAGAGAGGGGATTGGAGGGCAATAAAGTGCGGAGTGCACAGAGATCTATGAAACTAAATCATGAGGAGATAAGGATTGGAATATATTCAGCAACAGTATCATAATAACTATCTCTCCTGGGTGCGGAGACCTTTGTTTCTCGTCTTCGACAGTTAAGCGCCGGCCAGTGTGGCTGAGCGGTTCTAGGCGCTTCAGTCTGGAACCACGCGACCGCTACGGTCGCAGGTTCGAATCCTGCCTCGGGCATGAATCTGTGTGATGTCCTTAGGTTAGTTAGGTTTAAGTAGTTCTAAGTTCTAGGGGACTGATGACCTCAGATGTTAAGTCCCATAGTTCTCAGAGCCATTTGAACCATTTGAACAGCTAGGCACAGTTACTCCAATTTTTCCAAGTGAGCCTACGCAGCGAGTGTAAAGAGCACATTCTGCGTTTTTTGCACTCGTTAAACGTGATCCTCAGCGTTATGAATAACAACTGAAACCACAAACAGCTGTAACCAGTCACATTTACTATTATTTCCAATAAGCGTTTCGGAGGGCAACACCACCAACATCACTTGCGTTCATGTCCATTAATTAGATATATGTTTACAGTGTATTCGATTTTTAGCACTCTCTTTCAGTGTTTTGTAAACACGACCACACCTATATAATATGTGAAAAGTGAATGGCAATGTCGCAGGTTATCCAAAGTTACACAAACTATCGTATCGACGCCTTGTTAACTGAGATAAATCCACCTGATGATGAGATATATAATCCTCCGAAACGCATAACGAAAATAATAATAAATAGCTGGTTACAATCTTTTCAGTTTCAACTCATTTTCGCTTTTTTCCGACTGATCAGAAATGAAACGCTGAAAAAGTAATCACGTCATTGCCAGCAATGCAATTTGTAAATGTGTGTCGTTCCACTTTTGAACTGTATCATACAAAAGAAGAATTATTAAAATATGTACTTTTTTAATAAGTTCGTAGGGTTCCATGGCTAGTGTCAATTTAAAAAAAAATCATTTTGGGTGTTAGGCAGCGACATTATGAAACACTAAAACAACTAAACTACAATCGTTAGACCGTCTTTTCAGCCGCCTTCTTCAGATGCTCATGAGGACGGGCTCAAAGTTTCCTCTGAGCTCCATTTATCTTCGTTACGCCAGTGGAGTAATGGTTCAAATGGCTCTGAGCACCAAGGGACTTAACTGCTGTGGTCATCGGTCCCTTAGAACTACTTAAACCTAACGAACCTAAGGAAATCACACACATCTATGCCCGAGGCAGGATTCGAACCTGCGATCGTAGCGGTAGCGCGGTTCCAGATTGTAGCGCCTAGAACCCGCCACTTCGCGCGCCTGGAGTAATGACTGAAGCAAGATGAACCAAATGAAACTAGTCCATCCCCTTAAGGATGAGCAAGTAGTACATATTTATGTCTTCAAAAAATGTTCAAATGTGTGTGAATTCCTAAGGGACCAAACTGCTGAGGTCATCGGTCTCTTAGACTTACACACTACATGAACCAACTTATGCTAAGAACAACACACACACCCATGCCCGAGGGAGGACTCGAACTTCCGGCGGGAGGCGATTTGTGTGTTCTCGGAGTCTTCCACGGTGGCATGTTTCAGTAAAATCTTCTCCGTTTACAAGCTGCGTCATTTCGAATAAAACACTCGAGCTTCCGATAGCTGTCTCCGCCATCGCCATCAGAAGTCGAAAGCTCGAGTTTTTTATGTTTTGTTCGAAATGACGCGGCTTGTAAACAGAAGATTTTGTTGAAGTACATGTTCAGAACGAGACATGGCTCTTCAAGGTTCTGTCGAGGAAGGGCACAAAGCTTTTCTGAGCGCCAGTTACCCTTGTTACGGCACTGGAGACATGACTGAAGCAAAATGGACCTCATGGAGCAGGTCAATTCCCTTAAGAATAGGGGAAGTAGTACACATTTAGACAGAGACATGGCACTTCCTCAAGTCCGCAACTATTTGCCGATACACGTACATAAACACAAAAGCGAACTCTTTCCTCCAACCGCTGGCGAAAGTGTGGGCTGACCTGGAAGGGGCCGTGGAACAGCAACCCGCGCTGCGCTGCGTATTGGCGACCTTTGGCCAGCTTTCCCACGGTCACCACTGGGCACGCAATACACAAAGGAGATCAGGCAGGCGCTCCGGCCTCTCCAAGGAGGAGTGTCACGATCACCGACACGCTTCTCGCCAGGGGCTCCACCCATCTCCTACACCTTCTGCGAGCACTTTCAAAGCGAGCTATCGGTCACTACTGACGAAACAAAACGGTACAACCGAACAAGTACCGTAGAATACCGTCTCGTCACTTGACATCCGTCAGTACTTACACCGATGAGGCAAAACATTATGATCACGTACTTAATAGGGTGCTGGGCTACCTTTAAACGCAATACAGCGGAGATTCTGCGTCTCATGGATTCGGCAAGTCAATAGTATATCTCCATAAGTATGTGTCACGCGGCGCATATGTACATGTCAAGCAAACACTTCCCGTAAATTACAGGGCGGCTGTTTGTTGGCGCGGATCTAGCATCTTACAGCGTCCCAGATGTGTTCCATCGAGTTCATTTCGGCCAGTTTGGTGGTCAAGAGATCAACGTGACCCTATCATGTTCCTAAAACTACTGTAACACGATTCTGGCCTTATGACACGGCCAGTTTTAGCGCTGAAATGCCGCGCGCAGTGGCCGCGTGGCTTAAGGCGCCATGTCTCGGATTGCGCGGCCCCTCTCGCCGGAGGTTCGAGTCCTCCCTCGGGCATGGGTGGGTGTGTTGTTCTTAACATAAGTTGGTTCAAGTAGTGTGTAAGTCTAGGGACCGATGACCTCAGGAGTTTGGTCCCTTAGGAATTCATACGCACACGTACACACATTTGAACCACTGAACGACGCCATTGCCGTTGGAGAAGACATCATCATGTAATGTTCAATATATTTTCAAGAGGCGGTGTCGCACGGCTCGTAGAAGTTCGAAAAATGTTATGATTACAGCCTTGAGCTGCTGATATAATATTTATTTTAAAAACTAGTTTCAGACGACTGACAATCATCAGGTTCTTAAAAGCATCTGCAGCATCGTATTAGGTGAATATAATCATTGACGCGAGATAATAAAATTATGAATTTGTCAATTATATCACATCGTAATATAAATCATAGTGCATCCGTGCACAACTGATGTAATACGAAAGAGAGCATTGCCCAGCACAGATATTGACGGTGTAATTTATGTCACGTAGTGTCGACAGTGACAAATTTGTTGATTTATTATCTCACGTCAGTGATTAAATTCACCTAATACGATGCTGTAAGTGTTTTTACGGACCTAATGGTGGTCAGTCGAGCTAAACTGGTCGGATTTTACCAGCAGGTCAACGCCGTAATGATGGCGTTTTTCATTTGATATTCACGTAGTCCACAGGTCTCACGAAAGACCAGGTAAATATCTGTCTTAGCGTAGTACTGCTCCCATCGGCCTACGTCCGTCGCTGGGTTTGTATTTCGAGCAACTGTTCGTCTCGACTACGGCAGGTCCGGAGACGACCATCTATCTGATGTGATAAGAAAAGAGATAGGTCAGGTGACACATTTTCGTTGATCCGTAGTGCAGTCTCGATAATTTCCTGCCCACTGCAGTCGTAAGTTGGTGTCAGGATGGGAACACGCAGAGTTCAACTGCTGCGAAGCCGCATGTTCCACAGTTTGCGGTGAGCGACGTGTCCAAAACACTTGTGCCTGCAGTAGCATCGCAATCTGTTGTCAGACCTGCCACAGTTCGCCGCTTATCCTCCTTTACAGTGCAGGCAAGCTTCCGACCTCCTCCACATTCTGTGTGATGAGGCGGTGACATGCCACGCGTCATGCACTCGCCGTCTTTCAACCACTTTCCATATATGTTCATGACAGAAGCACGCGAACAGCCGACCAGTTTCGCCATTTTCGAGTTACATATTTTTAGCCGCCAGACTATAACAATCTGCCCTTTGCCAGTGTCGTTTATACCAATGTATTTCCCCATTTCGAGCCCGTATCGTCGCTGGAATGAGTCCCCATTCGTCTCTGCTCAGCTCATGTATCCTTAACTCGACACGTTCCCGCAACGCCACTAAGCGGCATTAAGTCTCACGGTGGGCTGTGGTTACAAATATTTTGATCAAATGAAACTATATGGTTCCATCTATGATTAATGTATGTAGACTGAAGCGAAGAATGAAAATTTTTACTAAGGCCGGAATTAGAACCCAGATCTCCTGTTTACTGGGTAGATCCGCTGACCACTACACCACCCAGACACAGTGGCTATGCACAACTGCTGAGGTGCTATTCCAGTACAATGCTGATCGAGTATAGGGGGAATACCAAGTGGGCTAAGGCGGAATGGGAGATACGCTAGGACAGTCTGTGCAGTTGTGCAAAGCCACGGTGCCAGGATAGAGTAGTGGTTAGTGCATCTGCCTAGTGGGCAAGAGAACCCAGCTCGAATCCCGGCCTTGGTACAAATTTTCATTCATAGATTCAGTCTGCATACATACAATACTTAGGCTCATCAGTGTAGGTCAAACAGTTCACAGGCGCATCGCTCTTTACAACACAGTATGCTGCTGTTTCCAGATGTCATCAACAGTGTTCATTAATCACAGGCAAATAAGCAATGTGGTCAACAAGCATGTTTGGTATGCGTTCCCTTTTTCCTTTGAGTAAAACCAAGCGAGGATACGTAGTTGTGAGACATTGAGCAAGAATCCTACAGGACAACGGTTCTAGCCTGAAAATCGCTTAAAGCGAATGTCAGGACAGTTCCTATGCAAAGGACTCGACCAATATCTCTCTCCAGTCCAAGGATGAGCTCCGTATCTAATGACGTCCTTCTCGACCGGACGTTAAACCTTATTACTTCATGTGAACGGGCTCGCTCATTGTCTCGTAGCGTGACCTGCAGTTTAAAGTAAAATGCAGCTCAGAGTTTTCCTTGGCATATTTCAAATACACGTAGCGGTGTAAGCCGTGTTACCTGTGGGGTGGGGGTGGGGGGGGGGTGGGGGGGGGGGGGAGTGCGAGCTACGAGATCAAAATTTGTAGCCTAAGTTCGTCAGACACGTCAGTCCACCTACACCTCTCCACATTACAAAAACCAAATGTGTGATGACACTTTATTAAACGATTAAATGTGACCTCACTCCTTCAACGACGTAAGTGTGCAACAACAGAAGAAGACTGAGAGATTTATGCAAAGTAAATAGGAGATATACTATTACAGCGTGAATTTAATAGTGCACTTTTGGCGTAATCTCTAATAAGAATGCTGTGTTCTACGTCTCCCAAGAGGGTGGATAACTCACTAAATGACCACGAAAACATCATTCCGCTGTGTTACGGATTTCTCAGAAAAAAGACAGTGAAATTTCATCCGATAATGGACGATAATCGGTTATGTTTCAGAAAAGGTGAACTACTTGAGTTACGCACTGATAAGCTGAAGCTTTGATAATAATGTGAAATATGATCGAATTAATCTGGAAAAGTGCTACGTGCGAAAGGCAGGTACACGTACAAAACCAAGACGAACGAATAAAATGTAACAGTAAAGGAAGACAACGGCATCACACGTGATGTGTGAATGTAGTGTTTGAGAGACACTAGTGGAATGAAATAAAATTACCATACTTGGAAAAAGTGCAAAAGAATACTAGATTTTTTGCTTGTAGGCTATATCATTCTTTTGTTGAAGGTGAGAACGGTTAAAAAAACGACTGAAGGGCTGGACGGCTTAGAAAAAAATTAACTGAAGTAAAATCTTTTTAAGAAGCAAATTGTGTACGTAAACAGTATACCGACGTTCATAAAGTAGTCTTAAAAATGACATTTGGAATCAGGATAAAGTAACTTGTAACTCATATTGGTCACTAACTGGTCGTTTCCAGCTGACGATCGGATTCCGATGTACACCAAAAGCACGTAAAATTAGGGTTTCTGATGGCTACCACACAAAAACCCAATTTGAGTATATTGTTTGTGCAGCAGCACTACGAAAAGCAACATGTGCATACCAGAAAATGGATCCTCTTGTGAAACCTGTAGAAGCAGACAACAGATTGCTCGAAAGGAGGATGAAATTTTGATATTCGGGGGTTAAAAGAGGAAGGAAGCGAATGGGATAGCGATTTTCGGTTTTTCTTCTCTCTCTCTCTATCTCTCTCCCTCTCCCTCTCTCTCTAGATGTTAAGCTCTACATGATACTATATAGAGAGCAGACTGCAGAAACGTCGATATTTAGACGCAACTGGTCAAATTGTTAGTCGTTCACAGACGGTATTAACCATTTTTAGCCATAAGTTCAGCATCTAAAGGATTATCCAAGTATATCCAAGAGCTGTGATCTGCGTTGACGATAAACATTTTGTAGTATGCAGTCAATGGATCGTGATCGCATCACATATATGTGTTGTCCATCGTCTGGTGCTGTGGCCAGAAGACTTCGGGAAGGCACCACGTATTTCACGTGTGCAGCTCGGCACTTGGTGCAAGACTGAAGTGGGACTATCAACATTTCCACTGGGCGCAGATCATTAGCGAGCCTTTCTCCTCAGTGTCTCGCAATTTTGTATTAGCTTGCGAAGTTACAGCGGAGACGCCCTCAGCGAAGTCTGTGTGTAAAGACAGACTGAGCGGCACTTACAGGCCTCCATGACATACACATGGAATGGTATCTGTGTGCGTCTGTAGATAATACTTTTTTATGCAAGAGCACGTGTTTGTGCTGCATCAAGCGACAATTTGACGCTACAAGGCAACAACGTTCCCCCGATTAGACCTTGTCTCGCAGATAAACACGTTTAGCAAGCTGTGAGGAGCTGCGATGCAATATACATTCTCTTACAGACATCTGCTGCATTGAGAGTATGTTTGCAAGGAGAACGGCAATCTGTCCTATGAAGGTCGCAGCCACCATCATCAATTGCACACATCTGCTGCAATCGTGTTCAGGGCAATCAGATTCTGTATAGGTGGCGTTCGCTCTACACTTAACTTATACGTTCGTCTTGTATGTTTCGAAGTAGGTTATTGCCAGGCTTTGCCCGGTTACTTATTTATCTGTCGCCCCATTCCCATTTCTAACGAGACACTAAGAGTGAAATCATATTAAAACTGTTGCCAGTGTGTTAGCTAACACATGAAACGACTGATTCAACACTAGTTCTACTTGTCATCTTCTTCCACCCTTACAAACACGGTTACCAGGGAGCCTTATTCTCCCTTCCCCAGCATTTTTTCCAGATAGTATGTCATGCTGGTACTAAACTCGGTTGAGATTGCTCCAGGCGTTCGAAAGTTCTGAGTAAATGTCACTCATTTTCCTTCCCCCATCCCCCTTTCCCTACCCCCCCCCCCCCCAGTCGCATACATTTATTTTTCGAGATAGTAAGTCATTTGTGTACCAAGTTTGACTGAAATTGCTTCTAAGGTTCCAGAGTTTCACAGTTAAAGAATTACCTAGGGTTTCTTCCTAAGGCTGATTACAGTTTTCTTATGAGTCAGTGAACATATTCAAATGGTTCAAATGGCTCTGAACACTATGGGACTTAACATCTGAGGTAATCAGTCAGCTACACTTAGAACTACTGAAACGTAACTAATCTAAGGACATCACACACATCCATGCCCGAGGCAGGATTCTAGCCTGCGACCGTAGCAGCAGCTCTGTTCTGGACTGGAGCGCCTAGAACCGCTCGGCCACAGCGGCTGGCAGAGAAAATATTGACTATATATAAAATTGTTAATCACTGTCTCTTGACGAAATGACATTTTGTTCCAAAAGGAAATCCGACCAGATCTGTGATTGTATTCAGGACTTCTTTATGGAAAGAACTCGGTACGTCGCTCTTAACAGAACAAAATCAACGATTATAAAGATCATTTCCGGAGTACCGTAAGTGTTATAGGACCGTTACTGTTTACAATACATATAAATGATCTAGTGAATAACGTCAGAAGCTACGTGAGGCTATTCGCAGACTATGCGGTTGTTTATAAGAAGATCGCAACACCAGAAGACTGCAGCAGTCTGTTACGAGACCTGCAGAAGTGTGATGATTGGTGCAGGGACTGACATCCGATCGTGAACGCAAATAAAGGTAACACATTGGGCCTAAATAGGCGAAGAAGTCCACTGATAAGAAATCAGTGGAAACAGTAACTATCGTAAAACACCTAGGATTAGTCACCCGGGTGGTCCTCAAGTGGAATGACCACATAAAACATTTCGACCAGTTTTGAGTATTGCCCTTTAGCCTGGGATCCTTAATTGGTTAGATTAAATAGAAGATATAGACAAGGTCCAACGAAGGTCTGCATGAGAACATAACAAAGATGCTCAACAAACTCCATTGGCAGATATTTAAAGAGAATCGTCGTGTACCACAGCGAGATTTACTATTGAAATTCCAAGAGAGTGCGCTTTGGTGAGAATCGGGCGACATATTATGTCCTCTCACAAGAGTCTCGCGAAATGACTACAAAAAGAGAAAATCCGAGAAATTAGAGATACTACCGTGATTTACAGACGATCATTCTTCCCCTGGACTGTTCTCAGATGAAACAGTGAAGGGAAGGATAAGGCAATAGTACCAGGCGGCGGCTTGTAGAGTATAGGTTTACATGTAGACATTAACTGTACGTCGTCTGATTTTCCATACAGATCAGAGAGTCCCTTGTATGTGCTATGTTATGTTTACATTTCGGTTACGGTTCAGCACATAAGAAACATGGCCTTCTGAATGTTTATTCCTTGAGCAATGGAATCACAGTAGTTGAGAAGAAAGATGGAAAGTGTAAGTTTTGTTGTGGGTACACTACTGACCATTAAAATTGCTACACCAAGAAGAAATGCAGATGATAAACGGGTATTCAATGGACAAATATCTTATACTAGAACTGACATGTGATTACATTTTCACGCAATTTGGGTGCATAAATCCTGAGAAATCAGTACCCAGAACAACCACCTCTGGCCGTAATAACGGCCTTAATACGACTGGGCATTGAGTCAAACAGAGCTTGGAATGCGTGTACATGTACAGCTGCCCTTGCAGCTTCAACACGTTACCACAGTTCATTAAGAGTAGTGACTGGCGTATTGTGACGAGCCAGTTGCTCGGCCACCATTGACCAGACGATTTCAATTGGTGAGAGATCTGGAGAATGTGCTGGCCAGGGCAGCAGTCGAACATTTTCTGTATCCAGAAAAGGCCCGTACAGGGCCTGCAACACGCGGTCGTGCATTATCCTACTGAAATGTAGGGTTTCGCAGGGATCGGATGAAGGGTAGAGCCACGGGTCGTAACACGTCTGAAATGTAACGTCCACTGTTCAAAGTGCCGTCAATGCGAACAAGAGGTGACCGAGACGTGTAACCAATGGCACCCCATACCATCACGCCGGGTGATACGCCAGTATGGCGAAGCGAATACACGCTTGCAATGTGCGGTCACCTCGATGTCGCCAAACACGGATGCGACCATCATGATGCTGTAAACAGAACCTGGATTCATCCGAAAAAATGAGATATTTCCATTCGTGCACCCAGTTCGTAGTTAAGTACACCATCGCAGGCGCTCCTGTCTGTGATGCAGCGTCAAGGGTAACCGCAGCCATGGTCTCCGAGCTGATAGATCATGCTGCTGCAAATGTCGTCGAACTGTTGGTGCAGATGGTTGTTCTCTTGCAAACGTCCCCATCTGTAGACTCAGGGATCGAGACGTGGTTGCACGGTCCGTTACAGCCATGCGGATAAGATGCCTGTCATCTCGACTGCTAGTGATACGAGGCCTTTGGGATCCAGCACGGCGTTCCGTATTACGCTCCTGAACCCACCGATTTCTTATTCTGGGAACAGTCATTGGATCTCGACCAACGCGAGCAGCAATGTCGCTTTACGATAAACCGCAATCGCGATAGGCTACAATCCGACCTTTATCAAAGTCGGAAACGTGATGGTACGCATTTCTCTTCCTTACACGAGGCATCACAACAACGTTTCACCAGGCAACGACGGTCAACTGCTGTTTGTGTATGAGAAATCGGTTGGAAACTTTCCTCATGTCAGCACGTTGTAGGTGTCGCCACCGGCGCCACACTTGTGTGAATGCTCTGAAAAGCTAATCATTTGCATATCACAGCATCTTGTTCCTGTCGGTATAATTTTTGCGTCTGTAGCCCGTCTTCTTGTTGGTGTAGCAATTTTAATGGCCAGTAGTGTATTTCAGAATGACGCAGTTACAGCAGTGTCACAGGTGTCGGGCTTTACGAAAGATGGGTCCACAGCGAAGCCGCGTCACCTGCCCCGCGGGACAAAGGCAGCGCGGTCTCATGGGCAGCGGCAGCGGCCACCGAGCACCGGCTGCGGGTCCCGTTACGTTATGACCCGCCAGGGGCCAGCGGTCGGCGGGCGGGACCAGCGGGCCGGGCCTTCCCTGACCACTGCGGGGTGAACACGCGGGCGACTCTTACTGAACGAGCAGCCAGGTCAGAGAGTCTGGTCCATCTAGGTCAACACCTTGAGGACATCCCACAAGACCTTAGCGCAGCCGTCAACAGTCGCGAGGCACTGTTGAAGAGCAAGTTAGTAAGTAACTCCGTTCTTTGTTTCTTATCTTTTTTGTGCTGTGTAGGTTGACGGCAGTGACGTAACTTCATTGTTATTCCTGTGCATCAGCTGTGTTGCTTCAGTGATTTTCGAACATTGTACTTTGAGTGCCCTCGTTGTTTGTATGCGCTGAGCAGGAAATGAAAGCAGTGACGTGTTTTCCGCAGCTTCAGCATAGCACTCGTAGTACTAGGGATGGTAATAAAGTTCTAACGATCAACTCAGAAAATTGTAGTTACATGACTAATTTTTCTTGTTTGCTGTTACAGGTTTGTAGTTCTACTACACATTGAAATCATTGCGCACGAGTATAACAACAGGCCAAAAATGCAGCTAAAAATGGCTGACTCACTGATCAAGTGGAGAACTATGAGGTAATTCGTTTCTTGCCACAACGTACATATTGCAGCTGTTTCAGACAAACTGAGAGACTAATTTAGCCATTGCATGACGAGCCTTGTGGTGAGCGCACATTTTCAGAGGACTGTCATACGACAAGTCTCCTAGTGAGGGTACACTTCCACTGCACTGCCACATCAAAGGTTTTGTAGTCAAGGTATACTTTCACTAGACCATTACATCATCGACCATGCACTGACTACACACTTTTATTGGTCCACTATAGCGAGGGTATGCTTTCGTTGCTCTGTAATATGACAGGCCTCACAGTGAAAATGTGCTTTATTTGGATTGTCATATGATGGGCCTCATACTGACTCAACACTTTCATTCAACTCTCTTATGACAGGTTTGATAGTGAAAATTTGACCTTCATATCACAGGCCTTATAATAAGGAGAACACATTGCTTGGACTGTCATATCACAGACCTGGAGATTAGATTAGATTAGTACTTGTTCCATAGATCATGAATACGACACTTCGTAATGATGTGGAAGGTGTCAGGCTAATAAAAGGGGTCCATACAAGATATTACATTACACAAAATATTACATGACACTTAATTAATTTTTTTGGGTCGGGGGTGGGGAAATTACCCATTTACTACATCCAAAAATTGATCTAATGAGTAGAAGGAATTGCCATTCAGAAATTCTTTTAATTTCCTTTTTAAATGGTATATGTCTATCTGTCAGACTTTTGATGCTATTAGGTAAGTGACCAAAGACTTTTGTGGCAGCATAATTTACCCCCTTCTGAGGCAAAGTTAGATTTAACCTTGAGTAGTGGGGATCATCCTTTCTGCTAATGTTGTAGCCATGTACACTGCTATTGCTATTGAATTCGTTCGGATTGTTAATACCAAATTTCATAAGTGAATATATATACTGTGAGGCTACACTGAAGATTTCTAGCTCTCTAAATAAGTGTCTGCAGGATGATCTTTGACGAGCTCCAGCAATTATTTTGATTACAGCTTTTGTTCAATGAACACTCTTTCACTCAATGATGAGTTACCCCAGAATATGATGCCATACGAAAGCAGAGAATGAAAATAGGCGTGGTAAGCTAATTTACTGAGATGTATATCGCCAAAATTTGCAATGACCCTAATAGCATAAGTAGCTGAACTCAAAGGTTTCAGCAGATCTTCAGTGTGTTTTTTCCAGTTCGACCGCTCATCAATGCATACACCTAGAAATTTTGAATATTCTACCTTAGCTACCGATTTCTGATCGAAGTCTATATTTATTAATGGTGTCATTCCATTTTGTGGAACTGTATATACTGTGTTTTGTCAAAGTTTAATGAGAGCCCATTTACAGAGATCCACTTAATGATTTTCTGAAAAACATCGTTTACAATTTGATCGGCTAATTCTTGTCTGTTGGGTGTGATAGCTGTATTTGTACCATCGGCATAAAGTACCAGCTTTGCATCTTCGCGAATATAGAATGGCAAGTCATTAATATATATTAAGAACAGCAGAGGACCCAAGACCGAACCCTGCGGCACCCCACTCTTGATTGTTCCCCCGTTTGAGAAATCACCAGTTTTTTTGCATATTATGTGAACTGCTTATTTCAACTTTCTGCACTCTTCCAGTTAGGTATGATTTAAACCATTTGAGCGCTGTCCCATTCATACCACAGTATTTGAGCTTATCGAGAAGTATTCCATGATTTACACAATCAAAAGCCTTTGAGAGACAAAAAAAAAAAAAAAAAAAATTCCAACGGGTGACTTCCAGTTACTCAGAGCATTTAACATTTCATTAGTGAAAGTATATATAGAATTTTCCGTTGAAAAACCTGGTAGTGAAGGCACTCCTTTGGATTGTCAAATGAAGTGCTTGATAGTAAAGGTAGGCCTTCATTGGTCAGGCACATGATGCGAAGGCACGCATTCATTTAGACTGTACTACGATGCGCCTCTTTGCGAAAGCATGTTTTCATTTGCTCTGCATATGACGAGACTCACAGTACAGGGATGCTATTACTGGACAGTCATATGACAGGTCTTATAGTAGCATGTATTCATCAGACGGTCTTATAATGAGCTTCATAGTGAGGGTATACTTTTATTGGTCAGTCATATGGCATGGTTTTATTGTACTCTCATATAATGAGCCTGACAAGGAGGCCAAGGTTTCATTGGTCTGTCATGTGACAGGCCTCATCGTGAGGGCACAGTTCTGGTAGACCGTCATAAGCTAAAACTCATAGTGAGGGCAGAGTTTCATTGGATGATCGTATCATGAGCGTCGTAGTGAAGACACAGTTTTATTAGACTGTGATATGATACGCCTAATAGTAGTCCTATACGTTCATTGGTCAGTCATATGATGGAAAGGTATGCTTTTATTGGACTGTCATACGGTGACCTTCAGAGTAATGGCATACTTTCATTGTATCATCATACGATTAGTCTCATAGTAAGGACTTGGTTTCATTGGATTGTGACATGAAGGGCCTCGTAGTAAGGGCACACTTCAATACACTGTCATATGATGATTCTCATGAAGGGGGGATGCATTCATTGGATCGTCATATGACTAACTTTATACCTTATAGTGAGGATTGGTCCCTCATGTAATGGATCTCTTCCTTGAATGATTAACCGATCATTGTAAGATCCGACCAAAAGCTTCAGACAGTTTAGGGAGTGAAAAACCCATCAGCTCCAACGTCTTCAAAGTCCCCTTCCACCAAATGTGCGCCTGCTCTCGTGGCCCCAATGGCCCAGAGAGTGATGCCACGCCACGGCCAGGACATGCGTTATAACCATAAAGAGGGTCAGACGTACCTTGAGCGTCTTGTCGAGCAGCACGTCCGCGGTGGTGGGTGGCGAGTTGGTGGGCGAGCGCGGCAGCCCCAGGTCCTCGTCCGTGTCCTCACTCGTGTCCTGCTGGTCCCTCTGCTGCCCGCTGCGCCGCCGCCGCACCGCGTCCAGCAGCTCATCCTGCACACACCACACACACCAACACGTCAGCCCCAGTGTGGCAACTAGCGGGCAAGCACGGTGCGCACGATAAGTTTTGACCACAGTGACCTGTCATGCAATCTTCTACACTGAGTTGACAAAAGTCGTAGGTCAGAGAAATGCACGTATACAGATGGCGGTAGTATTGTGCACACAAAGTATAAAAGGCAGTGCATTTGGGGAGCTGTCATTTGTACTCAGATGATTCATGTGGAAAGGTGTCCAGCGTGATTATGGCCGCACAACGAGAATTAACAGGATTTGAACGTGGAATAGTAGTTGGAGCTAGACGCATGGGACATTCCGTTTCGGAAATCTACATCTACATCCATACTCCGCAAGCCACCTGACGGTGTGTGGCGGAGGGTACTTTGAGTACCTCTATCGGTTCTCCCTTCTATTCCAGTCTCGTATTGTTCGTGGAAAGAAAGATTGTAGGTATGCCTCTGTGTCGGCTCTAATCTCTCTGATTTTATCCTCATCGTCTATTCGCGATATACAGGGTGAGTCACCTAACGTTACCGCTGGATATATTTCGTAAACCACATCAAATACTGACGAACCGATTACACAGACCGCACTTGCGGAGAAGGGCTAGTGTAATTGTTTAATACAAACCATAAAAAAATTCACGGAAGTATGTTTTTTAACACAAACCTACGTTTTTTTAAATGGAACCCCGTTAGTTTTGTTAGCACATCTGAACATATAAACAAATACGTAATCAGTGCCGTTTGTTGCATTGTAAAATGTTAATTACATCCGGAGATATTGTAACCTAAAGTTGGCGCTTGAGTACCACTCCTCCGCTGTTCGATCGTGTGTATCGGAGAGCACCGAATTACGTAGGGATCCAAAGGGAACGGTGATGGACCTTAGGTACAGAAGAGACTGGAACAGCACATTACGTCCACATGCTAAAACCTTTTTATTGGTCTTTTTCGCTGACGCACATGTACATTACCATGAGGAGTGAGGTACACGTACACACGTGGTTTCCGTTTTCAATTACGGAGTGGAATAGAGTGTGTCCCGACATGTCAGGCCAATAGATGTTCAATGTGGTGGCCATCATTTGCTGCACACAATTGCAATCTCTGGCGTAATGAATGTCGTACACGCCGCAGTACATCTGGTGTAATGTCGCCGCAGGCTGCCACAGTACGTTGTTTCATATCCTCTGGGGTTGTAGGCACATCACGGTACACATTCTCCGTTAACGTACCCCACAGAAAGAAGTCCAGAGGTGTAGGATCAGGAGAACGGGCTGGCCAATTTATGCGTCCTCCACGTCCTATGAAACGCCCGTCGAACATCCTGTCAAGGGTCAGCCTAGTGTTAATTGCGGAATGTGCAGGTGCACCATCATGGTGGTTCAAATGGCTCTGAGCACTATGGGACTCAACTGCTGAGGTCATTAGTCCCCTAGAACTTAGAACTAGTTAAACCTAACTAACCTAAGGACATCACAAACATCCATGCCCGAGGCAGGATTCGAACCTGCGACCGTAGCGGTCTTGCGGTTCCAGACTGCAGCGCCTCTAACCGCACGGCCACTTCGGCCGGCCGCACCATCATGCTGATACCACATACGTCGACGCGTTTCCAGTGGGACATTTTCGAGCAACGTTGGCAGATCATTCTGTAGAAACGCGATGAATGTTGTGTTTGTTACAACACGCAACTCAACGTCGGAGGTTTCAAGCGTCAACTTTAGGTTACAATATCTCCGGATGTAATTAACATTTTACAATGCAACAAACGGCACTGATTACGTATTTGTTTATATGTTCAGATGTGCTAACAAAACTAACGTGGTTCCATTTAAAAAAACGTAAGTTTGTGTTAAAAAACATACTTCCGTGCATTTTTGTATGGTTTGTATTAAAGAATTACACTAGCCCCTCTCCTCACGTTCGGTCTGTGGAATCGGTTCGTCAGCATTTGATGTGGTTTACGAAATATATCCAGCGGTAACGTTAGGTGACACCCTGTATACGTGGGAGGGAGCAATATACGGCTTGACTTCTCGGTGAAGGTAAGTTCTCGAAACATCAACAAAAGCCCGTACCGAGCTACTGAGCGTCTCTCCTGCAGAGTCTTCCACTGGAGTTTATCTGCCACCTCCGTAACGCTTTCGCGATTACTAAATGATCCTGTAACGAAGCGCGCTGCTCTCCGTTGGATCTTCTCTATCTCTTCTATCAACCCTATCTGGTACGGATCCCACACTGGTGAGCAATATTCAAGCAGTGGGCGAACAAGTGTACTGTAACCTACTTCCTTTGTTTTCGGATTGCATTTCCTTAGGATTCTTCCAATGAATCTCAGTCTGGCATCTGCTTTACCGACGATCAACTTTATACGATCATTTCATTTTAAATCACTCCTAATACGTACTCCCAGATAATTTATGGAGTTAACTACTTCCAGTTGCTGACCTGCTATATTGTAGCTAAATGATAAAGGATCTTTCTTTCTATGTATTCGCAGCACATTACACCTGTCTACATTAAGATTCAATTGCTATTCCCTGCACCATACGTCAATTCGTTGCAGATCCTCCTGAATTTCAGTACAATTTTCCATTGTTACAACCTCTCGATATACTACAGCATCGTCCGCAAAAAGCCTCAGTGAACTTCCGATGTCATCCACAAGGTCATTTACGTATATTGTGAATAGCAACGGTCCTACGACACTCCCCTGCAGCACACCTGAAGACTTCTCTCTACTGAGAATGACATGCTGTCTCAATCCAATCACACAATTGGTCTGATAGTCCATATGCTCTTACTTTGTTCATTAAACGACTTTGGGCAACTGTATCGAACGCCTTGCGGAACTCAAGAAACACGGCATCTACCTGGAAACCCGTGTCTTTGGCCCTCTGACTCTCGTGGACGAATAGTTCGAGCTGGGTTTCACACGAAACCCATGCTGATTCCTACAGAGTCGATTTCTAGTCTCCAGAAAAGTCATTATACTCGAACATAATACGTGTTCCAAAATTCTACAACTGATCGACGTTAGAGGTATAGGTCTATAGTTCTGCACATCTGTTCGACGGCCCTTCTTGAAAACGGGGATGACCTGCGCCTTTTTCCAATCCTTAGGAAATTCAATATTCCGAGATACACAGTGTCAAGAGAATGCCGGGAGTACCAAATTTCAGGCGTTACCCCTCACCACGGATAACGGAGTGGCCGACGGTCTTCACTTAACGACCGAGATCAGCGGTGTCTACATAGAGTTGTTTGGTTGGTTGATTTTGGGGGAAGGGTGTAAACAGCGAGATCATCGGTCCCAGCGAATTAGGGAAGGATGGGGAAGGAAGTCGGCCGTGCCCTTTCAAAGGAACCATCCCAGCATCTGCCACAAGAGATTTAGGGAAATTACAGAAAACCTAAATCAGGATGGCAGGACGCGGGATTGAACCGTCGTCGTCACGAAAGCGAGTCGACTGTGGTAGTCACTGAGCCACCTCGCTGGGTATTATGTAGAGTCGTCAGTGGTAACAGAGAAGCAACATTGAGTGAAATAACCGCAGAAAGCGATATGGGATGCACGATGAACGTATCGATCAGGACAGCGTGGCGAAATTTGGCGTATATTGGGCTATAGCGGCAGACGACCGTCGCGAGTGCCTTTGTTAACAGCGCGGTATGACCTGCAGCGCCTCTCCTGGGCTCGTGACCACATTGGTTAGGCCCTAGACGATTTGAAAACCGTGGCCTGATCAGATGAGTTCTGATTTCAGCAGATAAGAGCTGATGGTACGGTTCGAGTGTGGCGCAGATCCCACGAAGCGATGGACCCAAGCTGTCAACAAGGCACTGTGCAAGTTGGTGGTGACTCCATATTGGCGTGTGCTGTGTTTCAGTGGAGTGTGCTGGGTGCCCTGGTCCAACTGAACCGATCAATGACTGGAAATGATGATGTTTGGCTACTTGGAGGCCATCTGCAGCCACTCATGTTCCCAAACAACGATAGAATTTTTGTGGAAGACATTGGGCCATGTCATTGGGCCACAGTAGTTCGTGACTGCTTTGAAGAACATTTTGTCCAATTCGAGTGAATGATATGGCCACCTAGATCGCCCGACATGAATCCGATTGAACATTTATGGTACATATTTGAGAGATCAATTCGTGCACAAAATCCACCACTGGCAACACTTTTGCAATAATAAACACCTACAGAGGCAGCATGCTCAATATTTCTGCACGTGGTTTCCAGTGACTTGAGTTTATCCCGCGGTGAGATGCTGCACTACACGATACTGGGAGGTATCCTATGTCTTTTGTCACCTCTGTGTATAATAAATGCGAAAGTGTGTGTTAGTGAGTGAGTGTGTGTGTGTGTGTGTGTGTGTGTGTGTGTGTGTGTGTGTGTGTGTTTGTTACTCCTTCACGCTGAAATGACAGGACGGATGTGTATGGAATTTTGATTAAAACATACGCTACCTTACGTATACTTGCCTATCAAAGGGGTGGGGTGGGGATGAAAAAGGAGTGTAGTTCACGGGAAATACCCACACTTAATTCATCCAGTATTTGAGAACGAGAGCATTTTGTAACTTGCAACAAACTTTACACACAATATCAAACCTTTGCTAAACTTTTCCTCTCTGACAACCCCCACAAAATCATGAAAGGAAAAAAGTTTATCGTTTACTACTTTTTCTTTTTGTAGCAAAATCGTCACATGAAGCACGACGTTTTAGTTTATTACTTCATTACTCGTAAAGAATTCGCGACGCATTTTGCTGACAGTATTCACCAGCGAAATTACATCACTGGACGACACATAGTTCAAGCGATACAATGTCGTAAGCATACAGCTGCATGGAAATGGAATTGCAGGGCGAAATTCGCCAGAGATAGAGGTGAAATATGTGAGCAAATGCAGTGAAATATATTTGGCATGTGTGTACGCAGGCAAAGAAATGTGTAAAAAGCTCATTCTAAACCCCTGGAACGACTTCAACCAAATATGGTAAAGTATTAGTTATCATCTGGAAATAAATACTGTTGTTGTGGTCCTCAGTCCTGAGACTGGTTTGATGCAGCTCTCCATGCTACCCTATCCTGTGCAAGCTTCTTCATTCCCAGTACTTACTGCAACCTACATCCTTCTCAATCTGCTTAGTGTATTCATCTCTTGGTCTCCCTCTACGATTTTTACCCTCCACGCTGCCCTCCAACGCTAAATTTGTGATCCCTTGACGCCTCAGAACATGTCCTACTAACCGGTCCCTTTTTTTTGTCAAGTTGTGCCACAAACTCCTCTTCTCCCCAATTCTATTCAATACTTCATCATGAGTTATGTGATCTGCCCATCTAATCTTCAGCATTAGTTATCATCTGGAAATAAATACTATCGGGGTAAGAACCACCAGCCTCCTATTGGGGTGAGCGTGATAACGTGAGGAGAGAAGGGGAGAAGGAGGAATTGGACAGGCAGAGAGATGAACCGAGCAGACTGACACAAATGAGGGGGAGGGGCCAAGAGATGGGCAGAGGGAGGGGTAAAGAGGGGATGGACAGAGACGGGGGGAAGAGGAGGTGAAAACAGAGAGGCGTGGAGCACGTTCCCACACAGGGAGGGAAGGAGGAGATGGACAGTGAGAGATGGAAGGAGAAGGACTAATAAAAGACTGGAAGAATAACATCGCAGCGCGCGGCTGGTTTTCTAATATGAACCCGCATGTTTCCATATCGTGGTTGATTAACGGTGTGCTTTCAGGCGCTGAGTCGTGTAGTTGATTTCATTTTTAACATATTTCGACGACTCAGTCGTCTTCCTGTGTATTTCGTTCCCATCAGTAAAGATAAAAAGTCTTCCTCGTAACTTTAATACGGCAATCACCTCCAAAAGTCGGCTGTGTACCGCATCGCATGCGAATGTCGCTTGCCTTACGTGGGGCAGCCTGTTGTAACAGTCAAGGAGAAAGGACAATACAACCGGCTAAAATAACCAAGCAAAGCTCTCGCTGAAAACTGCCTCGAATATAATCATGAAATGAAATACAATGAGTCCAGCATCGTGACGTAAACGCCAAGTTTCTGCGTCAGTGCAGTTAGGAAGTCTGTCGAGAAGAGAGCGGAAGATCTGATAAACCAAGAGTCAAAGTCCGGCGCTTAAATTATTAAGGGCTAGCCGGCCATTGTATTCATCAGAGCTGGGGAATGTTGAGACAATCTGCGTTTCCTGGAATAACTTGTGCAGTCTCTGAAAAACAACTGAGCATCGAGCACGCAGCCGCCGATGGTCGTCCAATTGTGCTGTACAGGGCTGTAACGGGTATAAGGGTAGATATTTTTATATATGGTTCCTTAATATCTACCCACATCAGTGTGTTGATTGTTTCTTCTCTGCATCCAACAGTCTTCCCACAAACACATCACAAACTTCACAACCTGGTGTTTCCTGCGTGGTGGTTCTCCGCCACTAAGTGGACCACGTAGGTCAGAGTAGACTATCCGTTTTGCGTCCACAGTTCAAGTATTAATAGCCTGCCCTTACCACATGAACTTGGAAGCACTAACGAACCTAAAAACATACAACTCGTAATGCCTATAAATATCAGTCTGCAAACGACGTAAACACTGACGTAACGCTGTTCAGTACACTGTCCTCAGTCACCAACAGAAATACTCGTACGTGCGCTTATATTCGTTACATTTTGTATATAGCGGCACGACACCAGCAACACTTTACAGTCTGGTTTGAGTACAAGCAGCGAGTACGCAGAAAAAACAACTTGCCGCATTCGAAGAGGACGACTGGGTCAGTCGTCGGAATATTGCGAATAATTCTTTTGATTTAATTGTCTTGATTGCAAAAGTTTTTTTGAATTGAACTACCGGTTTTGGCTAAGCAGTAGCCTTGCTTAGAATCTCTCATTCTGTAGCAAGTAATAGCGATCCAAAAATAACGTCATTTTTACATAATTTGACTTGTTGCAGTGCAGTTGTTGTTGTTGTGGTCTTCAGTCCTGAGACTGGTTTGATGCAGCTCTCCATGCTACTCTATCCTGTGCAAGCTTCTTCATCTCCCAGTACCTACTGCAACCTACATCCTTTTGAATCTGCTTAGTGTATGCATCTCTTGGTCTCCCCCTACGATTTTTACCCTCCACGCTGCCCTCCAAT
Organism: Schistocerca nitens; assembly: GCF_023898315.1. Lineage (NCBI taxonomy): Eukaryota > Metazoa > Arthropoda > Insecta > Orthoptera > Acrididae > Schistocerca > Schistocerca nitens. The sequence goes on from NC_064621.1 coordinate 497,515,897, forward strand.
ACTAAATTTGTGATCCCTTGATGCCTCAGAACATGTCCTACCAACCGATCCCTTCTTCTGGTCAAGTTGCGCCACAAACTCCTCTTCTCCCCAATCCTATTCAGTACCTCCTCATTAGTTATGTGATCTACCCATCTAATCTTCAGCATTCTTCTGTAGCACCACATTTCGAAAGCTTCTATTCTCTTCTTGTCCAAACTATTTATCGTCCATGTTTCACTTCCATACATGGCTACACTCCATACAAATACTTTCAGAAAAGACTTCCTGACACTTAAATCTATACTCGATGTTAACAAATTTCTCTTCTTCAGAAACGCTTTCCTTGCCATTGCCAGTCTACATTTTATATCCTCTCTACTTCGACCATCATCAGTTATTTTGCTCCCCAAATAGCAAAACTCTTTTACTACTTTAAGTGTCTCATTTACTAATCTAATACCCTCAACATCACCCGACTTAATTCGACTACATTCCATTATCCTCGTTTTGCTTTTGTTGATGTTCATCTTATATCCTCCCTTCAAGACACCATCCATTCTGTTCAACTGCTCTTCCAAGTCCTTTGCTGTCTCTGACACAATTACAATGTCATCGGCGAACCTCAAAGTTTTTATTTCTTCTCCATGGATTTTAATACCTACTCCGAATTTTTCTTTTGTTTCCTTTACTGCTTGCTCAATATACAGATTGAATAACATCGGGGAGTGCAGCAAAATGAGATATTCTTAGGATGGTAACGGTAATTCTCTTCGAAAACTTTGCATTCAAGCAAATTAAGTAAAAAGTATGTACTTCATGACCGCTCTCCAGATTTTCAGTTTAAGTCAAATTCTATTCTATTGTGCATAAAATAGAATCAAGAACCTGGCTGAACGTCCGAAAGTGGGTCATTAATTTTCTAATGCGTTGCTTTTATTACGACCTTAAAAATACATTGTGATGGCTGTCTATGATGACGGTAATGCACTGAGTACAGTTTGAACGCCTTGACAATTTGCTGTTTGCAATGCTACCTTATTGGTTACGTGTCACAGTGTGCCTTACGATACTACTTCCATTAGGAGCTGTGATACGTTATCCTACCTTAATTTTCAAATAAATGATCTTGAGCTTTCACCAAAAATATTTTCCTTGCTGATAACCGTCTTGTACTTTTAGTAGCTCTGAAAATTGTTATTGAGTGTCTGCAACAAGTAATATTATAGCTTCTTTATATTGCAACCAAGGAAAATAAATTTATAGCTAAGTATCACATTAGCAATGAAAACGAAGTTAGCTCTGTGGCTCAAATTTGTGAGAACTCGTTAGTATGTGGAAGGACGAGATATCGCACCTCTTTGCTATCTTATTTTGTTAGTTAATTATCGTTCATTCACTCATGACACCCATCCACAAAAGAGGTTGTGCACCAGCATGATAAGTGCGGAGATATCTAAGCACGTATGTTAAAGCCATACAGAAATTCTGTACAAGCTGTAATGGTGGGATTAAAGCAGGAAAATTACTTTCCCAAGCGTCTCCAGCCTCCAAACAACTACCACAGGGGTGCTCTGTGGCTCCCAGCGTATTAAAATCTACTTAGAGTTTCTGAATTCTGTCACATACATACCTTGTATCAATGGCTTCGTAAGTCATGAATATTTACAAGGTTTATATTTTTAAAATCTGACATATGCACTAAAGTGTTAAAAGAACAGTTGTGTGTTTACTACGCAGTGGGTAAACAATTAGCTTATACTACTTCAGTACGCCTGTGCAATGCGTCTAGTCAAGAAACTATGGCTTTCTTCTGCTGGAGCTGTATCTTGCGTAGGATGTACAGTATTTTGTAAGCTTCTGATGTTTTCTATTCTATTTAAGTTTGTTTCTAACACTTCCGCTGGTCACTGGTCACCGAGGGAGACACACGTTTTGCTATTGGCAAAAATAAGTCGAAAGTGTGCTTTACGAGTCCACCAATAAAATCAAATGTGATCACACAAATGTCGCGATTGTTTGAGTTGAAAGTGAATTCTGAATAAATAGCAAGACTCAATTCCATCTTTCATCGACCTTCGACTACTGATGCTTTGATTTGATTTGATTTGATTTTTGAAGCAGAGCCCATTTCACAGGAAACAATTCCACTATTCTTCTTAGAGAGTGTCCACCACCCAGGCAGGATCTCGACCACCACCTGTTAAAACACAAAATACTCTCGGAATGCACTGTTTGGATTTCAATTTTTTGTCCTTGACACAATGTATAATGATCGTTCCCTGCAGAACCGCCTCTTCTCCAATAAAAGTGGCATTTTCCGAAATGAATATAACTATTGTTGACTTCCTGCGTCAACAGCTGTCGAAGAGAAGCCTCTTTAGCACAGCATGACACATCTAATCCTGGAGAATCACAAAATGCAATCAAACACTTTTACCAAAAACCGTGAAAAAGAACCGACTCAATTTCTCTCTAGTTGCCTTCTACCTCTACTATAATCCTTTGCACAACTGAAGAACAGTGTAAAATTTGCAACTGTATTTTCTCGTAATTTGCTCACCTGTGCTGTGTATATGACAGCCTTCTCCTGCATGACTTAAGTGTTGTCTTGCATAACGGCACACACTCGTCAAACAGAATAAAAAGGAGAGTTGCGGCTGCAGGAAGGACACGGGCGTGAATGAGGTAATACGACTCTTGGGTCGCAGACATGTGAGGCCTAAGCGACAGTTAAAACTTTCGCATTGAAACTTAAATACGACTTTCTGCTTAGGCCGGATTTAGGCGTTGCATTATTCAGAATAAAAATAAGGGCTTTCTCTTTTCCACAATCCTATAACAATCGGCGGCAGAGAAACTCGGAAAGAAATATTAAGACCTGTATTTGTGCTTAACTTTCAGATTCAACTGTTAGCGCTTAATGAACAAAGTAGTAGTTGGATTTCGCGGGTGCTGCCGTATTTATCAATGGTTTCGTCTATATATAGTGCGTCATCTTTGAAGTTCATTTAGTCATGCATTACATGCAACATTTTCCAAAGATTATATATTACGATTTTGGTTCAAATGGCTCTGAGCACTATGGGACTCAACTGCTGTGGTCATAAGTCCCCTAGAACTTAGAACTACTTAAACCTAACTAACCTAAGGACAGCACACAACACCCAGCCATCACGAGGCAGAGAAAATCCCTGACCCCGCCGGGAATCGAACCCGGGAACCCGGGCGTGTATTACGATTTTGATGCAGCATTTAGTTTAGTTAAGGATAAGTTTAAAAACCTTTGGAAACTCCATAATATGTTTAAATATCTTTCTAGGTTTTGTGAAAAGACAGCATTCTTTCACTTGAGTAGGGAAATAAAATTTATTGGACCCCATATTGAAATGCAAATAATATAATTATAGGTAGGTTATATCCATTAAAAACTTCTATGTAACAGAAAATATCTTAATGTAATTCACTGCTCTGGAAACAATGATCTTCCCACTAAACATTGTATCTGGTAAAAGGAGATTTTTTTCAGATTCGGTGTTATTAAAACACGTTTAGAAACGTCAAAGAAGCAAGAGAGTTGAATGTTCTCCGTCAACTCATACATACATTCTATGAAAGTGTAGTATTGTATATAAAACAGTAGAAAATGGTTTTACTGAAAATTTAAAAACGTCTGTGTACATCGTACAGCTACTTATCACATCGATGTATAGTAAATTGTGGCATCTAACTGCCACATACACAGTGTTGAGGGTGTAGATAAAGATATTGTGACATTGGCACTTTAATATGTACTAATGTCAGTGTGTAAGTTGTTTCTTCTTTTCATCTAACAATCTTCCCACAAACACATCACTTACTACCTGGTATTTTCTGCACGGTCGTAACTGCGCTACTAACATGGGAAACGCCCCATCCCACCCCTCTTCAGATTTAGTAGTAAGATGGCGCAGTGGATAGCCCATCAAAAGCTGAGCACAGGTCAAGCATGAAACCAGGAAGACAGCGTACTGAACTGTGAAGATGCGATGGGGAGTTTCCCCTCTTATGTGGACTACGCCTGTCCGTATAGACTACCCTTTTGCCTCCAAGCATTCACACTTCGGTACCTGAACTGCTCCCAGGGAAAAATAAATTTTATTGGCTTGTTTGAGCCACACAGACTAACCTAAAAATATGCTACTCGTAATAGCTACGATTATTAGTCTGCAAATGAAGTAAATGCTGATGTAATATTGTTCAATAGTCCTCACTCATCACGAGAAATATCTGCACTTATATCCCTAACAACCTGTATAACAATGAAAGGAACAGCCCCTGTACTAAACATGTACAACGTATTTAACAGACTATTTCGAGGAACACTTTAGAAGCAGCGCTGCTGTGGAAACACTGCATTAGCCTGTGGCCGAGGCGTAGCGGCGCAGACATACTCTGACGTCAGTAGGAATATGAGGAAGTTAGACACAGGAAGCTCAGGTGAAAGCCGGCCGCGAATGACTGTTGCATCGGTGCAGGACTCAGTCGAATGAAACGTCGATATTAACTGACTACAGTGGTCATGGTTATTAATTGTAAATTATCAGAGAGCTACAGCGTGATTAAAACACAGTCGAGTAATTGTTCAATGCCGGTCAGTAGGCCGACCCTGAAATTATCACGTTTGGGTGATGAGAGCGCGTCATTTTACTCTTCTCCTCCTGTTGCGAAGTTTTAATTTCGATCCGTCTGCTGGAGATGGCGCCAGGTGGCTGAACTCCGTCAAGAAGAACGCATCACTGCAGTTAGGCACTAAAAACGTTTTTTAAAAACGCATCAATCTAACCAAAATATATAGACTGTGAATTCTGCACGCAAATGTCAATAGCAAATCACAATGGTCTGTGCAGGATATCTAAATACATTCCCACCGCGGTTCAGGTGCAAAGAATGTATCGCACAAAATCGAAATTTTGACCAATAATTGTTAAAACCTTAAATAATTTGTGAATCAAAAAGTTGTTTCTGACCTGCCTGCAGGAGGTTAACGGAAAAAAGATGGAAGCCTGTTAAAAATGATGTTAAGAAATAGTACACGATACACTCAACACAGTGATTGAAGGAACCAGGAGAGTCTGAAGATCGAAGCTGAAATGGGAGGGAGGAGGCGGAGAGGACACAAGGAAAATTGGAATGAAGAATTCGAGGAGTTCAGCATCAATTAAGAAAGAATCAAATGATCTTCTGCAGAATGCCAAGGCACTCAAATGGCAGTCGTGCCACTGCTGATGGTGACGATTAAACGCCGCTTAAGATGCTTCAAAAAGAATGAGAAGCGAAACGGGTAAAAACATAAGGCCCTTTTTCATGGAACTCCGACATGACGTTGGTGGAAGGATCAGCAACAAGTATTATCTTCACTCTTTAATTTTGTACCGTAGTTGAATTCAACACTCAAACTTACTGGTAACTGACTTTGAACACAGTGTTCATTTTCCAACCATTACCTGATTCATAATCACTTGAATTGCTATTCAGTATTTTAATAGAACAGTTATGAACACTCATGGATAATGGGAAAGCCAGAACAGAATAGAATCGATGAGTTTGAGATGTGGTGCTACAGAAGAACGTTGAATATTATGGAGATAATAAAGGAATGAAGAGATTCTCCGCAGATCGGTGAAGAAAGGAATATATGGACAACACTGCCAAGAAAAAGGGAAAGGATGGTAGGACATGTGTTAAGACGTCAGAGAATAATTTCCTTGGTACTATAGGGAGAGGTAGAGGGCAAAACTGTAGGGGAAGACAGATTGGAATACATCCAGCAATAACTGAGGTCGTAGGGTGAAAGTGCTACTGTGAGGTGAGGAGGTTGCTGCAGCAGAGGATTTCGTGGCGGGCTGCATCACGTCTAGAGACTGATGACTTAAAAAAAATACATTTATTATATTCAGCTGCATGAGATGAGCTGCTCTGTACTCAGTCATCTCACAGACTGTAGGCTGGTGTAGGTAACGATTCTGTTCATTACTAGGCGGCGATCAGTTTGAATGTGAATGCAAGTCGAAATAAAAGGAAACCGTGTTTTGAGGAGGCGATGATTTACATCTTCTAGAAATTTTTGGAAAATCATCGTTTATAGACACGCAGTCTTGCCATATGCTTCGCCAAATTACCTACTTGTGCTTTATGTACTATAGTATTATAGTTGAATGTTAGATGTTCGTTTATGGCACGACGTTAATAGTTGTTTGTCATGCAGCTGACTAATGATGTCACTTGATACCAGAGGATGGTCCATTTCTGACAGACTGGTTGTTCAGTAAAGCGACAATACAGCTGTGTGCAAATCATGATTTTACAAAAGTAAATACAGTTAAAAAAGTCTTTTTTCAATAGCAGATACGGACTTCCAATACTAAGTACTGTAAGTCGTAATGAAATAACCAAGAAAAGAATCACAAAAGACTCAAAATCCATACTGATATTATAAACGCGAAAGTAGCTCTGTCTGTTACGTTTTCACGACAAACTGGCTGGTACTGAGTAACTTGAAACCTGAGGAAAAAACTAGGCTACTTTGGAAGACGTGCAGTCCATGATACTTATTGATTTGAAGATATTGTGTTAATTAGGAAAAAAATAATTATTCTCTGAAAAAACTATTTACTCTTTGACTTCTGATCTTTATTGTCCAGGTGTCCGGGTTAAACAGATAATAATATATAATGTAATAACTTGAGACATTTAATGGCGGTTTGCTTCTACAAGTATGGTAACCCACAATGTTTTCTGTGTTTGCTTGCGGCAGTATGTACCACGCGAGCGTACGCGGAACTGCTTTTTAAAGCACATCAGTAGCCACGTAGATTCCAAAGGAGAAGGTGTTCTGTATGCTGTCTCTCGAGGAGCTGAAGTCTGTTCCACTGGCACAACGTCTTTCAACAATATGGCGCACCACGCAATTTTGGGAACATTGTGATGGATTTCTCGCATCATGTGTTCCTAGATCGCTAGATTAAGAGGAGTAGTCCATCGACTGCTTGGCCCCCCGGAAACCCAGACATTGCGCCATTTAATTTTTCTCTGTGGGCGTATATCAAAAAATCACGCGTACCAGACACCAGTTTGTTATTTACCAGATCTGCACCATCGCATTCGTGCAGCTATAGCAAATGTTATGCACACAGTGCTGCACAACACTTGAAGAGAAGTGGGATAAAGATTAAATGTGTGCCGCGCCACTGATGATGAGCATATTGAAACGTGTCAAAAAAGTCTTGAGTCACCATACTTGTAGAAACATGCCATGAATAGATATCTCAATTTCTTCTCAAGTTATTACACTTTATATTATTGTATAATTAAACCAGATACCCAGAATTTGTGAAAATACTTTTACTGGCCGATATCTGCGAAACCCAGCTTTCTCTTTTCTCACATGATGTTCAGCGGAGAATGGATGAAGGGTAACTGGCAGATTCAATATTTATAGATTTCCGGAAAGCATTCAAAACCGTACCCAACTGCAAACTGCTACCGAAGCTACACTACTGGTCATTAAAATTGCTACTCCAAGAATAAATGCAGATGATAAACGGGTATTCATTGGACAAATATATTATACTAGAACTGACATGTGATTACATTTTCACGCTATTTGGGTGTATAGATACTGAGAAATCAGTACCCAGAACAACCACCTCTGTCCGCAATAACGGCCTTGATACGCCTGGGCATTGAGTCAAACAGAGCTTGGATGGCGTGTACAGGTACAGCCCATGCAGCTTCAACACGATACCACAGTGCATCAAGAGTAGTGACTGGCGTATTGTGACGAGCCAGTTGCTCGGCCCCCACTGACCAGATGTTTTCAACTGGTGAGAGATCTGGAGAATGTGCTGCTCAGGGCAGCAGTCGAACATTTTCTGTATCCAGAAAGACCCGTACAGGACCTGCAACATGCGGTCGTGCATTATCCTGCTGAAATGTAGGGTTTCGCAGGGATCGAATGAAGGGTAGAGCCACGTGTCGTAACACATCTGAAATGTAACGTACGCTGTTCAAAGTGCCATCAATGCGAACAAGAGGTGACCGAGACGTGTAACCAATGGCACCCCATACCATCACGCCGGGTGATACGCCAGTATGGCGAAGCGAATACACGCTTGCAATGTGCGGTCACCTCCATGTCGCCAAACACGGATGCGACCATCATGATGCTGTAAACAGAACCTGGATTCATCCGAAAAAATGACATATTTCCATTCGTGCACCCAGTTCGTAGTTAAGTACATCATCGCAGGCGCTCCTGTCTGTGATGCAGCGTCAAGGGTAACCGCAGCCATGGTCTCCGAGCTGATAGACCATGCTGCTGCAAATGTCGTCGAACTGTTGGTGCAGATGGTTGTTCTCTTGCAAACGTCCCCATCTGTAGACTCAAGGATCGAGACGTGGTTGCACGGCCCGTCACAGCCATGCGGATAAGATGCCTGTCATCTCGACTGCTAGTGATACGAGGCCTTTGGGATCCAGCACGGCGTTCCGTATTACGCTCCTGAACCCACCGATTTCTTATTCTGGGAACAGTCATTCGATCTCGACCAACGCGAGCAGCAATGTCGCGATACGATAAACCGTAATCGCGATAGGCTATAATCCGACCCTTATCAAAGGCGGAAACGTGATGGGACGCATTTCTCTTCCTTACACGAGGCATCACAACAACGTTTCACCAGGTAACGACGGTCAACTGCTGTTTGTGTATGAGAAATCGGTTGGAAACTTTCCTCATGTCAGCACGTTGTTGGTGTCGCCACCGGCGCCAACCTTGTGTGAATGCTCTGAAAAGCTAATCATTTGCATATCACAGCATCTTCTTCCTGTCGGTTAAATTTCGCGTCTGTAGCACGTCATCTTCGTGGTGTAGGAATTTTAATAGCCAGTAGTGTATGTGCACACGGAACAGGCTCCCAGATATGTGACTGGCTCGAAGACTTCTTAAGTGATAGAACCCAGCATGTTGTCTTCGACGGCGAGTGTTCATCGGAGACAGTAGTAACATCAGGAGCTCCCCAGAGAAGTGTGGTAGGACCGTTACTATTTTCTGTATACGTAAATGATCGGGCAGACAAGGTAGGCAGCAATCTGCGGCTGTTCGGTGATGATGATGTGGCATACAGGAAGGTGTCGAAGATAAGTGCCTTTAGGTTGATAGAAGATGACCTAGACGATATTTCTAGCCGGTGTGATGAATGGCAGCTGGCTCTTAATGTAGAAAAATGAAACTTAATACGCATGAGTACGGAAAGTAAACCGACAGTGTTCGGAAACAGCATTAGCAGTGTTCTGCTTGGCACAGTCACGTCGTTTAAATATCAGGACGTAACACTGCGAAGCGATATGAAATGGAAAGAGCATGTGTGGACTGAGATAGGGAAGGCGAATGGTCGACATCGGTTTATTGGGAAAATTTTATGAAAGTGTAGTTCATCTTTAAAGAAGACAGTGTAATAGGACGCTAGGGCGACGTATTCTTGAGTACTGATCGAATATTTGGGGTCTGCACCAGATCGAATTGAAAGAAGACATCGCAAGAATTCTGAGGTGAGCTGCTAGATTTGTTACCGGTAGGTCCGATCAGCATACAAGTGTTACGGAAATGGTCCGGGAGCCCAAGTGGGAATCCCTGGAGGGAGGAAGACATTTACTTCGAAGATCACTACTGAGAAAATTTAGACAACCGGCATTTGAAGTTGACTCTAAGAACGATCGTACTGCCACTAACATACGTTTCGCGTTGGGACCACGAAGATGAGACACGAGAAATTAGGGCTCATACGGAGGCATATAGACTGTCGTTTTTCCCTCGCTCTGTTTGCGAGTGGGTCAGGAAAGGAAACGACTAGCTGTGGTACCCTCCGCCACGCACCGTACGGTGGCTTGCAGAGTATGTATGTAGATGTAGATGTTACGATTTAAAGTAATGGATACAATGCTTATAAAATTCTCAATACGTTTAACCCACATTTACACAATATTTGTTGCATAATCTGTACGTGGTACAATGTACAGCTATTTCAACAGCACGTTACGTAGATGCGTGCTCTTACCCCTGCCGCAGTATGTGCACTGTATGGCGGTGACGCAGAGACCATTCCGACGCTTCGTGCGTTGAGACAGCTTGGGAAAGAGGGGGGAGGAAAGCACATCAAGAGCTATACTTACCAAAACAGGCAGATACGTGAGGGCAGTTGACGTTATTGCACGTAGAGTAGCTTACTTACTCACCATCACTCATCAAAACAAAACTAATGAGACGTGAGAGCAGCCGCGAGTAACAGCTAGTACAGTATATGTCAAAACTGGCGAAATTTTGCACCTGCATCTACATCTACATCTACATGATTACTCTGCAATTCACATTTAAGTGCTTGGCAGAGCGTTCCTCGAACCACAATCATACTATCTCTCTACCATTCAACTCCTGAAGAGCGCGCGGGAAAAACGAACACCTAAACCTTTCTGTTCGAGCTCTGATTTCTCTTATTTTATTTTGATGATCATTCCTACCTATGTAGGTTGGGCTCAACAAAATATTTTCGCATTCGGAAGAGAAAGTTGGTGACTGAAATTTCGTAAATAGATCTCGCCGCGACGAAGAACGTCTTTGCTTTAATGACTTCCATCCCAATTCGCGTATCATATCTGCCACACTCTCTCCCCTATTACGTGATAATACAAAACGAGCTGCCCTTTTTTGCACCCTTTCGATGTCCTCCGTCAATCCAACCTGGTAAGGATCCCACACCACGCAGCAATATTCTAACAGAGGACGAACGAGTGTAGTGTAAGCTGTCTCTTTAGTGGACTTGTTGCATCTTCTAAGTGTCCTGCCAATGAAACGCAACCTTTGGCTCGCCTTCCCCACAATATTATCTATGTGGTCTTTCCAACTGAAGTTGTTCGTAATTTTAACACCCAGGTACTTAGCTGAATTGACAGCCTTGAGAATTGTACTATTTCGAGTAATCGAATTCCAACGGATTTCTTTTGGAACTCGTGTAGATCACCTCACACTTTTCGTTATTTAGCGTCAACTGCCACCTGCCACACCATACAGCAATCTTTTCTAAATCGCTTTGCAACTGATACTGGTCTTCGGATGACCTTACTAGACGGTAAATTACAGCATCATCTGCGAACAACCTAAGAGAACTGCTCAGATTGTCACCCAGGTCATTTATATAGATCAGGAACAGCAGAGGTCCCAGGACGCTTCCCTGGGGAACACCTGATATCACTTCAGTTTTACTCGATGATTTGCCGTCTATTACTACGAACTGCGACCTTCCTGACAGGAAATCACGAATCCAGTCGCACAACTGAGACGATACCCCATAGGTCCGCAGCTTGATTAGAAGTCGCTTGTGAGGAACGGTGTCAAAAGCTTTCCGGAAATCTAGAAATACGGAATCAACTTGAGATCCCCTGTCGATAGCGGCCATTACGTCGTGCGAATAAAGAGTTAGCTGCGTTGCACAAGAACGATGTTTTCTGAAACCATGCTGATTACGTATCAATAGATCGTTCCCTTCGAGGTGATTCATAATTTTTGAATACAATATATGCTCCAAAACCCTACTGCAAACCGACGTCAATGATATAGGTCTGTAGTTCGATGGATTACTCCTACTACCCTTCTTAAACACTGGTGCGACCTAGATACGTGTATATTTCCGTAGACGAAGTAACTAAAGTAGTGGTTTCTTTTCAGTCTGTTATAGAATACAAATCCCGTCTCTTCATTTTCTTTTTCATTTTTTCCGTTTTCATTTATTATTATTAATGTTGGTATTATTATTGTTATTCAAGCTGTGCAAAAATTTTGCACAAGAGTTTCTGTCATCTCTGTGAATAACAAATATACGTACATAGTGATAATTCACAAGCAAACAGTTGATTCACAAAGAAGAAAGGTGCAGTTCTGTAAACCTTGATCCGCGTATCAGTAAAAACTAACAAGTGGGTGGGGGCTTTAGAGATAAGAAAACTGACTGACTGAGATAACCTGTAAAAACACCAGCTGCAACACATCGCAAAACCTGGACAGAGGCCGGAAACCAACGGGAATGTAAGTCACAGGCGTTCAGCCTTGGAGCGCAGGCGGCTGACGGTGGCCAATTATTCAGGTTCCTTTCTGGTACCGTCGGGGAATTTAATAAGCTGTCGGCGTGTGGGCGCCCAGCGTGGTGACTCAGCAGAGGAACTCGAGAGGTCGGTCAGAGTTAACCGAGCGCGACGCTAGAAAAGTCCCGTATATTTTACACGTGCGTCAGCAGTCTGAGGGTCACACTACAAGGCAACACCTACGCCGAATGGGTCGTTCCGCTCGTTTCTCGCAAATAGGACTTTCACTTCTTGCCGTATATGCACAACTGATGCGTAGTGCTAAATAATACTCTCATATAATTATGTGGTAGATTACTGTTGGGCTTCCAAATTGTTCTTCAAAATCAGTAACGTCGTTTCGGACTTCCTGATTTCCACCTCACCATGTGCAACCAATCCATCCATCTTACTAATACACTAAAATGTCTTGGACTAACCCTCGTCCACAAACAAACTTGGCGCCGCTAATCATTAAGCGTTCAAAGAAACGTTCATAGTAGACTAAAATGACAAGCTGCTAACAGGTCATACTTCGCATGTATGCTTCCACCGTCATTCCTTATTCAATCCCATCCTTGGAGTTGCCAATGTAGCTCGGATATCCACACTTCTAGAACCTTACCACTTCTTAAAATTCGTAAAACGCCATGCATTTCGCTTCGTCTTCTGTAACCATCTAACCTCACTCACACACATCATCTACCAGCTGCTTGAAGTTCCTCTGTCAATCAGAGACAAAGGTATTATGAGGAATGTCCACGGAAGTACGATAGGACCTCCGATTTTCTCTGTACATAAAGTATCGTAGATGGGGATACATGATGCCGGCCGCGGTGGTCTCGCGGTTCTAGGCGCTCAGTCCGGAGCCGCGCGACTGCTACGGTCGCAGGTTCGAATCCTGCCTCGGGCATGGATGTGTGTGATGTCCTTAGGTTAGTTAGGTTTAAGTAGTTCTAAGTTCTAGGGGACTGATGACCACAGATGTTAAGTCCCATAGTGCTCAGAGCCATTTTTGATACATGATGACTTGGACGGAACTTCTATTTGATGTGATGAAAGGCATGTTGCTCTAAGTGTGGGAAAATGTAAAGCAGATGAGTACGAGAAACTGCTCTGTAATGTTCTAATACAGAAGTGTGGTGTACTGACTCGACACAGTCACGTCGAACATGTACTGAAGCGCCAAAGAAACTGGTACGGGCATGCATATTCAAATATACACATATGTAAACAGGCAGAATACGCCACAGTGGTCGGCAACGTCTGTATAATACAAGTGTTTGGCGCAGTTGTTAGATCGGTTATTGCTGCTACAGTGGCATGTTATCAAGATTGAAGCGAGTTTGAACGTGGTGCTATAGTCGGCGCACGAGCGATGGGACACAGCATCTTCGATGTAGCGATGAAGGGGAGATTTTCCAGTACGACCATTTCACAAGCGCACCGTGAATATCAGGAATCCGGTAGAAAAAAAACATCAAATCCCCGACATCGCTGCGGCCGGAAAAAGATTTTGCAAGAACGGGACCAACGACGACTGAAGAGAATCTTTCAACGTGACGGAAATGCAAACCTTCCGCAAACTGTTCCGATTTCAAGGCTGGGCCATCAACAAGTGTCAGCTTGCGAACCATTCGACGAAACATAATCATTATGGGCTTTCGGAGGTGAAGGACCACTCGTGTACCATTGATGACTGCACGACACAAAGCTTTACGCCTCACCTGGGACCGTCAACACCGGCACTGGACTGTTGATGACTGGAAATATGTTGCCTGGTCGGACGAGTCTCGTTTCAAATTCTATCGAGCGGATGGACGTATATAGGTATGGAGGCAGCGTCACGAATCCATGGACCCTGCATGTCACCAGGGGACTGTTCAAGCTGGTGGAGGCTTTGTAATGGTGTAGGGCGTGTGCAGTTGGAGTGATGTGGGACCCCTGATTCGTCTACATACGACTCTGACAGGCGACACGTACGTAAGAATTCTGCCTGATCACCTGCATCCTTACATGTGCATTGTGCATTCCGGCGGACTTGGGCAATTCCAGCAGGACAGTGCTACACCCTAACGTCCAGAATTGCTACAGAGTGGCTCCAGGAACACTCTTCTGAGTTTAAACACTACCGCTGGCTCCAAAGTCCCCAAACATGAACATTATTGAGCATATCTGCAACGTGCTGTTCAGAAGAGATCTTCACCCACTCGTACTCCTACGGAGTTATGGACAGCCCTGCAGAATTCATGGCGTCAGTTCCCTCTAGCATAGTCGTATTGCGGCACTTCTGCGCGCTCGGTGAGGCTCTACACGATATTAGGCAGTTCTACCACTTTTTTTGGCTCTTCAGTTGCAAAGCGACGTGATATGCAACGAACACCTAAGGTCGGTTGATGGGAAGGTGAAAGGCTGACTTAGGGTTATTGAGAGATTTCTAGGAGATTGAAGCTCGTATATAAATGAGAGGCCCGGTACATAGCCCTTGTGCGACTCTTTATTGAGCACTGCACGGGTGTTTGGGGACCCCAACAGGTCGGATTAAAGGAAGCCATCGGGTTAATTCAGAGACAGGCTGTCGGATTTGTTACCGGTAGATTCGATCAACACGCGAGTATTATGGAAATATTCCGTGAATTCAAATGAATATCTCTGGCAGCAAGATGTTTCTTTCTTGAAACACTGTTCAGAAGGTGCGGAGCGTCGACATTTGCAACGGACTGGAGAACGATCTCGCAGGCAAGATTCACGTACATATACATCTAGAGCTACACTCCGCAAGCCACTTTACAGCGTGCACTTTGTCTATTACCGCCCCTTGACGCCTTTCTTGCTGCTGTCGCGAATGGTTCGCAGAAAGAACGATTGTTGGAAAGCTTCCGTGCGAGCTCGAATGTCTCAGTTTTACCTCCATGGTCTTTTCACGAGATGTACTTCAGAGAGACCAATATAGTGGTTGGCTCTACTCGCAACGTGCACTGTCAGATCTTTAACAGTAAGCCACATCGTGATGCAGAAAGTCTCCATTGCTCCGACTGCTATTGCATTTGGTCGAGCATCTCCACGACGCTTTCAGGCTTACTAAATGAACCTGTAATGAAGCGCGCTGGTTTTCTTTGGATCTTTCCTGTTTTCTCTAACTATCGTATTTGGCACGGATCCCAAGTTGACGAGCAATATTCAGATATTCAAGTACAGGTCGAACGAGATCCGCAGAAGCATATATACCAGCGGTGTCCAACCGCGAGCCACAAGCGGCGCAAAGCAAGCATCAATGCGGCCCAAGAAGTTAACATCTATCACATGACTGGTAAAAAAAAAAAAAAGTTACCCGTGCTATACATGAACCCCCAGGACCTTATTATTATAACCGATCAGACGTGCTGGTCTGTTATCTTACGGCTACTTCAGTTGCAGCTACGAAAATAGAGATTAGAGACATGCTAGGAAATTAATTTATAGAAGGGAAGGGTTTCTAAAATTATTAGAAGACGATGGCACTGCTGTCGGAAAATCTCATTTTGTAAAACAGCATTCCATAACAGACAAAAAAAAAATTATGCAGAAAAGCTTTGGAAATAGATCACTTTATGCAAGTTGTCGCTTGCCGTTGTGGCCGAGCGGTTCTAGGCGCTTCAGCCTGGAACCGCGCGACCGCTACGGTTGCAGGTTCGAATCTTGCCTCTGGTTAGTTAGGTTTAAGTGGTTCTAAGTTCTAGGGGACTGAGGACCTCAGATGTGAAAACCCATAGTGTTCAGAGCCATTTGAACCATTTTTCAAAGTCGTCGTGAAGAGTGGATTTTATAAAAGCCAGGGTATTGAATCATCGCCAATTTCTGGAACTTTTCAGAAGTTCAGTTGCTGACTATGGTGATGTATATTTTACAGAAGTAAGTTGGCTCAGTCGAGATTGATTAAATGAAATCACATCGTTCACCATATAAAAAGCAAAATCTGTGTCAGAACTTAACGATACCAAGTGGGTAACAGATTTGGCGTTTTTGTTACATCTGAGTCCTCATTTAGGTGCCTTAAACAAGCATCTCTCAGGTAGAAACATAATTACCAGTACAATGTTTCAAACAATAAAAGCTTTCCAAATGAAACTAAAATTATGGGAAGTACAAGTAAATGCAAACACTTTTTCATTGCAACAAGTTGGGCAAACATAATCCCAAAGACAGGATGAAATACGAAAACATACCTTTCCATTTGAAGCAAGCGTATGAAAATCGATTTTAGGGTTTTTGAAAAATATAATCAACATTTTTGTACTTATGCGGCGCCTTTTACAAAGAAATATAGATAGGTTGCTAGAAGATTTTCAGGCAGATTTCAAAGAGTTTTGGTCTGATATGCAAGTGAAAGAAAAATATGATCATTTTTTTGTTGTTGTACTTTTTCAACTCATACCTCTACAGGGACAAATATCCGTTGCTGCACAGCCATGCGTTATGCATGTCATCTTTATTTGGAAGCACGTGCATTATGTTTTTGAACAGCTATTTTCAAGAGTAAAGCAGCACAGAAAGGGTGAAAACAGAACCAACAACTCAGACGAACGCCTTGCGATCACCCTGAGAACTGCAAGCACTTTGATCGAACCTGATATTGACTCATTAGTGTCCCAAATTCTAAGTTGAATGTCACATTAATTATATGATTTGTATTGATATATAAAATTAATAATGATATCTGTTAGATAAAATGTCAAATTAATTCCATCTTACATATTAAAAAAGAATCATAAATTAACAAGCGGCCCTGCACCGACATGTATCCTCTGTCCCTCAACGTTCAACTTCTTCTCGCTCAAAACTCCAGTACCTCTCCTAGCTTCCCGACTACAACAGTCCCACTTTCACCCTTCTCCTTTTTTCCTTTCGGAATGAAACAGAAAGAGCGGTACGTTCCAGGAACTGACGGACGCGTGCCCTGGTTTATGCAGTCTGACGCTTCGGGCTGTGTTGCTCATGGGCGACAGCCTCCCAGCGTCAATAGCAGCGGACTCAGCCGGACAGCCAGTCAGACACGTAATTTCCGGAGTGCGTGCTTTCCTGGGAACGGCGAGCGAGAATCGGGACCTGCGCACAGCACCGAAGCGGCTCCACTTGTCTCCTGACGCAGCCCTAATCCACCGCTCCTCTACGACTACGCAGAAATCTCGGCAGTTTAATTTACACTTCATGTGTATTCGAATCAGGAGTACATCTCAGACGAAGTAGCTCCACTTCCTAGTAACGCCGTTCTCCGTTGCTAACAAGTCACGACACGTATACAACTGGACGGTATTTGATTCGAATTCTGATGCTCTAATAGCCTGTTTTACAGACATGTCCTTCCCGTTAGCATATTAATCAACAAAAACTTTATCTTTGCTGATGACACTACAATTCTATCATTTCTCACACAAAGGAACCAGTCCAGACTGCAGTGAATAAAATACGGCTATTGCTTATCATAAGTATTCGATACTGGCAAGGAGACCATCCATCCAGCAAACAGATTTTTTTTAAATTATTTATTTTTATGGAACCTGAAGTTCAAAACTCAAATTTCTCTATCCCAAAGCAGTTTTATGCAACTCTAAAAAATTCTCGAGTAAATTGACTTGATGTTTTCCGAGGAACTTAAGAAAATTTGATTCCTTGAAATAAAGACACTTATTTGTGACAGGCAGCGTGGCTCTCCCGATACCACCAGAGAACGGTTGTCAGTGGATCGCTGTTTCGAATCTCGCTATTGCCTTCAATTTTTTACTTCTTTTTTCGTTCAGTTAGGATACCTATATCATTTAACTACAAAATTCATTAAATATATACTAATTGACACATATTTAACTTATTTTTATCAAAAATGCTTATCTTCTTATTTGTAATAACATATTTCACGGAAAATCCAGTTTGATTTTTAATTATCGATATTTTATAAAAGATCATTAACAAATTTATAATATTATTTTAAAAATGTAAACAATCTTTGTTAACAATCTTTCGTACAATGTCGATAACTACGAATTTGTATTTGCAATGAAAACTTGAATTTTGCGTGCAGTACGTAATTACGAACAAGAAGACGTGCAATTTTCATAAAAATAATGATTATATATCTGTTAATTGGCACATATTCGATGAATTGTATATTAAATTATGTGAGGATTCGAAATGAACGGAAAAAAGACCATCGCGAGATTGGAACCGACTCTCATTTGATTACCAGATTACTATTCTCCGCCGGCCGAAGTGGCCGTGCGGTTCTAGGCGCTGCAGTCTGGAACCGCGAGACCGCTACGGTCGCAGGTTCGAATCCTGCCTCGGGCATGGATGTATGTGATGTCCTTAGGTTAGTTAGGTTTAAGTAGTTCTAAGTTCTAGGGGACTGATGACCTTAGATGTTAAGTCCCATAGTGCTCAGAGCCATTTGAACCATTTGAACTATTCTCCAACGCTACCGAGTACACCACAGTATCCATCGTAAAAAAAAATCGCCTTATTTTAGAAAATTACAGTTTCTTAAGTTCCTCGGAAAACTTCGTAGTCGATTTTGTTGAGAATTTTTGAGAGCTGCGTCAAACAGCTTTAAACGATTGATATTTGAGGTCTTGAAGTCCACGTACCGTAAATATAATAAATTACAGAAATCCGAATGCTGGGTGGTTCCAGTGAGCAACGTGTGTTCTACGAGATTTGAAATACCGTTTCGTTACTACCTGAAACGTTTCGTTAGTCGCATATTTTCTTCCCCGCACGCAATTCGTGCCAAACTCGGGCCACGTTGGGTTTTGCGTATTCTTCCAGTTATTTACATTAAGCGGGAAGCGATTCGTTACACTCGTATCTTCTTTCTTACGGTCCGCGTCGGTAGCTGCGCAGTCAATGCGGCTGGTTACTTAGTGAAGGGCCCGGCGTTGGATTAGCGACCTGGTCGGAGATTGTGTTGTCATTCCGTTCCAAATCATCATAAATGACTCTCCACTGCTGAGATGGCTGTATCAGCACTCACTGAAAACCAAATAAAAAAAATTCTTTCCTGCGCGTTCGTGCCGACTCTACAGTTTTCGTATGCCTCCAGTTTCTTGTTCTCTGCGGAGCAAGTCGTTAATGCGCGAAGCACCGAATTCACTTTGTCACTCGACGTATTTTCTTTTTCGCATGTACTTCGCGTCCGATTCTGGCGGCGTCGACAGTATCCTCCAGTTCCTTCTTTTCACACGCTACGGTTTCGATAGCCTACAGCTTTAAACGGGGTTTCAACAGAACAACAGCAAATGGCCCGAACACAGACACTGCAGTCCAGCGACCGCAGATATGTTGTCGTGCTGTACCACTGCCTGTAATGGTGTGATGGCCTACGTGTGGCCAATAGCAATGTGATTCAGTTTGGAATTATTTTGTTATGACAACCTGTTCAACTCTTCCAACTTCAGCTGTTACCATTAATACCAGTACTGAAACTTCCTGCCATATTAAAACTGTGTGCCAGACCGAGACTTGAACTCGGGACCTTTGCCTTAGGCCGGCCGGAGTGGCAAAGCGGTTCTAGGCGCTACAGTCTGGAACCGCGAGACCGCTACGGTCGCAGGTTCGAATCCTGCCTCGGGCATGGATGTGTGTGATGATGTCCTTAGGTTAGTTAGGTTTAAGTAGTTCTAAGTTCTAGGGGACTGATGACCTCAGAAGTTAAGTCCCATAGTGCTCAGAGCCATTTTTGAACCTTTGCCTTTCGTGGGCAAGTGCTCTACCAACTGAGCTACCCAAGCACGACTCACGCCCTGTCCTCACAGGTTTAATTCCGCCAATACCTCGTCTCCAACCTTCCAAACTTCACAGAAGCTCTCCAGGCAAATGCTGGAATGGTTGCTTTGAAACAGCACTGCCGATTTCCTTCCCCATCCCTGACATAATCCGAGCTTGTGTTCCGTCTCTAATGACCTCGATGTCGACGGTACGTTAAATCCAATCTTCCTCCCTTTGTTACTTTGTGAAGGAAATAAGCTTGGGGGGCGCCATCGATAGTGAAAACATTTGCAATTACTCGTCTGAACCTGATCTGGGTCTCCCAGCCGTTCATGCCACAGGACTTCCGTTTACTTTTCGGGAGCAAGGTCATACCCACAGCTTAATATGTTAACACAAAGATATTTGTGTGTAATGACTACATCAGTAATGACGTTCATTATCGAAACTAATGAGTAACGAATACTTTTTAACGGCCAGGTTCCTCCTCAATACCGAATAAATACGGCACAAAATTTAGTCGTACCTTTTACATTCCTATAATAGAAGCACAACTGATTAAACTCAGCAGACAGTAGTCTGGCAGTACTGTTCAGACAGACAAAGAAGCATGTAAACCACTATTTAAGAGACTGCGTGTACCTGTGTTACTCCTTCCGTTCAGTATATACTAGAGCTGCCGAATTTCACAAAGAAAAACTTGTGCAAACTAGACAGGAACTCAGATTTTCACCACCAAAATACAAAATCACAAAAAGCTCATGAAGATTCGTTCCC
Organism: Schistocerca nitens; assembly: GCF_023898315.1. Classification (NCBI taxonomy): domain Eukaryota; kingdom Metazoa; phylum Arthropoda; class Insecta; order Orthoptera; family Acrididae; genus Schistocerca; species Schistocerca nitens. The sequence goes on from NC_064621.1 coordinate 497,536,543, forward strand.
CTCTCATTGAAGCTGTACGGTAAAGATGTTAAATACCAGGGAAACTTATACAATAACACCAATAAATAACATCGCGAGGCTTAACGATTTTAGCATAAATCTAAGGTCACTTTATTAAAGATTTCTTAAAATCGGTCCTGCCATAATTAGGAGCAGCATATCTGAACAACATGGGACATTTTAAGTCATTTAATCAACTTGTGTTGTTTACTTAAGTGCGAGGAAACTGACAATTAACTAAATCTTAGAGACAGTAACCTATGTGAATAATATGAAAACGATATGGCTGGAGACTTTTCGTTTGTTATCTTTTATTCGTCTAATAAATGTGTAACTCCTTAGTATATATTTTCTCCCAAATTAATTCCCATTGCCGGCCGGAGTGGCCGCGCGGTTCTAGGCGCTACAGTCTGGAACCGCGTGACCGCTACGGTCGCAGGTTCGAATCCTGCCTCGGGCATCGATGTGTGTGATGTCCTTAGGTTAGTTAGGTTTAAGTAGTTCTAAGTTCTAGGGGACTGATGACCACAGCAGTTAAGTCCCATAGTGCTCAGAGCCATTTAATTCCCATTACGTGAAACAGCGTACCTTTTAAATGTTATCATCACAGCACTTTCCACCACCCGCCATAATATCACCTACTCTGACTAGTCCTATATCATGATGCGCTTTCTGTACAATGTATGATTTAAAAGTCCAATAAAAAGTAAAATGCCACAAAGAAGGGCACTTACATGAAATTGAAATTCACAAATAACTGGAAGTTGTAGCATTTACTTATATTCCCACAGTGTTTTTCTGATAACGGAAATACTTCAGCTAACAACAGCTAAAAGCGAATAAAAATGATTTCAATGTACGTAAATGTGTCTGTTCGACCACCCATCAACGTCGTTTATCTCTAAAATACTTCCTGCGTTACAGACAATTATGACCACCAGATTCACAAGAAGTCATAAAAGACATTTTATGTGGCAAAAACCTAAAAGCTTTGTTTGAAAAAATTGTTTGTTAAACGTGTAGTACTTGCAGAGTAATATTTCCCAAAACGTAAGTTGCTGTATTATCGAATCATAAACGACATGTAAATGTGGAGTATCTCAGGGTACTTAGTCTGTCATTCCTGTACTTACATGTTCTCATGCAATTTCAGTTAAGAACATGGGCTAATTCGACAGAAGAAATATTTGCACTTGGCTGAGACTTCTTTAATCAGTGTACACATAACTGCGCACTAGCAGACAGGTACCAATAGGCTTTCCCGAGGAGCTTAAAAATGTGATTGATAATATGGCAACCCTATCAAAAATGGTTCAAATGGCTCTGAGCACTATAGGACTTAACATCTGTGGTCATCAGTCCCCTAGAACTTAGAACTACTTAAACCTAACTAACCTAAGGACATCACACACATCCATGCCCGAGGCAGGATTCGAACCTGCGACCGTAGCAGTCGCGGGCAACCCTATCATTCTGCACAATGGTTTGTCAGACTAGTTTAGAGCTGCAGTGTGTTATTTGTTTTTAGAGACTGTAGAAAAATTTTGGTTAAGTGCCTCACCTTGTTTTTAAAGAAAATTTAAGCTTTTTGTTGTCATTCTCTGAGTTACGTAGTGACTATTTCCGTGTTCGAGTAGAATGAAATCGCATTGGTCCACGGTTTCCGATCAAGTTAAATCCATTAGTGCGATGAAAACGTTCCGATGATTTACTGCTCAACTTTAAAGTGTGGTCGTCGCAGCGCCGGTGTCACGTATGTTTGCGCCTAGCGGGCGATAAATGCAGATTTATGCTGACTGGTCAACTGGTTCCAGGGGCGCTTGGGCCTTCAACGGAACGGTGACGCTACAAAATGACTTCCGCCGCAAGAGTGGCTCACAAAACAGCCCACGATTTGGCTGTCCGTGTTTCCGTCGTTCCCTCCGGTCCTGGCACAGAGCAAAGAGCAGCAGCAGCTACCCACGTATGTGCATATTGTGTGGAGAACTAACACAGTGGTGGACCTGCTTACGCGACGATTACAACACGCCAAACGCTCTAAAACAACTTCAACGTGTGGCTGTAAATATTTGCGAGAATCTTTATGAAGGTTGTGTGATGGTCCGTGACTATAATATGGAAATCGTAGTAGCCACTGATTTAGCCCTATTGACAGCGGCATTAGACTATTTGCCGATGATGCTGTAGCCTGCAGGAAAGTGGTATCACACGAAAGTTGTGAACAAATCAATGAGAATTTGCAGAAAATAAATGCGTGGTGTAATGACTGGCAATTATCTCTCAATATTAGTAAGTGTAGCCTACTGCGTATAACAAGGTGAAAATCCCCATTAATGTACAAGTACAAAATATATGCCCAGTCTTTGGAAGCGGTAACATCCGTCAAGTATCTGGGTGTGACTATTCGAAATGATCTGAAATGGAATGATCAGATTACGCAAGTACCGGGCAAGGCGAACTCTAGATTGCGGTTTATCGGTAGAATCCTGAAGCGATGCAGTCCTTCAACAAAGGAAATAGCTTACAATACGTTAGTTCGTCCAGTCTTCGAGCGTTGTTCGTCTGTATGGGACTCTTACCAGTTGGGTCTCATTCAAGAGATTGAAAAGGTCCAAAGAAGAGCGGCAAGATTCGTGACTGGTACATTTAGCCATCGCGAGAGTGTTACAAACCTCACAAAAAGTTTTAAGTGGGATACACTTGCAGATAAACGAAGCGCTAAACGGAAGGGGCTGCTCACTACATTCCGAAATCCGATCTTCGCCGAGGATGCAGAGCATATATTATTACCACCAACTTTCAAATAGCGCAATGATCACCATTCAAAGATAAGGGAAATTACAGCTCGTACTGAGGCGTTCAGACAGTCGTTTTTCCCTCGAGCCATCCGCGAGTGGTATACAGGGGGGAGGGGGTGGTGGAAATATGACTTTGGCGCGAATTGTGCCATACACCGCTTGGTGGCTAGCGGAGTATATATGTAGATATTTCTATGTTCGTTAATTATGAAGCGACAGAAAAAAATACAGAAGACCAATTGCTCCTCTGCGACAGTTTCTCATAACATAAAACCAGAAAGGTGTTCTGGGAGCTGAAGAAATTTCAATGAGGCCAACCCGAGTCAGATTTTCGTATTCAGTGTCTTGATCAATTGTCAAATTTAAGCAAACCTGATGTATTTTATAATGGAGACCATATCACAGAAAACGTTACAATACGCTGCCCCGACTCTTTCTTAAACGTTCTTGTTGTACGAGTATATAGTAAGAAGACTTTCTCGTCAGATTTCATTGGTGAAATCTTCTCGGGTTATCAGCCGAGTCGTGGTGTCTTTGTCGCAACGTTTCAACGTGTTTCCTATTCGTCATCTTCAGGCGAAATGAAGGTGATGAGGCCGGCCGAAGTGGCCGTGCGGTTAAAGGCGCTGCAGTCTGGAACCGCAAGACCGCTACGGTCGCAGGTTCGAATCCTGCCTCGGGCATGGATGTTTGTGATGTCCTTAGGTTAGTTAGGTTTAACTAGTTCTAAGTTCTAGGGGACTAATAACCTCAGCAGTTGAGTCCCATAGTGCTCAGAGCCATTTGAACCATTTGAAGGTGATGAGTAGGAAACTCGTCGAAACGTTGCTTCAACAGGACGCCACAACTCAAATGGTAACCAAAGAAGATTTCACCAATCTTTTTTAGTATTTGGACCTGCACATTACAGCAGTCTTAGGAAGCTTACGTTTGCGCGTCGTTGGATCGGTAAATACGAGGGCTATTCGGAAAGTATGGAACGACAGCTCGCGAAATGGAAGCCACAGTGAAAATCAAAACTGTTTTATTTGAAACGGTTAGCTACATCGTCCAGCTACTTCTCTACACAGTCGCGGCTCAGACTTAGACATCTGTCGTAGCGTTGTACCAACTTTTCAATTCCCTCGTTATAGAAGACATCAGCCAGTGCTTTTCGACAATTTTCTACTCTGGACTGCAGCTTGTTGTATGTAGCATCTTCATTGACCCTGCAGAGTGCGGCCGAGAATTGTGTAGAACGAACTGCATGACTGCTTTGTTATGTGGATTGCATAGCTTCAGGCGAAATCTTTTGCCAGGCCCTCATACTTGGCGAGAGACGCTAATTTCTAGCCACCTTTACGTTCTCACTGTGAGCTCAGAACGGAAAAGAGCGACATGATGTGATCGACGGGCGTATTAGATACAGTGCCCAATGCATCTGTGCAAAGCTTCATCAGATTTTCACTGTAATTTCCATTTCGCGACCGATCGTTCCTTACTTTCCGAACAACCCTCATAGTATAAGCGCTTGTTTTACGGCCTAGTGTCTGAGGACCTTCAAAGCGTTTTGGAACCAGTCACAGCCATGAAAAATACGAATATGCTATACACAACGAATTTCAATAAATAACTAATTTCATTGATTGCTTACTTATGAATTAATGTTGCAGTGCATCCGTGATACTATACCCAAATTACTGCACAAGTCCGTTAACAGACACATTGACTTCCTTTTTAGTGAGTCCATATCGGTTTCACTTGGTACACAGAGGCAGTGAAAGATAAGTATTTTATCAATAAAAGCCCGTTGACTGTGTACATTTCCGTTTATAGATTTCTTTTCTGCTGCATCAGGGCTTTCAAAAAAAATATGAGGCTTTCCGTCATGAGCTGTTGAAGCAGACGCAACTGTGTTTTATCAGGGAAATAGATGCTCACAACATGCAGGTCCGATTGCTTCACCAGTTCAAGACGGAACTTTAAATGAATGTTGGAAATTTTGATGGAGATTTCGCACCGAAATGCGTAGCGGAAATAAAAATCTAAAAATTGAAATACAGACAATCGACGGAATTTTATTCATAAAATATAAACGCGTTGCTGTTTAGGTCACGCTAAACGAAGGAATAAGACTCCCTTTTTGGTACTTGCTCCTCGTCTTCCACACATCGACCAGTGGGTAGGACTTCAGCAGTTAACATAGTAAAGACATTAGACATCTGACATACTGAGTCCTAATCCTTGAAAGCGCGTTGGTCGATCTAAAAGAGAGTGTTTAGAATGTCATCACGATTGCTTGATTTATTCTGTGCCAAGTTTCAGAAAGCACTGCAAGCGAACACTAATTAAGCAAGGTCAATAAATTTGTCACAACCCCTTTCATCTCTAAACTCTACTGTTCGATAACATAAATAGTACTTGATATTTAGATTTCGACGAATTATAAGAACGAGAGCTTTTGCACTAACATTAAACACAATTATTTTTGCATTCTGTGAATGGTCAGAAGCCGTGAATTATCGATCGTAACATAATTTATGGTTTTAGTTGCCTGTTCATCATCATCATCATCATCATCATCATCATCATCAATATTGTTCTGTGTGTTAGTAGATCCACACTGTAATAACGAGATTACATTCACTCTCCCTCTGTTTCCGATAATTATTGTTCTTTTTATCTTCAGTTTCTTTCTTGAACTGCCAGTACTTTCTATTGATGTGGAATTTATGAACGAGTACTTATCTGCTTCTTACCACTCTAGTCCACTGCAGCGTCATGTAGAAGACACTAATATCTGGAAACATCGCTTACTGAATTATATTTACTGTGAAAAATATATTTGCCGAAACAGACTGTCTCTTGCCATTTCGTTTCAATATATCTTTGTCATCTGCCCATGTTACTCTTTCTATCCTTCTTCAAAATCACGTCTCAGAGCTCTCTAAATGTTTTCAGTCAGTTCGTATAAGGTTCCAAGTTTCTCATCCATTGAGTATCATACTTCTTATAACATCTAAGCTTTTTTTCCCTTCATCCCAGTATTAATAGTGCTATTTTCAACAAAGACCTCCATCTTGTGGAAGCCTCTTTACCTGTGAAAATTAGATAACGAATCTTTTTCCCATCATCATGTAGTACTGTTCCTTGGAGTTGAACTAGCCAAAATCATATGAGAAATACAGAGAACAAGACCACTACGAAAGCGTAGCGCTGCTTTCCAACTTTCTAGCTTCATCAGTCATTCGGTTTCCAAATCAATTGTTTAACGGCTTTCCTACGTCCATTAGCCGTGTAGATTCTAGTTCCATTGCTATCCATCCTACTTAAATATCAATCAGTGATTACGTGATATCCCTCCCTGGAGTTGAGCAAGAGAAACAATTCCCGTGCTAGTGACCACTGAGTGAAACGAGTTATTAAGCAACTGGAGAGGGAGAGCAGACTCGCCGGAGGCTTGCGCAGGTCCGGTGGCCATCACGGGCGACGTGTTTGTTTGGCCCTCGCGTGTATTTCGGGAGCTGTGTGACTGTGACGCACAGGAAACTGCCCATCACTTTCGGAGGATCACGGCCGTTGGCTGGGACTTTACACCACAAAGGCTTTTCTCGTTTTGGAGCGCCCTGCCCTATTCATTCGGCTTTGTAGCCGACACTGCATAGCGCTACAGTTCAGTAGCGCTTGACTTAAATTAAGGAAGATTGATGTTAACTCCAAGTTGCTTTTGTAGTTGTGTTGCTATTGGGAAACCTTTGTTTCTGATTTGCTCTCAGCAGCAAATCACTCAGGATCTTCATTCAGCAGCATATCTCGGAGTGCAGGCTTTATCGGTGAATTTCATAAATGAAATCCTCTCCGTTCAGCAGGCAACTCGTGGCGTTGTGTTGATGCAACGTTTCAACGAGTTCCTTACTCGTAATCTTTAAATAAAGCAACTTCGCCTGAAGACGACGAGTAGGACACTAGTCGAAACGTCGCGACAACAATACCCTACGACTCGGCTGATAACACGAGAAGATTTCATTGAAGAGCATATCCTTTCTCATCCTTATTTATGAGTTTTGTGCATGAGACTCTTTTGGTCCTCCGTCACTTCCTCCGTTGTACCGGTCTTTTCATATACACGTAACTACGCCATCCAAAATACTTTGTTATCTGCTATCTGCTTTCCCCTCACCCCCCTCACACACTATTTTCCCCCGTTATTGTTCTCCCATCAACAAGCTTAATAATTCTGGATGCCGTTAACACGTGTTTCACCAACCTGTCTTCTGGAAAAGGTTTTCCACAGACCTCTGTCCTCGCCTATTCTTTTTACATCTTTTCCATTCCGTGCTTCATCTATCCATTTCCCTTTCAATATTCTTGGATAACAGTTCAAACGCTTCCAATTACTTCTTATCTTCACTTCTGATGGACCATGATTCTCTTGGTAATGCGGCAGATCGAAGAACCCGATACACAATTTCAGTAATCAGGCTGATATACCTTTTACTACATACGCAAACGTTTACTATTACAATTTTTATTTTTGACTAACGTGATCACTACTCATTAAGTGATTTGAAAGGATAATCAAAAAATGGTTCAAATGGCTCTGAGCACTGTGGGACTTAACTGCTGAGGTCATCAGTCGCCTAGAACTTAGAGCTACTTAAGCCTAACTAACCTAAGGACATCACACACATCCATGCCCTAGGCAGGATTCCAACCTGCGACCGTAGCGGTCGCGCGGTTCCAGACTGTAGCCCCTAGAACCGCTCGGCCACCCCGGCCGGCGAAGGATAATCAATGTCACTTTTACTCAGTTATGTAAAAGATATGTTTAAAACACTGTTATACTCCTAGTATTTTCGTAATTCCAATTATTAGTAAAAAGGCGACTGGTAGTGGAAAAAAATTTCACTGCCAGTATTTGGCCGGCAAGGGGAAGAGAGATGGTAGCGTAAAGTTCCTGATCACAAGGCTTCACACCAATGTCCTGGCTTAAAATCAAACCTCTTCGCAGTGTCTCTTGAAGTGAGGGCATGTGACACTGCTGATGGTAATCTGTCCGTCGCATAAAGATGTTAAGCTTGGGTGGCTCCCTTGGTCCTATTCCGAAGGAATAGGCCGTGCGCCGGCACCAGGTTTCATTCTTTCCGTTCTCTAATCATCATCACTATCATCATCATACAATAGCAACATTACAGTACCCGCGCGCGCGCGCGCGCGCACACACACACACACACACACACACACACACACACACACACACACACACACAAAGTATGTACATGTAGTATTACAAATATTGTAATGGAGCATGTTGCAAATAAATAAAAAAAATAAAAACAGGATATGATTCAATACAATGTAATGTCCTGAGACAAATATTAGTAACATGCACGGTAAAGTAACTACATGTTTAATTAAAATCTGATATTTTCTGAGTTTCCGATAGTAAAAACACGTATGTTTTTAAACTGAGGCTGAAATTATGTATATTACTTAATGACTAAAAACCTGTGTCTACATTTTATTGAGTAAGCCGTTGTGCGTTTCAACAGCTCTGCAATCAGTCTCTGAAATTATAATTTACTTTGGTCTGGTTCTTTTTATTGTAACTTTGTATATTCGAGTTGGACAAAAGTATGGAAACACTGCACAAAAGCACGCTTGAACATAACTGCAGATGGTAGCCAAACCCTGCAGGATGCGCTGTCGTATATGACCACGAACGGCAGCTGTGCAGTGTCCTCAACACGTTGCAAGTGTCAGTCGTGGTCAAAACACTGTTCTGTGTAGTTGTGAGTGCATTATGTCGGAGCTCACTGCGCTCGAACGTGGGTAAACTGTTGGTGCTCGTACTTCTGTAACCGTGACCGGGAGACCCGAAGTGTTTGGTGTTTCAAGAGAAACGCGTGGAAAAAAAAAAAAAAAAAAAACTGTAGATTTGTGGTAAGATCTTATGGGACCAAACTGCTTAGGTCATCGGTCCCTAAGCTTACACACTACTTAATCTAACTTAAACTAACTTACGCTATGGACAACACACACACCCATGCCCGAGGGAGGACTCGAACCTCGGACGGGGGGGGGGGGGGGGGGGGGGCGCTACCTTGTGCAGGGTAAGCGGAAACACAACATCCGCTAAGTCACAAAATGAACAAAGGTGTGTGCTGAATGACCATGAAAGACGGTCATTGAAGAGAATTGTGACGAAAGATAAGAGGATGACAGCTGCAAAAGTCTCTGCAGAACTGAAAATCGGACTCGCGAACTCAGTTACCACCTAAACAACACAAAGGGAGCTCCAGAAGCAGGGAAATTTAGTGCGAGTTGAAGTCCACAACCGCTCATCAACGATGCAAATGTCCATAAAATGAAAACGTGGTGCCGATGCAATAAAAGCTCTACTATGGAGCAATGGAAGAACCATTTTGTCGGATGAATCTCGTTTATACTCTTCCCAACTACTGTCTGGGTTTACATCTCAAGACATGGCGGGCATTCAGTGATGATCTGGACAGCCACATCGTGGTTAGGGAATAGCTTCTATGGTGCTACAGGGAGCTGTAGAGGATAAAAACTATAGGGAAAGACACAGATTGGAATGTATCCAGCAAATAATTGAGGATGTACGTTGCAAATACTACTCTGAAATGGAAAAGGTCGGCTCAGGATGTAATGGTTCTTTATTTAAATGATCATTACGGCACTCCAACCCCAGTTGTCGATACCAGTAATATCGTATTACTTTTCTGCGAAGTAACAATATTCACATTTGGTTTTATTAATGCATAGGTACTCCGAGGTATCGATATATTACAGTGATATGGTTCTTGTGTGTATTCATTTCTGTGAGACTGTCATAATCTTTGACTTGCTTGTAACCGTTTTGGCGCCAATGCGCACAGGGCAGTCAAGTCTTGTGTTCGGTTGAAGTGGAAATTAAATATATGAAGATTGATAAAACACTGTTTTCTTGATGATGTGACAATTAAGAAGAAGTATATGTGAATTTACAAGAAGTATAATAAAAATGTGGCTCGTGAACACAAAGTCAAAAATTATTTCTACCACACCATTGTTCTGATCTGGGAATGTTTGACCATTAAGAATTTCCTGAAAAACGCATTTGTTAGATCTTCAAATACTGCTAAAATACAGATCTGGACCTTCCAGCAGTCAAAGTGGATTCACACTAGAATCAACAAGATGAGCCATAACAACTCCGACGAAATCTACGTGGGAATCCATTCAAGAAAAGTGCCAAAATTAATGACTTTTATACAGTGACTTCATTATTTCCATTCTGACGATACCATCCACAGTCAATAACTTTGTTGTTGCCCGATAAAGCGAACATATGCTGCGTGAGCAACATTATTAATCAGATTTCTAGCCTACTTTGCAAGTGGTGGTATTGTTAGAAGGAGAGGAATTCTTGGTCGGAAGAGAGAAAAAGTCGTGGTACTCCACGGGCCCCAATGTTGCTCTGTTAGATCACGTTACTATCAAGGATTGTGTGACTGTTCTGGCAGATCAGGTCCGTCTCGAGGTACAATGTTAGTTCCCCAGTAGTGATGCCATGTTCCAAGATGACAACGCCCCTGTTCACACAACTCGCATCGTCACGGACTGAGGATGAACTGTCGAATCTCCCCTGGCCATCACAGTTACCAGATCTCAATATTGTTGAGACTTTGCGGTCTACTTTCGAGAGAATGGATCGTGATCGCTATCTAACTCCATCATCGTTAATTGAACTTGCCGCTATTTTGTAGCAATAATTGTATAAGATACAGGACGCGTTTATTCATTCCGAGGCTAATGGAGGCTGGTATGAGTGCCAACAAGTTGCTTTCACTGTATTAGGCATGGTAATGTGTTTTTCATGTTCCCATATTTTTGTCCAATCCCTGTACCCTACTCGTACTTCTGTGACTGCGGAAAAGAAGCCTTAAAAGAAGAAAAGGCAGCACTAATAATTACGAAGAAATGGGAAGACAATGCAGCTATTGTGGTATCAAAAAATGTAGCGAACCTAACGTACAAGCTGTATCATTAGATCATCACAGATCACGGCCGTTACCACATCAGGTAGTAATTGATTTACGCCGAGCGGATGTGGTAGCAAGTAGATGTAATGCAGACGTCAGCCTGGCGATTTACACTCGGAAGCGACGTGCAGCATACAAACATCGGCGCCCCAGTGGCGATCTGCTTTGTTATGCTAGGGACAATGCTTTCGCTTGCCGGCCACCGGGCTAACGGTACGATGCACGCTGCATGCGTGTGCCGAAAAACAATAGCTTACTAATATTGGCTCTCACGTGGCCAGCGTACCAAGGACGGACGGCGAATGCTGATGTTACCGGCAAGCAACACGGTTCCTGAAGAACGCCATCTCAGGCTGTGGTACTTTAATTATGACCCGTCCAATGTTTCGTAGTGAATGAGAAATATAAACAACGTTTTTCCACTGTTCAATCGTCCAATCTTTACGCTCCTTACACCAAACGAGGCATCGTTTGGCATTTACCGGCGTGATGTGTGGCTTATCCAAGTTTTCTCACCTCCCGCCTAACTGTCATAGTACTTGCAGTGGATCCTGATACAGTTTGGAATTCCTGTATGATGGTCTGGATAGATGTTTGCCTATTACACATTACGACCCTCTTCGGCTTTCGGTGCTCTCTATCAATGAACAGACGAGGTCGACCTGTACGCTTTTGTAGCACGTTTCCACTTCACTATCACATAGGAAACAGTAGACCTAGGGATGTTTACGAGTGTGGAAATCTCGCGTACAGACGTGTGACACAAGTGACACTCAATCACCTGACCACGTTCGAAGTACGTGAGTTTCGCGGAGCGCCGCATTCTGCTCTCTCACGATGTCTAATGACTACTGAGATCGCTGCCAGTACCTGGCAGTAGGTGGCAGCACAATGCACCTAATATGAAAAACATATGTTTTTGGGGGTGTCCGGATACCTAGGATCACAAGCTGTATCTTCTCTTCCCCCTCCATCTGTCCATTTCTCCCCCCCCCTCTCTTTGTGCATTTTCTCCTCCTCCTCCTCCTCTCACTGCCCTTCTACTCCTCCCCCTCTCCCTGTTCTCCTCCTCCTCCTCCTCCTCCTCCTCCTCCTCCTCTCTCTGTTCACCTCCTCTCTCTCTCTCCATTTCTTCTTCCCTCCTCTCTCTGCCCTTTTATTCTTCCGCTGTCTGTCTCTCAATCAACTCATCTTTCCTTTCTGGTATCATCTCCTTTTCTCCTCTTTCTCTGTCCATCTACTTCTCTTGTTTTCTTTCATTTGCCCCCTCCTCCTCTCTCCGTCCACCTCCTTCTCCCACTACCTGTGTCCCTCTCCTTCTTCCCCTCTCTGTTCATCTCCTACTCCCTCTTCTCCCGCCACAATATCACCCCTACCCCAATAGGAGGATGCTTGTTCTTACTTCCACAATATTTATTTCCATATAGTGATAAGTAGTATGTGTGCCAAGTTTGCTTGAAATCGATTAAGGGTTTTAGCAGGAATTTTCACCCGTGGCTTTGCCCATGTACGCTTATGTCATATGTACTTACACAGATGACGCATAATCGCACACATAGTCCACCGTTATCTCGAGCTCATTTCATTCTGCAGTTTCGTTTTCTGTCAGCTGAATGTTTGTTACGTCATATCTTCTGAAGTATGTGTCGTAAAATGATATAATTTTGCAAGCATATTCAGTGGTATATGTGAACACTGTATGCAGAATGTGTTGCGAATACAATTAATAGTAAATAGGTAATAAAACTGAAACGTCACGCCTGATGCGGCAGTTTTACTGCATGAACAGCGAAAATGTAGTAAGCGATAACCTTTTTTTTCCTTTCATCATTTTGTGGGGTCTGTCAGCGAGAAAAACTCTCGCAAAGGTTCGAAATTACGTGTAAAGTTTGTTGCAACTCTCTACGTGCTCTCTTCCTCAAATACTGAATGAATATAGTGTGGCTATTTGTGCGTTGTGAACTACGCTTCTTTTCGACCCCCACCCCATTGAGATGTGGGTGGTTCTAAGTCACACAGCGATTCTTTCTAGGCAGTAAGTGATATGTGTATCAAGTTTTGTTAAAATCGGTCCAGTGGTTTAGGAGGAAATGTGGAACACACACACACACACACACACACACACACACACACACACACACACACACACATCCATTTTATAATATGTATAGATCTGTCTTCCATTGGTTTGTGAGCACATCTTATTTCTTGTAAGATGTTGAATCAACGTGTATCCCATGTTCATCCATTTTTCTCTTACGTCAGATCTTTCTTTTAATATGTGTACCTCTTTTTTATAATTTTTATCTTACGGCACACCTGAGGATGTCTCAGTGACGAAACACACAACCAGAAATAATAAAGTACGACCAACAAAGCGAACTTCGTGTCTAAACTGGAGGATTTTACCTTCAATGTTAAGGGCCACGGAAACGTGGAGACTTATACTAGGAATAAATGAAGTGTATATGGACTCAAGCGGTGAGTGAAATTTTATACTACGGCCGGGAATAGAACCCGTGAACACTGAGAGCCTCGGCTATTCTGTTTGTGCGTAAAGGGGAAGTTAAAGTAGACTTGGGCGGAAGTGGAGTTTGGATCAAGGAGGAAGGCGTGCCACAGTAGTCCGTACAGTTGTGTGAATCAGTGTGCCGAAGTGACTTAGTGGCTAACGCACCTACCTACTAGGCAGGAGATCCGGGTTCGATTCCCGGCCTTGGTAAAAAATTTCAGTCCCCTCTTCACTCTGTATACATAAAATAATATTCGTATGAGACCATTTAAGCCTCTGAAATTGTGTCATTTCACATGAATAAACGACGTGGTTGCAACCAGGCGAATTCAGAAACCTCAAACTGTTATTCTGCACATCTGTGTCGTCAGAACGCGTGCCTGCACACGCCGCGTGACAGCAGTGTGCAGCTATGCGTCACACGCGTTAGGGCAGACACGGCGACGCCCGCGGCCGGAATGCCGGAGCAGAGCGCCTGCTACAGAAATACGCGGCTCGCGCCGCCACGCCTGCGCTGCGCCCGTTTCGCCATATCGCCTCTCCCAGCTCTCAGGCCGTCAGGCAGAAAACTCCTTTCGGCGATAGCGGCAGCGGCGTGAAACTCCGGAATAACTTGAAGCGCGTGAATCATCGCCGTTACTTCATCGCTGCGTTGACGGAGCTGGCTCCAGCTACGGACAGAGGCTTTTAGTGAAAGTTGTCACAGCGGTGGGAGGATCTCAAACGGCGAGGAGAGCTGCGGCAGCCTGCGGCTTTCAAGACGGCTGCAACACCCGCCGACAGCTGCGACTCATCGCAGGAGGAAGAGGCACCGAAAATGGCTTTTCATGTACCTCTGCATCAACATCCCTAACTGCAACCCAAAGTACTGTGCATCGCAGAGGGTGCAGTGTAACCAATATTTTCTCATTTCTTTTCTATTCCATTCGCATACTGACTGGAAAAAGCACTGTCTATAAGAGGTGATCAGAAAGTTTTCGTCTGAGCACAGTGGTGCAGCGCATATGCATTTGATTGTGTGAACCACAACATCCTTTTAAGTAAATTAGAATTCTATGGTGTCACGGGCAGTGCTGCAAAATGGTTCAAGTCACACCTCACTAACAGGAAACAAAGGGTGTCAGTGCAAGGGACTAGTGAATTAAGTCATCAGTCATCATCAGAATGGGAAGGAATTACATGTGGTGTCCCACAAGGATCCATCTTAGGGCCATTGCTTTTTCTTGTGTACATTAATGATCTCTCATCAGCTACACTGCCAGAAGCAGAGTTCGTTTTGTTTGCAGATGACACATGTATTGCAATAAATAGTATGTCAAGTGTAGTTCTAGAAAGATCTGCTAATGATATTTTCATGGATATTAATAAATGGTTTAAAGCCAACTCACTGACATTAAACTTCGAAAAGACTCACTATATGCAATTCAGAACCTGTAAGAGGTTTCCACCCAGCGTATGCATAAAATACGAAGAAGAGCAGATAGAAGAGGTTGACAGTCTTAAATTCCTGGGATTACAACTTGATAATAAATTCAGTTGGGAAGAGCACACCACAGAACTGCAGAAACGCCTCAACAAATCTGTATTTGCAATTCGAGTGTTAGCAGACATAGGCGACATAAAAATGAAAAAGCTTGCATACTTTGCCTACTTTCATTCCATAATGTCATATGGTATAATATTTTGGGGTAACTCTTCAAGTCAAACAAAAGTTTTCAGAGTCCAAAAGCGTGTAATACGTATTATTTGTGGAGTAAATTCACGGACGTCCTGTAGAAACCTCTTCAAAGAACTGGGTATACTAACTACTGCCTCTCAGTATATTTACTCATTAATGAAATTTGTCCTAAATAATATATCTCTTTTTCCAACAAACAGCTCAGTTCATACATACAATACCAGGAACAAAAATGATCTGCACAAGGACTTTAGTTCAAAAAGGGGTCCACTACTCAGGAACACACATCTTCAATAATTTGCCAGTAAACATAAAAAATTTAGTTACAAATAAAGATCAGTTTAAAAGGAGCCTGAAAGACTTACTAGTGGCCAACTCCTTCTACTCCATTGACGAATTTTTTAATAGAAACAAATGATGTATTGTATATATTCATACTATTAGTATTGTTACTTCAGCTTACAAAAAAATTGACATGTTCCACATCCACGAGGATCTCCTCAGCACGGATCTATGGAACGAAAAACTAATCTAATCTAATCTAATCATCTAACGTAGTATGTGTTGTGGATTGGCAGGAGAGCCAACCCAGGATTATAGAGGAAGCCGAAAGGCACGCGTTTTAGCTCACGCAGGCTGGCGTGAGGTCTGGAACAGGACAAGGAATTTAGACTAGAAAAAAAAGGATGTAGCTGGTGGAATACTTAACTTTAATCCATTACTATTGAACGTAGCTCTTGTCTGTACATTATTTACAATATCAATAGTAAATGAACATCGCGCCTTGCTAGGTCGTAGCAAATGACGTAGCTGAAGGCTATGCTAACTATCGTCTCGGCAAATGAGAGCGTATTTTCTCAGTGAACCATCGCTAGCAAAGTCGGTTGTACAACTGGGGCGAATGCTAGAAAGTCTCTCTAGACCTGCCGTGTGGCGGCGCTAGGTCTGCAATCACTGATAGTGGCGACACGCGGGTCCGACGTATTCTAACGGACCGCGACCGATTTAAAGGTTACCACCTAGCAAGTGTGGTGTCTGGCGGTGACACCACAGTATGACTTCTATATGTGTATATAAGTACCGACATGTAGCCAAGGGATTAGTGAGGCATTCGTGTCCTTCTGACGAGCGTACTGCAAATGCGGGAACGTGAACTATGGCGAATTTATTTCCTTTTGAATGCAAACAGGACCAACGTGCGCCGGTCGAAGTGGCCGTGCGGTTCTAGGCGCTGCAGTCTGGAACCGAGCGATCGCTACGGTCGCAGATTCGAATCCTGCCTCGGGCATGGATGTGTCTGATGTCCTTAGGTTAGTTAGGTTTAATTAGTTCTAAGTTCTAGGCGACTGATGACCTCAGAAGTTAAGTCGCATAGTGCTCAGAGCCATTTGAACCAACGTGCAGTTATTGTTTTCTTGGCTGCCAAAGGAGAACACCAGTAGACATCAGTCGGAGAACGAAGAATGTGTATGGGACATCATGTCTCTAGAAAACTAACGTTCCCGAAAAACTGCGATAAGGGGCGCCGCTGCGTCATGATAACGCACGTCCCCATACAGCAAATCTCATAACGCAGAAGTTACGACAACTCAAGTAGGAAACACTGGAGCACCCGCTCTATACTTAGGATGTAGAGAGTGTTCAAGTGGAGGGTTGGTGTGATGTGTAGGCAGAAGCGCGGCAGCACATTAAGACTGGAAAGGAGAGGGGACACAATATGATCATTGGAGTCGAGTTTTCGGATGGTGTAGGTAATTTGGAGGTATTCAGTGCGAGCGAGGAATTTCGGAAACTTGATGAGCTGGTAAAGGATCTTTATGGGGGGAGGAGTACCAGTCTCATTGCCGGTCACTTTGTACAGCATTCTCATGCGGCATCACTGACATGTTGCTATCCAGCGCCATCTGCTGGCCATCTTTTGCGCTAGTTTTTGGTTTCAATAAAACCGTATGTGATTTCAGGCATTTGTGTCAACTTTTACCTAAGTACCTACATTACTCCGTGAATTAGTGCGTTTTCAAATTTAACGGACTTTTGGGTCGCCCTGTACATCTAAATGTACATCTCAATACATACTCTGCAAATTGCTGAGGCCAGCATGCCAGAGGAGTCTTAGAATGTTACGGTATGTTATGGATTCTTCCCTTTACAATTGCTTATGGTGAATATCTGCTTAATTACTTGCGTGCGCGCCTTAATTGGTCTAACGTGTGTCTAGCTGCGATACACACAATCGTTGCTTGCGTAATCTACGTTGTTTCCTAGAGAGAAAGTTTTTCGGTCTTCAGAAAGGTAATAATACGCGAATGTAAAACGAGGCCGAAAGTCCTACAACCGTCTTACAGTGTTGCGGTGCGAGTAGATTCCGGGAGAGGGAGAGAGCGCTAGCTCGCCACGCTGAACGGACAAGGCCGCCCGCGGGCGAAGCGGCAGGTGCGAGCAGGTGTGTGGATGTCTGGCAGGCGAGGCCGAGTTACGGAGGCTGACAGATGTCTACACGAATGCGCAGGCATTCCGGTTGTCTGCGGAACCTGGCGCGCTAGTCGCGCGGGCGCCTTCACCTGTGGGGTGCAGTCCTATTCGAAGTACTGTACTTGGCATTTGACAGCTAGTGGGCCGGGCTTATGCCGCCAGCAGATCACCGATGGGAGCTGTATGGCGTTGTCGGCTCCTACGGTGTTGCCACTTCCACAGCGCAAAGCTTTGTACCTGCCAATTCTGAGTGAACCGTTGCAGCACGAGTTTCGCTTGGCATACGATGTGCGACGAAAGTACTCGTAAGAGGGTGATCCGGGAAGCAAAATAGAGATGTACACCGTACATGAGTATCAGAATTCTTACGCGCTTTTTGAAGAAGATAGAAGCTTTGATCATACTTGAAACGAGTTCATTATCACTAGAAAGAAAAAATCCAGTTTTCCGAACATTATACATTGCTGTGCAATACTTACGGAAAGTATTCGCGTGATGATTGACTGCTAAGTAACATAGCTCGATCAAGCTTGGGCCATACATAGAAAGAATAGCTACAATGTACTACGCATTGAGACGAACAGAAATGAGACTTTTATTCAAAGGCCGGCTGCGGTGGTCTCGCGGTTCTAGGCGCACAGTCCGGAACCGTGCGACTGCTACGGTCGCAGTTTCGAATCCTGCCTCGGGCATGGATGTGTGTGATGTCCTTAGGTTAGTTAGGTTTAAGTAGTTCTAAGTTCTAGGGGACTGATAACCACAGCAGTTGAGTCCTATAGTGCTCAGAGCCATTTGAACCATTTTTTTTTATTCAAAGAAAATAATTAAAGCTGAAGTCACCGCCATTCGTGATGATCCCCTGGGCATCGCAGAAGCCGGGACATGGTTCTTACTACGGTGTGCGATCACCACGGATGGCGATGCATGCTGCCCAAGTGGTTGGTAAGGATTTCTTGCAGAAGAGCGTTCCATTTTCTCGCCAACGCAGCTGACAACTGCTGAATGGACGATGATGCATGAGGACGTGCTGCCTTGGCAATACATCTCATACGTGCTCGTTGGCATTTAAGTCGGGGGCTGGGGCAGGCCAGTCCATTCGCCGAATACCCTATCGTTCCAGGAGCTTGTCCATCTGCAGTGTTCAATGCAGCCGTGCATTCTCATACAAAAAATAATGTAAGAACCGGAGGCACCTCTGAAAACACGCACATGGGGAAGCGACAAAGGAGTACAGTATCACAGCAACATTGATTGGTCAGTGTATCGTTCAGTGTACCGTGATCAAAGATTTTGAGATCTTTACGCCTGTGCAACATTATGCCTCCGCACAACATAATACCTGACCCACCAAAACGATCATGTTCGACAATGCTGGTAGTACCCTCATATAGGGAAGAGAAAGGATGGTTAAAAGTTAAATTGGGATTTCCCAAAATCTACATAAAATGCCCCACATTTCACACAGCAACTGCGCCATCTGAACTCAAAAAATAAAAAAAAAATCCACGTAGAATCACGTTAAATCAGAGAGATGTTGTTCCTCTCGGACGCCTGCAATCATCAAACTGACGCACACAGATCCTAGAACATGCTTTTGTCTGTCTCTCTCTCTCTCTTCCCTTATCTTCTTTTTTTCTTATTGCTGTTACAGACAATACTCAAGTAATACCCTGTTAAGGGTTAAAACGGCGTTCACTAGAACACATAAAAATGCATATAACTCAGCAACCTTATATACATATACTACCGTTTTTAGGACACTAGCATATTTTTCTGCGTTAATCAAGTCGTTCACACAGTACTCCGTCGATCCAAAACATTTCGAGGCTGAATTAATAAAAAACAGAGAACAGATGGCGGTTTTAACGCTTCAGATATTCTACGTGGTCACTCCCCCCCCTCAACTCCCCATGAGTGCAACGCACAGAACGTTCATACATCTATTCCTTTGGAGAGCTGTTCAACTCGCTCGTCACATTCGCGCCTTGTTCGGTCTTGGAGAACCATCAGAGATCCATTCTACATTTTGTCGTTTTGTGGTAGGTTCGTATTGATAACACCAGTCTCGTCTCCCTTTATGATTTTTTTCGAGAAAAGACTTGACCGCGTTCTGCATTTGAATGAAGTCGATGTAGGCGTCGACGCTTCGTCGTTTTTAATCGGGTGTTCAGGCGTGCGGGACAAATGTTGTACTCACTTTTCTCTTCTTCTAAGTATTCTGAAGAAAGTCTTAAACGATTAATTTAGAGAAGTTCATTTCGTTGCTCCGTTGTAATTTGTGGCACAACAACGTTGACACTAAGGATGTAAGTTCGCTACGTAATACATTCGGAAAGGGTTAACATTATGACAAAACGAATCGTTCACAAGAACAGAATCACCTCTATCTTCATTGCAGGAGTCACTTGACAATACTGCCACCTTATGCTTCTTTGCAGATCTAATGATGTTACTGTCCTCCAAACCATAAAAACATTCGTTCATACTGTCAACGGGATCTTCATTCTTATTAGGAACATCTGAATAATCATCGTCGCATACCTCCGAAAGTATTTCAGAGTCGTTCATTTTCTTCCGTTTGCCGAATAGGGCCATCTCTAACAGAAGGAGGAAATTCAAGACTAAATCAGCGACTATCTGATATGTAAAAATACAGTCAAAATGCTAAATACGTAAATAATGCATAAAGGCAATCAAGTTTGATACCTCAAGTAGGTAGACGAAGTAGCCAATGTATATCACAGCAGGTGGCATCTACAGACAGCATGTAGAAAATACGAATTACCTCGAAATCCATCCGTAACGGATTGTGCGTGAAACACGAGTAAATTCGGGATCTGTCCGCAGTGTGTTAACACTAGCTATTCGCAATTGACTGGTCGAATGCATACACATCTGTTGTTTAAAGTTGATAGTCCAAGATGCCACTGTAATTACTGCGCTGACGTCGCTTATACACCGGGAATAAAATCAGTCCCAGAAATTTATGGAACGACGGTGAGTACAAAACGGCGCTAACCATCCGAATATCCTTAAGCGTTTAAAGAGTAGACGACTTGCTGCTGAAGAATCTAATACACTGTGGTGACGAAAATCATAGCATAACTCCTAACATAGCATCGGACCTTCTTTTGCCCGGCGTAGTGCAGCAAGTCGACATGGCATTCATTGACTCAACAAGTCCTGCTCAAATGCTGAGCCATGCTGTCTATATTGCGAAACTGTTGCCGGTGCGGGATTTTGTCTACGAACTGACCTCTCGTTTGTGTCCCATAAATGCTCGATAGGATACCTGTCTGGTGGTTTGGGTGCCAGTCATTCGCTCGAATTGTCCGCCGGCCAGTGTGGCCGAGCGGTTCTACGCGCTTCAGTCTGGAACCGCGCGACCGCTACAGTCGCAGGTTCGAATCCTGCCTCGGGCATGGATGTGTGTAATGTCCTTAGGTTGGTTAGGTTTAAGTAGTTCTACGTTCTAGGGGACTGATGACCAAAGATGTTAAGTCCCATAGTACTCAGAGCCGTTTGAACCATTTTTGAATCGAATTGTCCAGAATGTTCTTCAAACAAATCGCGCACAATTGTGACCCGGTGACATGGCACATTGTCACCCATAAAAATTCTATCGTCGTTTGGGAACATGAACTTCGTGAATGGCTGCAAATGGTCTTCAAGTGGCGCAATCTAACCATTTCCAGTCAATGTTTGTTTCGGCTGGAGCAAAGCATCCAGTCCATTCCATGCAAACACAGCCACCTCTGTACCTTGTTGACAACTTACGTCCATGGCTTCGTGGGGTCTGCGCCACACTCGAATCCTACCATCAGCCCTTACCAACTGATACTGGGACTCACCTGAGCAGGCCATGGTTTTCCAGTCGTCTATGGACCAACAATATAGTCAGGAGCCCAGGAGAGGCGCTAAAAGCGATGTCGTGCTGTAAGCAAAGGCACTCACGTCGGTCGTCTGCTGCCACAGCCCATTATCGCCAGATTTCGCCGCACTGTCCTAAGGGATACGTTCGTCGCACGTCCCACATTGGTTTCTGCAGTTATTTCACGCAGTGTTGCTTGTCTGTTAGCACTGACAACTCTACGTAGACGCCGATGCTCTCGGTCGTTAAATGAAAGCCATCGGCCACTGTGTTGTCCGTGCTGAGACGTACTGCCTCAGATTTGGTATTCTCGGCACACTCCTGATGCTATGGATCTCGGAATATTGAATTCAAAAAAATGGCTCTGAGCACTATGGGACTCAACTTCTCAGGTCATTAGTCCCCTAGAACTTAGAACTAGTTAAACCTAACTAACCTAAGGACATCACAAACATCCATGCCCGAGGCAGGATTCGAACCTGCGACCGTAGCGGTCTTGCGGTTCCAGACTGCAGCGCCTTTAACCGCACGGCCACTTCGGCCGGCATATTGAATTCCCCAATGACTTCCGAAATAGAACGGCACATGCGTCTAGCTTCAACTACTATTCCGCGTCCGTTGTCTCTTTAATTCCAGTGCGGCCCTAATCGCGTCGGAAATTTTTCAAGTTAATCATCCAAGTAAAAATGACAGCTCCGCCAATGCACTGCCGTTTTATGCCTTGTGTTCGCGTTACTCCAGCTATCTGTATATGTGCATATCGTATTCGCATGAGTTTTGTCACCTCAGTGTACAGTAGTAAAACAAGTCAAGCCATCTGAAGTTAGGCATAATAGCTCAGAATCTGCCATGGCAATAAAATAAAGCTATTAAAGAAGTATTTATGCCTGGGTCTGTTCCACACCACCAATAATTAATTGTAACAGCCACGGATTTAAACAAAATCCAGCAAGGATAGAATAGCATGAAAACAAGCGTTCCACCAGAATTGTCATCAATATTTTAAAACTTTTTCTTGTTCATTATATGGCAGTTTTGTCTGCTGCGCGTTTGTCAAGTTGTAACACCATAGCTCTAAGCTCTACTGATTTATTTTGCTTTTGTTTCGTTTAATATTACATCGTTAAGCTTCTGTAAATATTGTTTGATTGAACGATAACACAAAATTGTTTACTCCTTTCCTTGTTAAAACTTTGATGTCATGATTTGATTCTGTGCTGTATAGTGTATCTGTCGTTTAAATGCTTTTTCCCATTTGGAGAGAACAAAACTTACTGTATGTAATTGTAATTTCTGTGTGAATAATTTTTTTAGAAATGTCAATATGTGCAAATGTTCTGTTTTATTGAATGAATTTGTTTACTGTTATGTAAACTGCTGATCCTCACTTAGGATTCTTAGTTATTCTGTATGTAAAAGTTGTTGTGGTTCCCCTCGGGAAGGGAACTGTGTAGCGCGCGCAAATTGTGGTTGGCCTATGTAGAAAAGGTGGAACTGATAGTCAGTCGGGGACGAGCTAAGAGTCGGGGACGAGCTACGAGTCGGGGACGAACTACCAAACTGTGCACTGCCATGTAAAGTATGCATATTGTGCTGGTTCCGAGAGAGGCTTTTACTGCTACTTTCCAATGCCTCGGATGGATGGACAAATAGCTGGAACTATTCTGGAATTTGTATCTGTCGTCGCCACCAAGAAATGACGGAGTCCAGCAATTCTGTCTGCGAATCCACCTACCAACATGCAGTTGCCACCACGTTGCGCAATCACTGTAACGTAATACTATAATGATGTACAGTGAAGGATCAGCTTAATGGATGTGCTAATGTGCTCAAATATAAGGTAATTTATTTCTGAATTTATGTACCTACCTTGATTTTTCTCCTCATCATAACACCTCTCAGGTTCCTCTCCGTTTGAACTAAAGTGATTACCGAGTGTCCTTACTGAAAGTACATTAAAACCCAGTTTTCTAATTAATGCCTCTTGAACATAGTAAAAAGAAAGTTAAAATTAAGGTGGCAAGAGAGTGAGTTAAAGTTAATGATGCTTGCTGAAAATAATTTTCCTAGTAAAACTGCTTATTAATGTGTTGTTGCCAACTTCAAATTAAAAGTTCTTAAGACTGAGGCTTATAAAGTTTTGCTTAGTAAATGATCACATTACTGTCTGTTGTAAATCGCAGAAAGTGAGTCAGTATCTTACATATATGTTAATTTTATGTCTCACGGTAGTAAAAGTGGAAAACTGCATAGTAGGAAATTATATGTTCATGATTACTAAGTGTTTGTCTCTCTTGTGTATTATAAGTGCATATTAACAGTATAACAGGATCCACAGTTTGTCTATTGTATTAATACTGGGTAACAAGTAATGGGAAGACCACTAATTATAAAAACCATAATTTCTTTAAAGCCTGAAAGTAATAGGGTGATTCGGTATCTCTTATAATTTTGCAAATAGTTTGTGCTGCTCCAGTTGTTAGCTTCAATCTTAAAACATATGTATGTGTCAGAGTTCACTGCACTCGCGTGTGACAAATTATAGGTTGTGTTTATACATTAAAGTTACTAATAACTATTTTCTTGAACGAGAATGTTAATCATTCTCTTGCCTAGTTAGGCTGGCGACCGTTTTCTTTATCCGTTAAACAGTGCAGATAGGCAAAATTTTGTTTGTTACTGTTCAAATATTTACGTAATTCTGACTTTCTTTTCCGATAAGCCACCTCCGTTAGGTGCAACACGGTCAACGTAACAAAATTCCTCTCAGAGGGTAACACTGCTCTGTTGCTTTATACCATAACTGCTTTAACAAAATAGTTTTATGTCACAACCTGTTTCCAGCTTTAAGGTTATGGTGTAGCAGTAGCAGACGGAAGTGTTATAAAGTGTTATCTAAAACTTACCAAACGTACATAGAATATACTCAGGAGTAGACTATCATACACATTTGACTGATAATCATAAAAACTTTCCTTGTAAGATGAGATAAATCTTAGATTTAACTTTGACTGACACATTCTTATATCTGTTCTAGAGGTGGAGCTGTGCACGTCGTGCTTGCCGGTTTCTGGTTAGAGGACAGAGACCTACGGTCACGAACAAGGTCGCCGACGTCACGTAACGCCAGCGCGGAGCATTCCTCCACAGTTCCGTCACGACTGAGGACAAGTGGTAAGGGGCGTAATGCGAGGACGCATGAGCGCGTCAAGATGTGCAGCGGTCCGGCGACGAAAACCAGAATTACGGCACGGCACGTACGCGAACTCGACACCGCGGCCGCGGCCGCTGTCGGTTTGTGTTGCAATCCGTTCTGCTCGGCTGGCACTGTGCCGCGGCGCAGGATCTGCGTCAACCGATAAACGCCCGAGTATGCGCCGGCGCGTAGGCCCGCTTGCTATTTCTGTAGCCGGAGTAATGCTTTGTCTTACTATAGGCTGAGCACTCACCTAATCTTGCCCCTGCTTCAGTACGCAAATGAGCGAAAGGCTGGACTGAATCACTCCTCGTGTCATTAATGACCTGAACTTGTTCACGTTTTCAGTCAGAACACTGCAGGTCTCCAGGCCGCTCTATTCTGTGCAAACCTCGTCACCTCTGTTTAACTACCGCATCCATTTGACATACTTACTGTGTTCAAGCTTTGAGCTCCCTATTCACTTTTTATCTCCCACATTTCCTTTCGTTACCAGATTAACGATTCCTTGATGCCTCAGGATATCTACTATCAACTGATATCGCCTTTCAGTTAAGTTGTCGCGCAGATTTATTTTTTCCTCCAAATCGACTCGGTACCTCTCCATTAATAATTCGATCTACTCATGTAAGCTATAGCACCAGACTTCAAAAGCCTATAGTTTCCTCTTGTCTAAACGGCTTATGGTACACATTTAACTTCCGTACAAGGCCACAGTCAATACAATTACCTTCGGAAAAGTCTTTCTAACTGATGGAGTTTATCAGGGATTAAGAAACGTACCTCTACCTGAAATGATTCTCTTACTGTTGCCAATCTGCTTTTATATCGTCTCTACTTCGACCGTCATTAGTTATTCTGCTGCCCAAACAGTTAAAAACTTCCACTATTTTTAGTTTATCATTTCGTTACCTGTAAGGGGGCTGTCAAAAAGTTTCCTTTCGAAGGTAGTGCGATCAGGAATCGATATGCCAATCAGCCAAAATCGCCGTGAACGGTGAGGAAACAACCTCACCGACGCACCGGGTCAGAGATACTCGTTTGGGAAAACACCGTGTCCTGCTACATAAAGAAGTCCTTAACTGCCTGCTGTCCGACGGGAACCATCGATCCTTCAAGGTTTTTATGGGGGCCGAAGGCATGATAATCACGCGCGGAGACACCAGGACTATACGGCGGGTGCTGGAAAGTTTCCCACTTGAATTGGCGTAACTTCTCCGTTACATTGGCGACATGGCGATGTGCATTATCACGAAGTAGCACGAAACTTGGCGCACCGTTCCACACAGGTGGTCTCAGATGGATGTCTACACGCGTTTGTCCTTCGGCAGTCAAGAAAAGACAAACAGCACATTGGTCCCGCTTGGACACATTTGGTAATAACGTCGCCATAGCTCACGTTTCCGCATGTTCCGCACGCAAGTCGGAAAGACGCTAATGCCACATTAAGCCGTTGCCTACATGTCGGTGCTTATATACCCACATCGGGGGCGCTATGTTGGATTTACGCTGCAGCAACGCCCTCAAACGGAAAATTTTTGATCGCCTTTAAAACTCTAATAGCATCATCTGATATACTTCCATTACATTCCATTATCTGAGTTTTGCTTGAGTTAATATTGAAAATCCATTTAGTTCAACAGATCTTCTTAGTCCTTTGCCACCTCTGAGAGAGTTACAATATTGGCAGACTTCAGAGTTTTTATTTCTTCTACCTGACCTTCAATTCCGCTTCCAAATTTCTTCTTGGTTTCCTTTACTGCTTGCACAATGTACAGGTTCAATAATACTGGGCATATACTACAGCCATGTCTCTGTCTCTTTCCAAATACAGTCGTAAGCTCAACATTGCCTCGAGGATGCCTGCATTTCTAAGGAATCCAAAGTTATCTTCCCCGTTGTCGGGTTCTATCAGCTTTTCTGTGTCTCTGTAAGTAAAAGTTGCACTGTTTTGCAAGTATGGCTTATTAAACTCGTGGTTTTACAGTATTCACGCTTGTCAGCATCATTTATAAGGGATGCAGCGTTTGGGAGGGAAATGAGACAGGGCAGTATCCTCTTCCCACAGTTATTCAGTCTGCAGAGTGAGGAAGCTGTAAAGAAAACTAAGAATAAATCTGGAAAGAGAATTAAAGTTCAAGAAGAAGAAATAAAAACTCTGAGATTTACCGACAGCAATGTAATTCTGTCAGACACTGACTTGAAATAACAGCTGAAGGGAAGGTATCGTGTTCTGAATAAAGAATATAAGAAATATCGACGAAACAAGGGTAACGGAATGTAGTCGAATTACGCAAGGCCCTTCTGAGTAATTAGAATGAGAAATGAGACTCTAAAGGTAGCAGCTGACTTTTGCCATCATGCAGAAAAATAACTGATGATGGTACAAGTAGAGTGGATATAATATACAGAACGGCAACAGCAAGAAGGGCATTTCTGAACAACAGGAATTTGTTAATACCGAATATAAATTAAAAATAAGGAAGTATTTTCTGTAGGCACTTGTATAGGGTGTGGCCTTGAACAGAGATCAAACGTGGACGATATGTAGCTCAGAGAAGAAGAGAATAGAAGCTTTTGAAATGTGGTGATACAGAAGATAAGTCAAATTCAGCCAAATTTGGAACAGAAACACCAGACCTCACGAGTACCGGCATTGTGAAGTTTATAACCTTCTGGTTCCAGTAGAAGCTGAGGTACGGGAAAGCGCATGGTATATAGGCTACTCTGTATGGAAGGTGTGCTGTTTGGGAACAGCATTGGCCTACAGAAGCAAACTGTTTTGCAGGGCAGCCTTCATGTCAGTGGCGAGAAACAGTTATCTAGGCCCTAAAATGTAGGCTGCCTTGCAGGAGAGGAATGTTGTGTAGGAGTAATATCGCCATGATGGCCTGTACATCACGGAAAAATAAATGGCTTTCAGTCTCTGACGTGTAGCACACCCTGCATGACAGGTGGTGATGATGATGTTTGATTTTTGGGGCGTTTAACCGTGTGATCATCAGTGCCCGTACAAATTTTCAATCTGTACACAGTGCACTGTAGCCACTTTCACGAATGATGACGGAATGATTAAGACAACACAAACACCCAGTCCCTGGGCAGATGGATTGGATGGATTGGATGGATTGTTTGGGGGAAGAGACCAAACAGCGAGGTCATCGGTCTCATCGGATTAGGGAAGGATGGGGAAGGAAGTCGGCCGTGCCCTTTCAAAGGAACCATCCCAGCATTTGCCTGGAGCGATTTAGGGAAATCACGGAAAACCTAAACAAGGATGGCCGGACGCGGGATTGAACCGTCGTCCTCCCGAATGCGAGTCCAGTGTGCTACCACTGCGCCACCACGCTCGGTCTTCCCTGGGCAGAGAAAATCCCTAACACAGCCGGGAATCGACCCAGGAGCCCGTGATACAGAGATAGCAATGCTAGCCAGTAGACCACGAGCTGTGGACTGCATGGCAGATGTGTCGTGGGAGTAGTATTGACCTGCTTTATTGATCAGTCTTGCAGAAGCTGCTGTCCAAGAGTGTATCTGGGGATGGGTTCAATGGATAGAGGAGGGGATGGAGAGAGCGAGAGGGAGGAGCAGACAGGCAGAGCAAGGGGGAAGTGGACACAGAGAAGGATGGTAGTGGATATGTGTGAGGCAAGTGGAGCTTGTAGAGAGTTAGGTGGAAAAAGAAGAGAGAGAGGTGCAGATGCAAAAAGTGAGTAGGAGGAGGATATTGTCAGAGGGAGGGGAGGAAGAAATGGGCAAACAGAGAGGAAGGAAGAGATGATGGCCAGCCGGAGTGGCCGAGCGGTTCTAGGTGCAACAGTCTGGAACCGTGGGACCGCTACGGTGGCAGATTCGAATCCTGCCTCGGGCATGGATGTGTGTGATGTCCTAGGTCAGTTAGCTTTAAGTAGTTCTAAGTTCTAGGGGACTGATGACCTCAGAAGTTAAGTCCCATAGTGCTCAGACCATTTGAACCATTTGAAGAGATGATGATGTTTGGTTTGTGGGTCATTCAACGGCGCGGTTATCAGCACCCGTACAAATTCCCAACCGTTGCTAAGTCCAATCTCGCCACTTTCATGAATGATGATGAAATGATGGGGACAACACAAACAGTCGGTCATGACGAGGCAGGTGAAAATCTCCGACCCCGCACGGAATCGAACCGGGACCCCGAGCTCGGGAAGCGAGAACGCGACCGCGAGACCACAAGCCGCGGACGAAGGAGGAGATGAAGAGAGTGTTGAGGATGAGATGGACACAGAGAAGGGGAGGTGGAAATGTGTTCAATATATGTGTTGAACATATACACTGGCAGGGTGTGGGTTAAAGGGTAGTTTTGTAATAAAATATAATACTTATTTTTAGATTTAACATTCGTATACTCTTACAATATGGCTCACTGATGTGCACCGCGGAATGGCCGAGAGGAAAATACAGGTCTGTTGCTAGTTGTAGCATAAGAGTAATGGCGGTGGGTTGGGTTGTTTGGGGGAAGAGACCAAACAGCTAGGTCATCGGTCTCATTGGATTAGGGAAGGACGGGGAAGGATGTAGGCCGTGCCCTTTCAAAGGAACCATCCCGGCATTTTGCTTGAGTGATTTAGGGAAATCGCGGAAAACCTAAATCAGGATGGCCGGACGCGGGATTGAACCGTCGTCCTCCCGAATAATGGCGGTGCGGGCCATTTGAGGGAAATTTTGGGCAAGCTGCAAAGTTCGAGTGTTGAGCAGGTGAAAGTTGTAGAGCTCGCGTAAGAGGCGCCAAAGCCTTCGTGGGAGAGGTCATCTTCAGCAAATATGAAAGGCATGTCTCTTGCAGATACTACCTGCGATCAGAAGCCAATTTCGGTAATAATTTGCCGGTAACCGAGTGCCCGGAACTGGGTGAAGCTGATGCTACGACACGCGAATTCGCCTTTGGAGCGTTGTGTGTGTGCGTGCGGGATTAGTGTACTAACGGCGCCATTAGCCGGCGCTGATTTACGGCCGCCTGCGGTCGCCGTATAGTGCAGCGGCGGCGGCGGTGGCTGCGACCGGCTCTCTCCGGCCGGTCAGCTAACGGTAGGGGCAGAGGCGGACCATATGAGACGAGGCGCGCCGAGCCGAGCGACTGGACTCGCCCGCGTCTGGTCCCGCCCGACCCAGATCACCGGCCGCGGCTAACGGGACGACTCCGACTGCGGCCGGCCACCACCTGCACCAGCAGCCCGCCCTGCTGCTGTCTCGTTAACACACCGTCGTCTGACATCTCCCGGACAAGGTCCATTCGCGCCGGATCTACCAGCGCAGCTGCTGACTACAGACACCAGACTTTGGGGCACCACATTGGGGATAGTCTAAACTGTGAATTATCAGTGATTGCCATGGATTTTACTTTCCGGTGACTGCAATTTTTAGGCTAGTAGCCATTAAAATTGTTACACCCCGAAGATGACGTGCTACAGACGCGAAATTTAACCGACAGGAAGAATGCTGTGATATGCAAATGATTAGCTTTTCAGAGCATTCACACAAGGTTGGTGCCGGTGGCGACACCTACAACGTACTGACATGAAGAAAGTATCCAACCGATTTCTCATACACAAACAGCAGTTGACCGGCGTTGCCCGGTGAAACATTGTTGTGATGCCTCGTGGAAGGAGCAGAAATGCGGACCATTACCTTTCCGACTTTGATAAAGGTCGGATTGTTGCCTATCGCGATTGCGGTTTATCGTATAGCAACATTGCTGCTCGCGTTGGTCGAGATCCAATGACTGTTAGCAGAATATCGAATCAGTGGGTTCAGGAGGGTAATACGGAACGCCGTGCTGGATCCCAACGGCCTCGTATCACTAGCAGTCGAGATGACAGGCATCTTATCCGCATGGCTGTAACGGATCGTGCAGCCACGTCTCGATCCCTGAGTCAACAGATGGGAACGTTTGCAAGACAACAACCATCTGCACGAACAGTTCGACGACGTTTGTAGCAGCATGGACTATCAGCTCGGAGACCATGGCTACGGTTACCCTTGACGCTGGCATCACAGACAGTAGCGCCTGCGATCGTGTACTCAACGACGAACCTGTGTGCACGAATGGCAAAACGTCATTTTTTCGGATGAATCCAGGTTCTGTTTACAGCATCATGATGGTCGCATCCGTGTCTGGCGACATCGCGGTGAACGCACATTGGAAGCGTGTATCCGTCAGCGCCATACTGGCGTATCACCCTGCGTGATGGTATGGGTTGCCATTGGTTACACGTCTCGGTCACCTCTTGTTCTTATTGACGGCACTTTGAACAGTGGACGTTACATTTCAGATATATTACGACTCGTGGCTGTACTCTTCATTCGATCCCTGCGAAACCCTACATTTCAGCAGGATAATGCACGACTGCATGTTGCAGGTCCTGTAGGGTCATTTCTGGATACAGAAAATGTTCGACTGCTGCCTGGATAACACATTCTCCAGAGCTCTCACCAATTGAAAACGTCTGGTCAATGGTGGCCGAGCAACTGAATCGTCACAATACGCCAGTCACTACTCTTGATGAACTGTGATATCGTGTTGAAGCTGTAAGGGCAACTGTACCTGTACACGCCATCCAAGCTCTGTTTGACTCAATGCCCAGGCGTATCAAGGCCGGTGGCGGAGGGTACCTTGAGTACCTCTATCGGTTCTCCCTTCTATTCCAGTCTCGTATTGTTCGTGGAAAGAAGGATTGTCGGTATGCCTCTGTGTGGGCTCTAATCTCTCTGATTTGATCCTCATGGTGACTTCGCGAGATATACGTAGGAGGGAGCAATATACTGCTTGAAGGTATGTTCTCGAAACTTCAACAAAAGCCCGTACCGAGCTACTGAGCGTCTCTCCTGCAGAGTCTTCCACTGTTTATCTATCATCTCCGTAACGCTTTCGCGATTACTAAATGATCCTGTAACGAAGCGCGCTGGTCTTCGTTGGATCTTCTCTATCTCTTCTACCAAACCTATCTGGTACGGATCCCACACTGCTGAGCAGTATTCAAGCAGTGGGCGAAGAAGCGTGCTGTAACCTACTTCCTTTGTTTTCGGATTGCATTTCCTTAGGATTCTTCCAATGAATCTCAGTCTGGCATCTGCTTTACCGACGATCAACTTTATATGATCTTTCCATTTTAAATCACTCCTAATGCCTACTCCCAGATAATTTATGGAATTAACTGCTTCCAGTTGCGCCCTGCTATATTGTAGCTAAATGATAAGGGATCTTTCTTTCTATGTATTCGCAGCACATTACACTTGTCTACATTGAGATTCAATTGCCATTCCCTGCACCATGCGTCAGTTCGCTGCAGATCCTCCTGCATTTCAGTACAATTTTCCATTGTTATGACCTCTCGATATACCACAGCATCATGCGCAAAAAGCCTCAGTGAACTTCCGATGTCATCCACAAGGTCATTTATGTATATTGTGAATAGCAACGGTCCTATGACACTCCCCTGCGGCACACCTGAAACCACTCTTACTTCGGAAGACTTCTCTCCATTGAGGGCCGGCCGAAGTGGCCGTGCGGTTAAAGGCGCTGCAGTCTGGAACCGCAAGACCGCTACGGTCGCAGGTTCGAATCCTGCCTCGGGCATGGATGTTTGTGATGTCCTTAGGTTAGTTAGGTTTAACTAGTTCTAAGTTCTAGGGGACTAATGACCTCAGCAGTTGAGTCCCATAGTGCTCAGAGCCATCTCCATTGAGAATGACATGTTGCGTTCTGTTATCTAGGAACTCTTCAATCCAATTACACAATTGGTCGGATAGTCCATATGCTCTTACTTTGTTCATTAAACGACTGTGAGGAACTGTATCGAACGCCTTGCGGAAGTCAAGAAACACGGCATCTACCTGGGAACCCGTGTCTATGGCCCTCTGGGTCTCGTGGACGAATAGCGCGAGCTGGGTTTCACACGATTGTCTTTTTCGAAACCTTTTCATATGAATCACCTGAGTGCAAACGACAGATCCGCCAATATGCTGCTCTTGTATGCCTCGTGGACGCGATACAACCGCCATCTGTACATTTCCATATCCCTATCCCATGACTTTTGTCAACTCACTGTAAGCACCAACGGTGATAAATCTCAGAAACAGCGTTGTTGCAGAGGGATACAAATTGTGAATCCGTAAACTGACAATTAGCAACTACAGTACTTGCCATTAAAATTGCTACACCAAGAAGAAATGCAGATGATAAACGGGTATTCATTGGACAAATATATTATACTAGAACTGACATGTGATTACATTTTCACGCAATTTGGGTGCTTAGATCCTGAGAAATCAGTACCCAGAACAACCACCTCTGGCCGTAATAACCGCCTTGATTCGCCTAGACATTCGAAAAAATGACGTTTTGCCATTCGTGCACACAGGTTCGTCGTTGAGTACACGATCGCAGGCGCTACTGTCTGTGATGCCAGCGTCAAGGGTAACCGTAGCCATGGTCTCCGAGCTGACAGTCCATGCTGCTGCAAACGTCGTCGAACTGTTCGTACAGATGGTTGTTGTCTTGCAAACGTTCCCATCTGTTGACTCAGGGATCGAGACGTGGCTGCACGATCCGTTACAGCCATGCGGATAAGATGCCTGTTATCTCGACTGCTAGTGATACGAGGCCGTTGGGATCCAGCACGGCGTTCCGTATTACCCTCCTGAACCCACTGATTCGATATTCTGCTAACAGTCATTGGATCTCGACCAACGCGAGCAGCAATGTCGCTATACGATAAACCGCAATCTCGACAGGCTACAATCCGACCTTTATCAAAGTCGAAAACGTGATGGTACGCATTTCTTCTCCTTACACGAGGCATCACAACAATGTTTTACCAGGCAACGCCGGCCAACTTCTGTTTGTGTATGAGAAATCGCTTGGAAACTTTCTTCATGTCAGCACGTTATAA
Organism: Schistocerca nitens; assembly: GCF_023898315.1. NCBI lineage: Eukaryota > Metazoa > Arthropoda > Insecta > Orthoptera > Acrididae > Schistocerca > Schistocerca nitens. The sequence goes on from NC_064621.1 coordinate 497,570,024, forward strand.
GTGTCGCCACCGGCGCCAACTTTGTGTGAATGCTCTGAAAAGCTAATCATTAGCATATCACAGCATCTTCTTCCTGTCGGTTAAATTTCGCGTCTGTAGCACGTCACCTTCGTGGTGTAGCAATTTTAATGGTTCGTAGTGTATAAAGTTACTATGATGTAAATTTGAGTTTGTGCTATTGTGTTACAAATGTTCTCTAAATGAAACCTCTGGAGCAGTATGTATTTTTGATTTAATTAATTTATATTTTAGGCCTGTTTTTGCTTTTTATGTAGGACTACAATTTGTTTTAGGCATTATGAGCTTATGGAAGTTACGAGATGTGGGACTGTGTATAGGAAAAATGCGAAATTGCTTTCAAATATACACTCCTGGAAATGGAAAAAAGAACACATTGACACCGGTGTGTCAGACCCACCATACTTGCTCCGGACACTGCGAGAGGGCTGTACAAGCAATGATCACACGCACGGCACAGCGGACACACCAGGAACCGCGGTGTTGGCCGTCGAATGGCGCTAGCTGCGCAGCATTTGTGCACCGCCGCCGTCAGTGTCAGCCAGTTTGTCGTGGCATACGGAGCTCCATCGCAGTCTTTAACACTGGTAGCATGCCGCGACAGCGTGGACGTGAACCGTATGTGCAGTTGACGGACTTTGAGCGAGGGCGTATAGTGGGCATGCGGGAGGCCGGGTGGACGTACCGCCGAATTGCTCAACACGTGGGGCGTGAGGTCTCCACAGTACATCGATGTTGTCGCCAGTGGTCGGCGGAAGGTGCACGTGCCCGTCGACCTGGGACCGGACCGCAGCGACGCACGGATGCACGCCAAAACCGTAGGATCCTACACAGTGCTGTAGGGGACCGCACCGCCACTTCCCAGCAAATTAGGGACACTGTTGCTCCTGGGGTATCGGCGAGGACCATTCGCAACCGTCTCCATGAAGCTGGGCTACGGTCCCGCACACCGTTGGGCCGTCTTCCGCTCACGCCCCAACATCGTGCAGCCCGCCTCCAGTGGTGTCGCGACAGGCGTGAATGGAGGGACGAATGGAGACGTGTCGTCTTCAGCGATGAGAGTCGCTTCTGCCTTGGTGCCAATGATGGTCGTATGCGTGTTTGGCGCCGTGCAGGTGAGCGCCACAATCAGGACTGCATACGACCGAGGCACACAGGGCCAACACCCGGCATCATGGTGTGGGGAGCGATCTCCTACACTGGCCGTACACCACTGGTGATCGTCGAGGGGACACTGAATACTGCACGGTACATCCAAACCGTCATCGAACCCATCGTTCTACCATTCCTAGACCGGCAAGGGAACTTGCTGTTCCAACAGGACAATGCACGTCCGCATGTATCCCGTGCCACCCAACGTGCTCTAGAAGGTGTAAGTCAACTACCCTGGCCAGCAAGATCTCCGGATCTGTCCCCCATTGAGCATGTTTGGGACTGGATGAAGCGTCGTCTCACGCGGTCTGCACGTCCAGCACGAACGCTGGTCCAACTGAGGCGCCAGGTGGAAATGGCATGGCAAGCCGTTCCACAGGACTACATCCAGCATCTCTACGATCGTCTCCATGGGAGAATAGCAGCCTGCATTGCTGCGAAAGGTGGATATGCACTGTACTAGTGCCGACATTGTGCATGCTCTGTTGCCTGTGTCTATGTGCCTGTGGTTCTGTCAGTGTGATCATGTGATGTATCTGACCCCAGGAATGTGTCAATAAAGTTTCCCCTTCCTGGGACAATGAATTCACGGTGTTCTTATTTCCATTTCCAGGAGTGTATCACATGAAATGACGGGAGGTTGAAAACTGTATGTCCGAGTTCCAAAGAGAAACCACAACTTTAAAACAGTTGATTGTTTACCTTTTGTTAATTTCTTCTACCTTTTGTCAATTTATTCTTGCATTCGTTGCTTACTATGATAATAAAGGTCGATTTTGTGAACAATTTCAAAATTAAATATTTTTTATATTGCTGAGTCTGGAAGGGTTAAGCATTGGATAGAGGTAGTTGAGCTTTACTGGCGACGTATCATACGTGGTCCCATCGCGTCAATTTCTTGTCCAACCTGACTCCAAGGTGCCTGTGTTTCTCATGGAATCATATTGGAAGAGCGTGTAGCGTAATTGGTCTGCAGTGTCGGTGTTTGCGCAGTTGTTTCGGTGTATCTGTGAACAGAACTGCCTAGCGCTTGTCGACGTATACTCGAACACGCCATTTTTTCAGCCAAAACTCAACACTTCCGAGTGCTGCGTCTGGTCGTGAGTTTATGTCCTACGTCAGGATCAGCGTAGATGCTTCCATAGTGTTACCTGTTGTTGCTATAAAGGTTAAAGAGAATCGGAACCGATCATCCTACATCTACATCTGCCTTTACACTCCAAAAATCACGTCACGGTAGCTGGCGGAGGGAACTTGTGGTACTCCCTCTACTGCCCCATTAGCGAATGATGCGTCGCGAGGACGACTGGCAGTAATCCTCTTTGGGAACTCAAATTTCCCTTACTTACTCGTTGTGGTAATTTCGCGAAACTTATGCAGGACGAAGTAACATGCTGTTAGACTCTTCTTCAAACGCACACTCTCAGTATTTAAACAGTAAACCTTTCCGTGATGCCCAATATTTTCTTGTAGGGTAAAATATGTCGTGTTACTAGGGCCTCGCATAGGATAGACCGATCGCCGGTTGCAAGTCTTTCGTTCTGACGCCACTTCGGTGACTTGCGCGTCGATGGGGATGAACACACGTATTCACACATCTGACCACGTTTTGGCGTTTCTTTGCTGATTGTACTAGATATTACTGAGTGTGTGTTTCCAAACAAAACAGGTCGTCAGTACAACTTCGAAAACATTTAGGCGAAATGGGACCTTTTTGCTTGTGTCTCTGTCAGCCCTATTTCTACCCTAACATTTCTAAACTGACATCGAACAGTGGCGAACGTCAGCAAAACCAATACCGAAATGTATATGTTGTTGTCCTTAGTTCCGAGTTTGTTGCAAAGTCCCTGAATTGACTAGCAGTCTTTTAATGTAAACTCTCTGAGTACATTCTTTACAAAATACAAATACGATCACATGTTTAAATTCATTGTACCCTCTCGCCTATAGCGAGTGACGTGCTCTACAACGGGCAAGAACTTTCACGAAGAGTCCGGTGTGTCAGCGGCCAGTGGGTCCGAAGGGAAGTTGTAGCAGTTCCGAAGTCGTCACGTGCGAAAACAGCGGCGTCTGCAGCCATATAAGACCCAGCTAGAGGCGACGTCATACTGAAACCGGAGCTGGTTTGCCAAGCAGGCGTTCGCGGAGAAACTGTCTCTTCCGCGATGCACAACCGCAAAGGTTGGATTTTGCGGTTCCGTGTTCGCATCGCTGTCGCCACGTTACAGGCCCATTGTACTGCACGACAGTTACGTTTTATGTAAATGCCTAGCTCCATTATGTTTCATGAGGAAATGAAGAAATTTTTATTTGTTTCATGCTGCCCGCCCCTAATTTCTCTTTACTACCAACCTCCACCGCCACTGTAGCGTGCTTGACTTTGTTGACGTAGCCACAGTCTCATCTCTGGTTGCACCGCTTCATCACTATCAAAGTGAAGTCCCCGATGGTAATCTTTGAGTTTTGGAAACAGATGAAAATCGGAAGGGACAGTATCATGACTGTATGGAGGATGGTCGATGACAATGAACCCAAGCCGTCGGATTGTTGCTGATGTCGCAGTGATCGGTAGTGGTCAGGCATTGTCATCCTGAAGGAGACAGTGCTCCATGTGTGGACGAACGTTTCGAATTCGAAACACAATTATTGCATGCTGTATCTCACGCCCCGACATAGTTACGTTACACACCGCCATGTTACATGCTACAATATGGGGCGCTCTAGCGCCAAAGGACTGCAAATATGTAGACATGTTAATAACGTTTGTTTTATTAAAAAAAGCTTTCAGAGTTTTCACATATAAAATGCGGAGGTGTTAGCTTTTAGCGCTCTCTCGTATCTATGCATGTATGATTTCAAGCCTCGGACCGCTGTTACTGTCCTTATCTGAAAGCTAATCTCAGCAACTACTGTAGGGATTTTCATACGGCTTTCACTAACAAACTGATTCAAGAAGAAGGTTTGTGTTCATAATTTATCATTAAGCAAGACAGGTCGTCCATGCACCCGATTATGTGATCAAAGTAAGCAATCTGATGATAACCTCGGCTTGTTACAGAAACGAGGACGGTGCTGCATTGTCAGCGACCAGACACAGCATTACCGCACCTACTACTAACATATCCCTACACCTGTGCATGAACTATCGCTGCTGGCAACAGAAATTCGCCTACCCGTCCAGACTGTCATAGAGGATAGTTTTTCCCACAGTGCACTCTGTGGCACTGTTTTCCTTCTGTCTCAAAACCTCTGCCAATCAAAATGTTTGTTTTTGCTGTTGTGGTAGCGATCTTCAGTCCGAAGACTGACTTGCTGCAGGTCTCCATGCTTCTGTATCCTGTGCAAGGGTCTTCATCTCCGAATAACTACTGCAGCCTACATTCTTCTGAATCTGCTTACTGTATTCATCTTTTGGCCTTCCTATACGATTTTTACCTCCCACACTTCTCTCCAATACTAAACTGGTCATCGCGTGATGTCTCAGAATGTGTCCTATCAACCGACACCTTCTTTTAGTCAGCTGTGCCACAAATTTCTTGTCTCCCCAATTCTATTCAGTACCTCCTCATTTGTTACACGCTCTACCCACCTAATCTGCGGCATTGTTCTGTAGCACAGCATTTCAAAAGCCTCTATTCTCTTCTTGTCTGAACTGTTTATCGTCCATGTTTCACTTCTAGACATGGCTGCTCTCCAGACAAATACCTTCAGAAAATACTTTCTACATTTAAATCTAAATTCGATGTTAAATTTCTCTTCTTCAGAAACGCTTTTCTTGTCACTCTACATTTTATGTAATGTCTACCTCTGCCATCATCAGTTATTTTGCTGCCCAAATAGCAAACCTTATGTACTGCTTTTAATGTCCCGTTTCCTAATGTAATTCCCTCAGCATCACCTCATTTATGTCTGCTACATTCCATCATCCTAGCTTTGCTTTTGTTGATGTTCATCTTATATCCTCCTTTCAAGTCACTGTCCATTCCATTCAACTGCTCCTCCGAGTTCTTCGCTGTCTCTGACAGATTTACAGTGTCATCGACGAAGCTCAAAGTTTTTATTTCCTACTCCAAATTTTTCTATATTTCCTTTACTGCTGGCTCAGTGTACACATTGAATAACGTTGGTCATATGCTACTACCCTGCTTCAGTCCTTTCCCAACCTCTGCTTCTCTTTCATGCCCCTCGACTCTTATAATTGTCATCTGGTTTCTATGCAAGCAGTAAAGGGCGTTTAGCTCCCTGTATTTTACACCTGTTTACCCCCGCTGCATTCAGAATTTCAAAAAGAGTATTCCAGTCAACATTCTCAAAATTTTTTGCCTTTCCTTCAACTGCATTCTAAGAGAAGTCGTAGGGTCAATATTGCCTCGCGTGTTCCCACATTTCTCCGGAATCCAAACTGATCTTCCCAGTGATCGTCTCCTACCAGTTTCTCCAATCGTCTGCAAGGAATTTGTGCTAGTATTTTGCAACCGTGATTTATCAAACTGATAGTTCGGTAATATTTACATCTGTCAGCATCTGATTTCTTTGTCATTGGAATTATTACATTTTTCTTGAATTCTGAGTGTGTTTCGTCTGTCTCATACATCTTGTACATCAGATGGAGTGGTTTTGTCCTGGCTGGCTCTTCCAAGGCTATCAGTAGGTCTGAAGGAATGTCGCCTGCTATAGGGGCATTTTTCGGACTGAGTTCTTTCAGTATTCTACCAAATTTTTCACGTGGTATTATATCTCCAACCTAATCTTCATCTACGCCCTCTTCCCTTCCTGTGATATTGCCTTCATGTTCTTGTACAGACCCTATATGTACTCCTTCCATTCTTTGTTTCCCTTTTTTGCTTAGTACTGGCTTTCCATCTGAGTTCCTGATATTCAAACAGCTGCTTCTCTTTTCTCCAAAGGCCTCTTTAATTGCCGGCCGGAGTGGCCGAGCGGTTCTAGGCGCTTCAGTTTGGACCGCGCGTCCGATACGGTCGTAGGTTCGAATCCTGCCTCGGGAATGGATCTGTGTGATGTCCTTAGGTTAGTTAGGTTTAAGTAGTTCTAAGTTCTACGGGACTGATGACCTCAGACGCTAAGTCCCATAGTGCTCAGAGCCATTTGAACCTCTTTAATTTTCCTGTGAGCGGTATCCGTCTTTCCCCTAGTGAAATATGCTTCTAAATATTTACATTTTTCCTTTAGACATTCCTGTTTAGGCATTTTGCACTTCCTCTAATACCTCCTAAATGGAATCATATCAATGAGTGTACACAAACAGCTGTATGGATGTCACAGACCAACCAGCTGCGATTCTCGACAGAAAGTTAATCCTTTCGCACAGGTGGCAGTAGAACATTTTGTGAAGGACGCCACGCAAATGCGGGTGAGTGGGAGCTGCTTCACTTCTTTTGGTTCTAATTCTGTAGCCTCTCTCTGACGTCACACTGCGCGCTGTTCAGTGCAGAGCGATGAAGGATCTCGGCTGTGTCGATTGCTGCACAGGCCAGACAGACAGGGAAACGGTGTTGTTGGGGTCTGGTGGGGGGGGGGGGGGAAGAGGGGGAGGGTGTTGCGGTAGGGTTGGCGATCGCGCGGCGAGCCAGCGACAGCTGCGGCAGGAAACTCGTCTGGCTTCCGGAGCGACCAGTTCTGCCAATGCTGCGGCAGAAAAAACGCGCCGCTCTCACAGCCATACACCACGAGCCTATTGGATGTAACCTGCGCTGCTGAAAAGCGTGTGACTCGAAATGGGAAGTGCACCTGGGATTCGGCTGAAATAGGAAAGCGGTCACATTATGTCCTTCGCTCGCTACATCTGAGACGCCATACTTGGTGAATCATATTTTGGTTGTTTCCGTAGTACGACAATGCGCCGTTTTAAGGCAAAGGAGCGATTAAAATTTATCACTCTAGGTGCGATCATTTATAATTAAATGTCAATCACATATAATTCATTATGAACAATTTTAAAGCATTACTCAGTGTCCGTTCGCTGTGGTCCTGTAGTTAAGAGACATGACGTTGTAGAGCTAAAGGGCGTTTGTAACACATTCTGGGAGTTTCTTATTCATGAAACGGAAGTATGTTCTGCAGTATTCGATGTTATTTATGCAAGGTGATTCGAAATTCCTTCTGCAAGCTTCTAGGGGTTGTATAGATGACGTAACGGATGAAGCTTTGATAAGGAACCCATGCCCGGGAAAGTACCGTTTGATCGTCTCACTTTCAAATCTCCGGCTTCACGGTACGCACACGCGGGCGCTGAAGACCTTGCTGTCGTGCGCCCACAAAACCCCTCTACTACCCCCCCCCCTCCCCCCCCCCCCCCGGTACGCACACAAGCTGAGAGCGAGGAGCCGTCATCGGCCCCTGTTGTAATTATGACATTAAAGAACATCTCCTACCGACTAAAACAACGGCTGTGGTAAACTGGTGCGTTCGAATATGGGAGGGCTGGCTGTGGTGCTAAAAAGACGCGCTACACTCTCGAGTTTGAAGACGACGCCCTTCGTCACACAGAAGAGAAAGCAAAACATTGCCCATGACTTGTGCTCCTAAAGCACACAGGTGTGTGTCTCTGCTGTGTGCGTACTGTGAAGCAGGATATTTGAAAGTGATCGGATCCTCAAACTGATATTGCCGCGCGGAATTAGCCGAGCTGCAGTCAGGGACTGTGCGGCTGGTCCCCGCGGAGGTTCGAGTCCTCCCTCGGGCATGGGTGTGTGTGTTTGTCCTTAAGATAATTTAGGTTAAGTAGTGTGTAAGCTTAGGGACTGACGACCTTAGCAGTTAAGTCCCATAAGATTTCACACACATTTGAACATTTTTTTCAAACTGATTTTACATCCAAACGTTACATTTCCGGATATGGGTTCCTCATCCAAACTTAATCTACTAAGTCCCCTCTACAGCCCCTAGAAGCATGTAATAGTAATTTTTAATCACCGAGTGTACAAGAGAGTGCTCTGTCAGTAATGATTTCTTTGCGTTTTGTGACATCTGTGTGATTAAAGAAATTAAGATGAAACTGCTGCGAATGAAATAACCAACGCTGACATTTATATTCCTTCTTGTCACAAAGATTTGATTTTTTTTTAATATGTTGCGATTTCCAACGGTGTGCTTAGGCAGCTTAAAGTGCTGCGGGTAATACGAGGGGCAATCATTTTTATAGTCTTGCTTGTCACCAACACTTTGCTGTTTATTCAGAATATGACGCGATTTTCGAGGATTTGGTTGAGCAGGAAGCTAAGAGCACAAGTGCGAATGAAATGAGCAGCAATCATATTTATAGTCTTGCATGTCACAAATATATGTCACAAATATTTAGTTGCGATCGATTCGGTAACAAGGCTTTCGTAAATTTGTCAGCCAAGACGAAGATCGCACTACAAGTGCGAGGGACGTCACGTGACCGCTGAATGCCAGATAGAATCGTGGCCAAACAGTAGCTTATTTGTGCTGGGACGCTGTACTCTCAATCCGCCACTCCTGTTCGTGCATGTTTCCAACACCAGAGAGAAAATAATCATTTCTAAAAGCTCCTGATGCCATTTTTGTGTTTATGTGAATTAAGTTTGGGGATTTTAGAAAAACTCCCCCTTCTGGAAAACACAAGTGTTTTCTTTAATTTTAATTTTAATTTTTATTTTAAAGAAAGGGAACTCTTTACTCAAACATGTTTCGACACCTATGAGTCATCATCAGTGGGTCTCCTTTTTCTATTTCTGTAAAATATTATACAAACTTTTGGTTGGTTCCATACTCACAATTTCGAACTCACAAAGTAAACAATTGCTCCCTCTGGACTTTCAGGTCGCTTACACCCTTGCCCAGGTCTTTGACTTCTGCACGAAGATACAGAAGAGTGTAAAAACTGCTTAATTTCTTTCCATTGGATTGTTTTTTTGGTTTATGCAAAATGGTTCAAATGGCTCTGAGCGCTATGGGACGTAACTTCTGAGGTCATCAGTCCCATAGAACTTAGAAGTACTTAAACATAACTAACCTAAGGACATCACACACATCCATGCCCGAGGCAGGATTCGAACCTGCGACCGTAGCGGTCGCGCGGTTCCAGACTGTAGCGCATAGAACCGCTCGGCCACCACGAGCTTCAAGTATTGCACATGTTATACTAGCGTGGAAACACGGAAAGCAAGGTGTTCAGAATGAAGATAACAACAAGAAGAACAAGAACAACATTACGAGACCGAGCAAAGGTACGTCCTTTCATTGTTAATAGTGAATAAGACAATATGTGAAAGTGCTATGTATTGTGTACTCGCACCTATCTGTTTTAAGTGAGCTCAAAGTGTTGAAACTACCGGACGCTACAGCATACTTACAGAAGCGTGTAATATTACGTACATCAGTTGTCCTGTACCCAACAGTCAGAGCAGCTAGTCATTAACTACGGCTCCATTGTCTATTTACTTCTTTACGAAGCTTATCGATCGCAAATGGTCACACTTTGGATGCAAACGGTTACGTTCATAGATAACAATAAAAAAATTCATTGTGCTGTTGGCGACTTACCCTGACTCGGTCAGAGAAAGGATCAAGTTACGCATCCATAAAATATTCCATAGCGAATTACCAATGAAATCCTGATTCTTGAATCTTTAAGGAAACGAAGTGCAATGTATAAAACAGTTCCAAACGTCTGATTTCTTTACAACTGAGCTACTGTGTTAAATATTTGACTTTAAGCATGTAAGCGAGGAAAAGTTCAGGAAATGTTTCAAATTATGCTTTAAGTTTGCTGAAAACCGGTAAGTGCTCTCATTATGAAACCGTGGATAATATAGTCTGGGTAATTTGTCCTCCACTTTAAACAAAAGCAGTTCTCAAGCATTCCATTATTTATGACGTCATATCTCTTGAACTATGTGTCACTCAGTGACATAATTTTTCAGCTACATTCAATGATACATGTAGGCACTGTCTGAAAAGTATGTTGCGAATAGAGTTAGTAACAAAGAATTATTAAATTAAAACTTCAAGTCTGACGCTGAAGTTATACTGCAGGAACAGCGAAAATGTAATAACGATAAACTTTTCTCCCTTTATCATTTTGTGTACGTGGGTAGGGGAGGGGTGTGAGCAAGAAAAAAATTCGTAAGGGTTTTAAATTTTGTGTCAACTTTGTTAGAAGTCTCTGAGGACTCTTTCTCAAATAATGGATGAATAAAGCCCGGGTGTATGTGCGCCATCAGTTATGCTGCCTCAGGTTTCTAACTGTAATACTTGCCTCACCGCGTTATACTTTTAACGTGAGAGTATACCTTTTAATGAGTACACGATCACAGATTTCAAATTTTTAATCTCTGGCATTAATTATGCGAACTATTGAAAATCAAGATTTTGGTTCCCTACGTATTAGGTAGGAAGCCTTGAAGTGGTTCCGGGTGCTTGGCTCCTGGACAGTAGCTTAGGCCCGTATTAAAATGTCGAATTTCTTTGATAAACATCTTTGATCAAAGCCCTTTGGTCAAATCTTCCACAGTGTACTAAGGTATCTTTCATTAAAGACCTTTGTTCAGAGTTAGAGCAGGGGCCTAACTTTGATCAAAGACCGCTGTATTGGATACTTGTTCGACTCGCCTCAGTTGATTAAAATGACTTAAAAGTTAATTTGGTGTGTGTCTACCACTTCAGTGAAAGTTTCAAAGTATGAAAAATGACTCATTCTTCGTAACTCTGAACACATTGATCACAAAAACCGCAATAAGCGGATAGCCTGTTATAAAGAGATAGCTGCTCTGATAACCTGTATTCGAAGTGGCAGCGCTGTGGACGCCATAACGATGAAATTTAGTAAAGTAAGGTGTCTATGGAAACGCGGAAATAAAAGTTTTGTCAATAACCTGTACATAAGTGGAACAAATATATTTATTTGTTACTCTCAAGAATGTAACCTAACCGCCGGCCGAAGTGGCCGCGCGGTTCTGGCGCTGCAGTCTGGAACCGCGAGACCGCTACGGTCGCAGGTTCGAATCCTCCCTCGGGCATGGATGTGTGTGATGTCCTTAGGTTAGTTAGGTTTAACTAGTTCTAAGTTCTAGGGGACTAATGACCTCAGCAGTTGAGTCCCATAGTGCTCAGAGCCATTTGAACCATTTTTTGTAACCTAACCTTCATAAGTTCTTCCTTAAGTGATTTACATTGATTCATAGGTTTTTGGAACAATACACGAAATGGTACACGATGGGATACGAGTACTATATTGCAAGCTCGGCTAGATTTCGGCTGTTGCTAAATATCTTCACTTAGCCGAGAGACGATCTTTAGCAGAAAACCCATTTCTTAAACGAGCATCTTGTTTGCAAATATGAAGAGCTACCTACTTTCATAAGAGCAAACTGAAAGGTTTGTTCGTCCATTCTCAAATTATTTTCTTAGCTCTTTACGTCTTCGAACAGTAGCTCACGAAGCAAATTCCAGTGAACCCCTCGAGCTTTTCTTCTCGCTGTCCATGGTTTCACATACTATCGTTTCTGTTTCTCTTTCTTCTTAACAATGCGGTTCCCGCCAGTATTACATTCAAATGTTAAAATGTGTGTGAATTCCTAAGGGATCAACCTCCTGAGGTTTCTGGTCTTACACATAACTTAAATTAGCTTAAACTAACTTATGCCAAGAACAACACACACGCCCATGCCCGAGGGAGGACTTTAACTTGCGGCGGGATGGGCCGCGCAATACGTGACATGATCCCTCAAATATTACGAGTACATCAAATGCTGCTGTAGAGACGTTTAACTGTTCAGCATTCACACTCCAATACTCACGACAAAAAATTTAACGACAGTATAGGCTCTAGCGAAGTACTTTGTTCAAAGAAATTTGACAAAATCAAAAAAACTTTAACATTTTAATATGCGAATTAGTAATATGGATAGGTTCTGATCCTTTTTTTTTTGTTGATAACTTCATTTCGCACAGAGAAGACTAGTGACTAGTGCCTAAGAATAGGTGTTCCTTTTTCAGAACGCCGTACAGCCAAGGTGTTAATATGCCGGCCGAAGTGGCCGTGTGGCTCTAGGCGCTGCAGTCTGGAACCGCGAGACCGCTACGGTCGCAGGTTCGAATCCAGCCTCGGACATGGATGTGTGTGATGTCCTTACGTTAGTTAGGTTTAACTTGTTCTAAGTTCTAGGGGGCTGATGACCTCAGATGTTAAGTCCCATAGTGCTCAGAGCCATTTGAACCAATTTTTTAACTTAGCATGACGTATACCTAAAGGTAAATCGCTCACGTAACCGTATATTCGTTTAAAACATCTAACATTTTTAAGTACTCCACGTGGTCGCGAGATGACACGGAAATGAAAAAACAGAAGGCGTCACTTTAAATGAGTCACAGAGACACTGACCTCTAGAGACAGACTTCAGATATAGAGTGCATAATTACGAGGCGTAATAGCTCCGAGCCCTGTTAATTTCGGTACGTAATAATTCCGAGACGTAAATTTAGTATTTAATGGACTATGAAAACACATTGCGCACTCGGTCTTTGTACGAGGTACGGTTTATTACCTCGCTAGGAAATCAACGACGTTCATTGTCTGGCGAGTGGGTTCTGCAGAACAGTTTTGACACGAAGTGTCGGTGTGATTCAGTGGGCTTCACAGTAACAGCACTTTGGAGGAAACTACAGAGTTGAGATAGCCCGGGCTTGCGGTTCCGATGCGTCAGCTGCGAGTCGTCACAAATGCGATAAGATACCCGCCGAAGGGCACATAGCCTGCATGCGGGCGCTGCGAACTTGATTAGCGAGAGGATACACGCAGCATGAGGGCCGAGGAGGAGTGTTTAACAACAGAGAGGGGGCTACCAACAGTAACACTGAACGCGTCGTCACCAGAACTGGCTGCATGCTGGTCAAATAATGCTGTGCCCTGGAAAACACAAGGTACGCTGCCATAAGGGGGTTGGTGGTGAAAGTTCAACACTATTTTTCATTGCGAACATATGGTTACCGCTCCCGTCCTCACATTTTTCGCAGGAACCAACCTCGAGCGAAATATCACGTGACCTTGTCTACATCACACTTACTGGATGTTACTACGACGACGATGTGTACATTTAGGGGTAATAGACAAACGCAAACGAATTACCTTCAGGCAGAGAACCCAGGTACAGAAGCGAATAGGTCGTAAGTTACGAAGCAATATGTGGATACGAAAACATGCGAATCGCTGTTTACAGGATGTAATAATGCTTTGTGTGGTTTTCTGTGACGGAGGAACGTGAGCGACAGAGAAGGTACTATGCTGTCACCTCAATGTTAAAGAACAATGTAAAGTAATCTTACTCATTTCATCACTGTACTTCTTGCATTTGCATCCTGCTGTATGCCTTTGTAAATAAGTTTAACTGAGAGATGTATTATGACCTCTGTATTTGCAAAATATGTATAGACTGAATTTTGTTTCCATAACTACATGCTGAATTTTTTCACCATACTTAGTACTTTCTTCCATAAGCAAAGCCTTCTATCGGTTTGTATTGAAACTCCACTTAAATCATTTCAATGCAATCACTTGGAGCACCAGTTTTATAGACAATTAGCCATACGTCAGTATTTTCAACAGTATTTTAGCATCGAGGTCTTTTTGTATTTTTACACTTTACCAGATTTATTGTGACCATTACCTATTCATGATATCTAACTAACCTAAGGACATCACACACATCCATGCCCAAGGCAGGATTCGAACCTGCGACCGTAGCGGTCGCGCGGTTCCAGACTGTAGCGCCTAGAACCGCTCGTCCACCCCGGCCGGCAATCTTATGCGTCAATGCTCGCGGCGATTTCGCCTGGTTGGAATACCGATTCCGGACTGTACGGCCTTCGAACAGAAACTTTCTGATGTCCACCTATATTTCGCTCTCGTAAGTAGCATACTGAAACAAAGGCCGGCCGATGTGGCCGTGAGGTTCTAGGCGCTTCAGTCTGGAACCGCGTGACCGCTACGGTCGCAGGTTCGAAGCCTACCTGGGGCATGGATGTGTGTGATGACCTTAGGTTAGTTAGGTTTAGGTAGTTCTAAGTTCTAGGGGACTGATGACCTCAGATGTTAAGTCCCATAGTGCTCAGAGCCATTTGAACCATTTTTGAAACAAAGCTGATTTTCCTGTGGTGACAGAGTGCAGAAATATGACACACAATCTAATGACATTTTCTAGGTCTTTGAAACTGCCGTCGTCAATACTACATTTCCATGTCGAAATTAAAAGGTTCGTCACTGGAACTTCGGACTACACAGAAGAGGATTAGTTGCGATAGATTAAAACTAGTGTCATCACGAAAGGAAATGTACCGATTGTTGCATGTAGGCGCTATTGAATCGGGCCATTAAGACATCTTCGTGGAAGAAAAAAAAAAAAAAAAAAAGGTTCAGATGGGTCTAAGCTCTATGGGACTTAACATCTGAGGTCATCAGTCCCCTAGAACTTAGAACTACTTAAACCTTACTAACCTAAGGACATCACAGATATCCATGCCCGAGGCAGGATTCGAACCTGCGACCATAGCAGTCGCACGGTTCCAGACTGAAGTGCCTAGAATCGCTCGGTCACCGCGGCTGGCTCGTGGAAGAACATTGGCAGCGAATGCACGACTCGCGCGCAGTTGCAACTTGTCGCAAAGAATCGACACGGTATATGGCTCGGCAAAAACAAAGGATATTAAACTCATTTTAGAGCAAGACTGGCACGAGAAAAGAAATACACGTTTTCAGTCAATTCTCCAGTACTGTCTTATAAATGAGTGTGCTACATGGACAATCCGAAGTCACGCATCTGTACCTATACGTGTTCAGCACGTCTGATGCGCAACCTTTGCATTGCTGCTTTGCAAATAACACACATCATACGCACAATAGAACGAGCTTCCTCGTCTCATCTTTATAGCATTACAAGAAGAAAAAGTGTGATTTCACGCGAGTTTCTCGCAGTTTCAGTCACATAAATACCGCTCTGATTCGTGCCGCACTTGTGACAATACAAACGACAACGGTCAAAATGTTGACAGCCTCCTCACGTAGACAGACACACGACTCTTTCGAGATTCGAAAGGTGAGGCTGCGACACAGGTCGGCGTCGCCAAAGGCCACAGTGTGGGTGAGCGCATGACTTCTACTTTCACTTGGCTTTCCTCATATCGGCAAGGCTTATTTACATGTGTGTAAGAGCCACAGGCATCACTTCATGTTTAACTAGTTTCTCAGTCGTCCTTTCGAAGTGATGTAGACTCTGTTCTAGTTGACCTGCATACGGAAAAATCCTTGACAACCACGTTAACGGCCGGGCATCTACGTGTATGTCACTGAGATGCATACTGCACAAAATATCTGCTCGTAAATATTATTTACGTTCATTTGCCCCGCCTGCAACGGCAAAACAGCACAAACTGAAACGTTTCATACGCACGTAGATGTCGCACTTAGTTGCGAGTGGTGTAACTTGGTGATAAGGGAACGGTTTGGAAGTGAGAGTCCCCAGCACGGAGTCCACCACAACGTAATAGCTCCGGTGCGGCCTGTTGCAGCTACGTCCTCTCGCGTGACCACGCGTGGGAACACACTTACTGGAGGATCGTAAATTCTTGTAGCCTTATTCTCTCGGCTCCCCGGGACGTTAATGGCTAGCACTTTCAACACAGCTTCTAAAAGAAGTACTTTTACAAACGAAGAATATTCGGTCACGTCTCTGTGTTGGAGTTTTTCCTTCTGTGTGGGGAAAACTGATTCTGATACACGCTATATGTGAACTGTTTCAGTTTACACACAGATATAGGGCAAAATCCTCTCTTCTAGGAGTGCTAGTTCTGCAAGGTTCGCAGAAGAGCTCCTGTGAAGTTTGGAAGGTAGTAGACGAGGTACTGGCAGAAATGAAGCTATGAGGATGAGTCGTGAGTCGTGCTTGGGTAGCTCAATTGGTAGAGCACTTGCCCGCAAAAGGCAAGGGTCCCGAATTCGAGTCTCGGTCCGGCACACAGTTTTAATCTGCCAAGAAGTTTCAGACACAGGGTGTCTCACAAAGGAGTTTACACTGCTTGAACTTTGATAACTGAAAACGTTTTAATGATAACCTGATACAATTGTGATTATGTAGTGCTCTCATGACAAGTCTCTAGAAAAAAATGAAAAATGAGCGTTAGGCGTCATTGGCCGGTAGGTCCCTTGCAGGGAAGGTCCGGCCGCCTTGGTGCAGGTCTTATTACATTCGACGCCACATTGGGCGACCTGAGCGCCGGATGGGGGATGAAATGAGCGGAGAAAAAAATCCCCGACCCCACCGTAAATCGAACCCAGGCCCGTAGGATGCCAATCCGTCAGCCTGATCACTCAGCTATCGGGGCGGACTTCAGTTGCTATAAACTGCATGTAAATAAGAAAATGGCTGAAAACTTGTCCTTGAAGAAAATAAAGTGGATTTTAAAGTTGACTGGGAATAGGAAAACACGACAGAAGTGCAGAGACGAAGGCGGGCAGAGTTTGGTACTGCGCCAGTGTCACGTGTAACAATAACGAAGCTATGCGACAGATTTGAGATGGAAGGAAATGTGCGTGATCTGAAGAATGGACAGCGTGGCAGGAAGATATCAGTAGCGGACGAAAGAGGAGTTAAGGCAGTGGCACAGGCCTTCACAAGATCTCCAAAAAAGTCCACACTGCAAGCTGTGCATGAATCAGGTGTAAGTAAATCAAGTGTTCGCCGCATTTTAAAGTAAGTAGAGTGGAAATCCTACATTCCTAGGTTGCTTCACGCGATCAATGACGACGATCCGGATGGGCGACTCGAATTTTGTGAATTGATTTGCGTTACTGAATAGTCGGCTGATGTCACTGTTTGATCTAATGCGTTTAAGTTGAATGGAACCATCAGTAGCCATAACTATGTACAATGGGCTAGAGATAATCCCCTTGTTACAGAAGAACGAGCTGTCAGTCTTCGTGGCAGAGTGGTTCTAGGCGCTTCAGTCTGGAACTGCGCGACCGCTACGGTCGCAGGTTCGAATCTTGCCTCGGGCATGGATGTGTGTGATGTCCTTAGGTTAGTTAGGTTTAAGTAGTTCTAAGTTATAGGGGGCTGATGACCTAAGATGTTAAGTCCCATAATGCTCAGAGCTATTTGAACCATTTTTTGTTAATCTTCCTGGGTTATCAGCGTGGTGTGACACGTTTATCAGAGGACTTCAGGGACAGTGAGAGGTGTAAAGTACTCACCATGTTGCAGGAACGAATTGTACCAGCTGTTCACCAAAAGTACCGAGATGAAGATTGTTTTTTTTTTTTTCCCACCAGGATGGTGCACCGTCACATTATCATCGTGATGTGCGACAATTCCTGGATGAAACGTTTAACCGAGAGGTGGATGGGCCGAAGAGGTAGTACTGAGTTTCCACACAGATGTCCAGATCTAATGCCTCTGGACTTCCTTCTGCAGGGAACTATGAAGGACGCCGTCTACACCACAAAACCACGTACGGTGGATGACACGGGGGAGGAGATTGTGACTACCTGTGAATCCATTCCAAGGGCAACCATAACACAGAGACGCAGAGTTGCTGCAGATGGTAGGCATTTTGAACAACTTCACCATTAAAACATCATCAGTAATGTCGTGACCATCTATGTGACTTTGGAATTCCTATTCTTTGTATTTTTGCTCAAGTTACTGAAGTTCAAACAGTGTAAACCCATTCGTAGGACACACTGTACGCTTTCTACGTGTGTAATTCTTTCAACTGGCGCCTCGCTAAACAGCGTAGAATGCTTTTGACTATCTCAATACTGATTTCGTTGCTAGACAGCGTTCTTTCTTGCTTTCCCAGCGCAACTAATGCTACACAACTTTCCTAGCATCCAGCCAGATCATACGAGTAGGATCGTGAGGTGAAAGTTCGCTCGAGTTCAGGCAGTGCATAATTTCATATCAGTGTTTACGAGTTGATCAAGGCGGCTAAGCCAAACATCTGCGCAACAAAAGGATGTTTGCAGCTCGTAGGCATATTTGTAAATTTGTCTTTTAATATTTATATGACTTAGACACATATTAATCACTTAGTGGCAACAATAACAACTATTTGAGACCGGTTTCACGCGTAACAAGTTGAAGGCAGACGTTCACAACCTGACGAAAACACTAAAACAGGTGCAAAATGTGGGGTGACAAATTGTGCAATGAGTGAGATGATTAAAGCACGTCAAATGTGATCTGTCTCTTTGTCAGATAGTACTGGGTACAGAAGAAGGGGTCAAAATATGTATGCAGTAGGATGAAACAAAGCCAATGAAGCAAATACTGCAACAATCCTTTTGTGAAAGTGGCGAAAACAGAAGAATACATGGCTTATTAAATCACATACTTAGAAAATCTGCAAAATGCAAGAAAGACAATATGTACCATCCTCATCGCGACTCAGTACTTCTGTGACAGCTCTATGCGCTCGATCCCTTTTGTGTCTCAAGACGATTTATCCAGAAGTGAACGTACTGATGTCGACCACTGCGGTGTCATTTTCTTTCTCCTTTTCTTAATGTACCCAACACGTCTCTTCTTACATTGATTTTCCACGTAGTATGTCCAAATATCAGTTTGATAATGAAGGGAAGAATTCGGGAGCGGAGGGGGGGGGGGGGGGATGGGACGGAGGGAGGCGAAAATTGTATAGAGAGATCAAGTCTTGTCCAACAACAATAACAACAACAACTTGAATAGTTAGTTGTGGTGGCATAATGTCGCTAATCATTATATTGTCCGCCATTCTAATGTGTAATCCGACATCTTTTCTTCCGCGAACACGGAATGGGGACACATGACACTGTCGACTATCATACGTCAAATGGGGATGTTAAACTAATCTGGTGAGGAGAAGTAGCCTGAAATCCCAGTGTTTCCCTCTCTCCCTTTTCTTTCACTGTCGCAACGGAGGCACGAAATTCTAGATTGGTAGTCGCACTATGGCGTCACTGAACGGGTAGTAGGCAACAGGTGGTTCCCATTTAGAAACACGGGCGAATTTCTTAATTTTTAAAAAAGACATCAGAGTCGCCTTTGACTGCAGTCTAATGGCCATTATCAACTGGCATACTGGCATACTGCAAACGACTGCTTTGGCAAATCTCAAATCTAAGAATCATCTGGCATGTATACCCACCATCGTCGTATTTTTATGTTGAGGCTTATGAAATACCTCAACACCAGACGAGTGCGAAAATGGCATATAGATTTATACTGTTACCGACGTTGACATTTTAACATAAATCCCACCAAATCACTATTCTTGTACACTGTTTACATGACAATTGAGGCAGTTGGGATCACATAGTTTCGTTTCAGGAACCTCCGCCGCCTTTCAGTTTTACTACCCTATACTCCTTTTCCTTCTTCTTCCTTTTTATCCCTCATCTTCTTTTTACCTCACCTACTTCCACCTCCCTCTTCCCTTTTTCTTTTTGTCGTTCGTTGTCATTCTCGACTGTCACAAACAAATACATCCCAGGTGCCATATGCTAATTTCGCCTCTGCGTGGAACATCCTCCACATGAAGAAAACTTTTCCTGCAAGATAGAAAGTAGAAAATTGAACAAATCTTCAGTCGTCTGATAGTGGCCTTTGACCGAAACTTGCTGTGCAAACAAATATGGTGGCTGGTTCCAGGTCGCTTCTTCACTGAGACTTGACTGTCGATTCACACATGTCGGAACGGAACGTCCAAACTTTTCACAACGTATTTCCATCGCCGGCATCCACGCAGACTGTCAATGTAAAGGAGCGGGACGTCAACATCAAGTAAGAAAGTGTTGGACGTTCACGTTGATGGCGAGAGTGTGGCATCGCGTGCTGACATCGGAAACAATCTATTCTCGCTCCCTCGTATAATGACAGTGGATTCTGTGCTTTTGTGTCTCCTTAATGTTTATTTTATTTTCGTGGAACATTCTCAAGGTTTCACGAGGACTTCCATATTTTTCAAGTGAGCGTTCTTTCCCATAATGACGCCAACTATCTGAAAGCTGAAAAATAATCTACTTTTTACAAAAATTGGGCAAAGCAATAGCCTAAATTGTGCATAAATATCATGAGTTTGTGAAACAATTTTCATTAAATGACAATCGTTTTAGTAGTGAGAAAATCATCTCTGCTCAAGAGGAAATACACAGTTGTTTTTGATACTGCTTTGTACTTAGAATAAAAACATATAATGGATTATGTGAAAAAGCTCTATATACCGAATTCTAAATATTGTTTCCTAGATTTAGGATCGGGGGTCGGTTGTAAGGTGCGAGAGGACCCAGAATCATTTGTTGTGAAATCTCAAAACTATTTCACCGTTCACGGCGTAACTAATAGTTGTCTCCCCATTCCCTGCGCAATACTCATGCTCCACCTGGCTCAGATTCTGGATATTCTGTTGTGTGTTTTTATGTATTTATTTCCTCCATGTTCTGGAATGTTTGGACGACGCTTTTCTTATTCTTTCATTATTCTAAATTTGTAAAGATTGGTGTGTGGAAGACCGAGCATACTTAGACAACCATATGTATTTGGATTCGGGCAGCTGAAAGCTGTGTTCCAGATTGCCACAACTTAAGTGTTGTAGAGTGTCTTCTAACATCACACAATGAATGATAACGACAAAATGTAGAAATTGCGACAGCAATAAATATTTTTAACAGCCTTATAGGCTACATTAATTGCATTAAGTCTTTTTTCAATCCAGCCCTCGGCAGAATTCTGTCTCCATTTAGATCTTGTCAAGCACATCGGTTATGGATAATGATTTGGCCATTAATGAACATTATCAACGTTAAATCCTTAATTTTGATACTATATTCCGGCATTTTGTCGAAGAACATGCAAATGAAAAATACTAAGTCTTCATGGAACCTTTGCGAGATGTCACGAAAACAAGGTAAAGCACTCAGCAGCATGAAGACTAGTTTGAAGGCCTCCCAGCCGGTTATAGGTGGACCCACAATTCAGCTTACACCCCCAACCACGGAGCAACACGGTATTTTTCACACATCAATAAAGATTTCTCGAAATGAAGGAAGTGATACCTGAATATCGCTCGTTTGTCTGAGACCCGTACCACATAGCATTGATAAAGGAAATAAAGAAGATCCAAAGAAGAGCAGCGCGTTTCGTTTCCTTTTTATTTAGAAAGGGCGAAAGTGACGCGAGACGGTCACTTTATTATTGAAGTTCCGAGAGCGTACATTTCTATCATTTTCAGATGGAGGTGTTAAAGGAACATTATATTGTGGACCAAGAGTAGCTAGATGCAATGCTGGTGCTGCTGGCGGAAATGACGGAAATTTAGTAATCGGTGACGAAAAATTTACCAATCCGAAAGTTTAGTGTGTTTTAGGTGCTTGCAACGCACTGCCTTGTGGTGTTCACATCAGAATGCTTCTGATAACGTGCATTATTAAGCTATGTACACAAATAAACCACAGTATGTAGCTACACTTGGTTTTACACTAGCTCACAGGTTCTTAAAAAGAATATGGGTATGACAGATACTGCACTTTACTACATAATAGTCTTTGGCAAGAGGTGCATTGTATTATGATACAAATATTACTAGTACAGATTATACAATTCAGCAAATGTTGTTAGCTGCTTACAAAAGGTAAGCAGCTAAGAGGTGAATTTTTAATACATAATTAACAACTTTTTGTAAGTTACAGAATACCATAGTCGTTACACGCCAAGAAGAACAAGATTTATGCAGGAAGATGAATTATTGTCATTTTTGTTGTTTTGGTGCCATGATATCGCGGAAATTCTGGGAGAAACGGTTTTGTGTTGATTCAGTCTGTTCATTCAGGATTTTTTGGGGTGATTTTAGTTTGTGGATGAAAATTTCTAACTGTTCAAGGAGGTCCATCTGTAGTCCTTTCTCAGCGATGTGTAGCACAGAAAGACTGTCATCGATGTCGAACAGAGTGTTCATGATGAGTAACATGTGATGCAAAACTGGACTTATTTATGTTTTTGAGTCGAAGGGCATCCATATGTTCTTTGTAGCGGGTTGCAAAATTGCTCCCTGTTTGGCCTATATAGAAGAAAGAACAGGAGCATATGAGTTTGTATATGCCAGAATTTTTATGTCAAACTTCAGTTAATTTATTATTGTGTACATTTTTATTTTGTAGATTATTGTCAGTGTGGAAGGATATTTTTATGTGGTGTGGTCTGAAAAGATTTGCAAGTTTATATGACACTTTGCCAAGAAACGGAAGACAGACCAATTTTGGCATTTCTTTCTTAGTTTCTAATGGTTGATAATGGTTCCTTGAGTTTAATTTGGATTTTTCCAACTATGGTGTTTATCAAAGAAGCATTATAACCATTATTTTGGGCTATAGATTCAAGTATGTTCATTTCTTTACATGCATCTTCTTCACTGATAGCGGCATGGAGCATACGGTTTACAGATAACCTGAAGAAAGCAGTTTTATGTTGGTTCGGGTGGCATGAGGTACTATTAATGGTAACATCACTGGTAGTGGGTTTAGCGCTTTTATTGACAAGTCTGTCTTGATCACATAGATTTCTTTACACTTTATGACCAGTTATGGCTTATCGCCATCTTCAGATCTGTTGTAAATATAAATATTTATGACCGGTTTCGGCTTATCGCCGAACATGTCATAAAGTGTAAAGAAATCTATGTGATGAAGACGGACTTGTGAAAATAAAAGTGCTAAAAATAAAATGATCGCGGACTCATATACAGACTTCATATCTTCAATTGATAAGGCAGTGGGTTTTCTGTATGGTCCACAACATAATATTCCTGTAACACCTCCATCTGAAGATGAACCTGCAGTAGCTCGAAAACATGTTCCTGGTTGAATAAATCGTAAAAAAGCGACTGGTTGCATATTTATTACCAGATAAACGCCAATTTAAATCACAGTCGCAGTTCGTCATCCACAATGGATACACCGAAATTTCTAAAAGAGTCTTACATATGTCTCGCTAAAAGATCGTGAATTTAATATTAGAGAGATTCGAGCACACACGGTGGCTTCCAGCGATCTATTCGCGGCTGGAACTGGAAAAAGGGGGAAGTGACACTTGTACACAGAGCACCAGCCGTCACACACCTTAAGATGTATATAAATATAAATAAGTGTCAGATAAAAATCCTGCGGTCGAGTGGTGACCTAACATGAAGGCTTACGATCCATAGTAGTTTGCAACTTTACTATTATGCTACCGAGGATAACAATATGATAACGACTTACTAGGAGAGTTCCCCAAAGGTAGAGGCAGATTTTTGAAACCATCTGTACGGTGATGTAGGTTAGGGTGCCACGTATCTCGCCGCCGCAACCGTTCATCTTGGTGGACCTTGGTTTGGTTGTAGTCGTCGAAATAAAATTTGTTAACTTTCGTGACATTCTAGAGCCTTAAAATTAACATTAGGTATATCGACCCTGTGATGTTCTCGGTAACGTACGAACCTGAAGAGTAAAAGGTTGTTAGTTCGAACCTCGACAGGCAATTTTTAAAAAAATATATTTTTAAAGATTTATCGGAATAACTTTGATTATTGTATCATTCAATTACTTGGTTTGAAAGAGATATTTTTTAACTTTCTAATCTGTTGTCACGTTATTTTAATCATCGTATCAACTTTTTCATTTCTCTTACTTTTTCCTATCTTTTTTCGTTTGGAATCTTTATGCATTTAATTTTAATTATTTTCATTTATCGATCATGATATTTAAACCTTTGAAAAAGCCGATCTGTCGGTTAAAAGAACAAAAGATGAAATAATCTTTTTATATTGGCTGTGCAATGGTGTCAAAAGTGTGTTTCGTTACGTATGAGACATACATTTTTTGAATGGCGATCCTGATACAAACATTTAAAACTATGCACTATGGCCTAAATAAAGCAAATGACGATTTAAACAAAAGAATGGAATCATAATTGAAATATTGAAGCAAAATGACGAATAGAAATAATGAATGTATTAACATCGATAAAATATGAGATCATGATACGCAATAAATTAAAGTTAATACAAAAAAGTAATTAAAACGACGTGTATAAAGATTCTAACTGAAAAAGGATGAGAATAAAAAGGATGAGAATAAAAAGCCGGCCTGAGTGGCCGAGCGGTTCTAGGCGCTACAGTCTGGAACCGTGCGACCGCTACGGTCGCAAGTTCGAATCCTGCCTCGGGCATGGATGTGTGTGTTGTCCTTAGGTTATTAGAGTTTAAGTAGTTCTAAGTTCTAGGGGACTGATGACCTCAGAAGTTAAGTCCCATAGTTCTCAGAGCCATTTGAACCATTTGAACAACAGAGCCATTTCAACCATTTATTTGAGAATGAAAAAATAACGCGCGAATGAAAAAGTTAACACGAAAGTTAAAATTACGTGTCAAAAAATATGTTTAAAGCAATTAATTGAATTAAATAATGATTTAAGTCATTTCGATACAGATTAAAAAAAAAAAGAAATTGAAGCACCTGACGAGATTCGAACTGACAACAATCTGTACGTCAGGCTCCTATGTTAACAAGTACACTACAACATCGTTATCTACACACACACACACACACACACACACACACACACACACACACACACACACTTACCTGTAGAAAATTCACGCAAATTTACGATTTTTTTTTCTTTTTTTCGTAGATTACTCGCACACTTAGAAGATGCAACAAGTCCACTAAAGTGACAGCTTACACTACACTCGTTCGTCCTCTGTTAGAATATTGCTGCGCGGTGTGGGATCCTTACCAGGTGGGATTGACGGAGGACATCGAAAGGGTGCAAAAAAGGGCAGCTCGTTTTGTATTATCACGTAATAGGGGAGAGAGTGTGGCAGATATGATACGCAAGTTGGGATGGAAGTCATTAAAGCAAAGACGTTTTTCGTCGCGGCGAGATCTATTTACGAAATTTCAGTCACCAACTTTCTCTTCCGAATTCGAAAATATTTTGTTGAGCCCATCCTACATAGGTAGGAATGATCATCAAAATAAAATAAGAGAAATCAGAGCTCGAACAGAAAGGATTAGGCGTTCGTTTTTGCCGCACGCTGTTCGGGAGTGGAATGGTAGAGAGATAGTATGATTGTGGTTCGATGAACCCTCTGCCAAGCAATTAAATGTGAATTGCAGAGTAATCATGTAGATGTTGAGTTCCAAAAGAAATCTGATGGAATTCGATTACTCGATAAATAGTACAATTCTCAAGGCTGTCAATTCAACTAAGTACCTGGGTGTTAAAATTATGAACAACTTCAGTTGGAAAGACCACATATATAATATTGTGGGGAAGGCGAGCCAAAGGTTGTGTTTCATTGGCAGGACACTTAGAAGATGCAACAAGTCCACAGGGGGACCACAAGGGTGAATGGCTGCAGTGTGATATACCCGGGATCCGAAACTGCGCCATCGTATAGATGGTTTCAAAAACTCAATTCCTGCGGACCTCTCCTTGTTACAAGGCAGAAAAGCATAAAACGCAGGGACCGATGGCCGAGCAGTTTGGTCCCTTCCCCCCCTCCCGCCCCCCTTTAAACCAACCAACCACAAAACGCACAACTATAGTGCAGACGACGCCACCGTCCCTTTCACGAGCAGCAACGTTGACTCTTGACGAGTGAAGAAACCTTAGCGAGAAACCTCATTCTGTTCCGTTTCGTTGACGATGTGTGTCAATTCCGCCATTTGAAATGCGCCGTGGTTTATTTTAGCGTTCCGTCCCGTTTAGTACACTGCGAATCGAATCGGACGGGTCCGCGGTTGCTGCCCGCAGCTCGAGCAGCGGACGCCCGCAGCGCGCACGGAGCACATACCCAGAAGCGGCGGCAGGCGGAGACGGCGGGCTGGCAGCAGCGGCAGCGGGGCCGTCGACGTTCGCGTCTCGAGGGCGGGGCCGGAGCGCCCGCCAGGGGTTTCTTGACGACGACGGCGGCGGCCGCCATCCGGCCTGCAGAGAACACCAGCGCGCCGCGTGCGTGGCCACGCTGCGCCCGTCACCGCTCGCGCTGCACTGGACTGGAGCCGGCCGGAAGAGGGCCGCGCCGGCGGATCGGACGGACAGCCTCACTTGCCGGAAGTGCGGTCGTGCGGCTGCTGCTGCTGCTGCTGCCGCTGTCGCAAACGGACCCGCCTGGCGCCGCAATCGCTGCCTCGTCTGACGTTACCACCTCTTATCTCCGCACCACTTGGAGAACCTGACGTGACCGGTTTGCGCACTCAAACGGCTCCGTCTTGTTACGATGTCACACGTTTGTTTCTACGTCATCAGTTGTGCCCACAGGGGAAAGGACTCTGTGACTGCAAAAGCAGCAGCAGTACGAAAAACACAGTTAACCACTAGCTGTACAACCACTGTGCGTCGATCACTGTCACACACTCTCACTTAGAACGAAACTGAAGTTCCAGAGCTGCACTTTGCACTCGCGTCCGTAACAGGTACACCTGTTAGCACTGAGAAAAGCGTCATGTAACCAATTTCAGCTCTTCCATATTACACCAAAAAAAAAAAAACCTACATCTCGGTTCAAGGCACCATTACTGATAGCCTGACCGTCATTTCTCTCTGCTGATTCTGTACCTACCACATTTTTTACAGCTTCGTCTCTGCACCACCCCTCCGCGTGATTCAACCTAGCAAGCACTTGTGAATCGAGATATCTTCACTCGTTGATTTTGCACCGCACAACTTTACTCGCAGCGTAACAACCAAACATCAGTGGGGAAACATTAACCTCCCTGTGACAGCTATGACACTCCTTCACTCGTCAGTTTTGCACAGAACAGCGCAGTAACCAAACATCAGCGGAAAAGTTCGCGCAACAGCTACGGCACTGTATCAACGCAATTTCTGTGAAACCCCGACTAATAGCCGTGCGGGCGCCCATTTACAGCGCAATTACGAAGGCAAGACTTCGGTAATCGCTGGGTTCGTTTCCTCTCGAAAATCCATTTACATTCCCTGCATAGCTCGCCCGGCGAAATCGATTACGAGTTTAACATGTACAGCTCTAAATAAAGCGCACTCGCGAGCACTGATCTCCTACCCACATGACGGGCGCAGCGTTAATGAGGGAACGCAGGATCGCTGGAAACGGGATTAAATGCTCCGCTTCGTCCGAATTGCTTGTGGCTTCTAACGAAGGCGAAAGAGCACAATTTTTTTATCTTTTTAAGTAAAGTCGTGAGGATGTCAGTACTGCAGAGGAAGAAAAGAGGAGCAGCACATAAATATAGCTGGAAGAAACGGTCCGAGCCGACGCTTTGAAGTCACCGCAGATTTAGAGTCCATTTCTCGAACGAGCGTCGGATCAATGTTCGTCGAAGTCGGCGCCGGCTGGAAGCATAGCAGATGACGCACGAACGAACAGCTGTTTCTGATCACCACACACTCAGCCTGGGACTGCTATGCTTTACAGCGCAGAGCTTCAGCTGGAACAGGTTGCCGGTAACGTATGCTGGGCGATCAGCCGGCAGACGCAGAGGGTTGCGCAGAAGGGGTGACGAGCCACCCTTAAACACTGAATGCTGCTTTATTAACTACGCAACCCCTCGTAGAGGGAGGAGAAAGCCGGTAGTCCGGCGGTCGTCGTTCACTTGTCACAGCCCGCCGAACGAGTGACAATCGCGTTGCTGCGGTTGCAGGTAGTGTTTCGCGGCGACGCCGTAAGAGGCGCTGGCGGAGCGGAGACGCGACGCGACGCGATCGCGGAGTAGCGCGGAGCGGTCGCACCTCTGAGCGTGAGGCGGGCCCGGCGGTGACTGAGTGGCCACGGCGAGCCGGTGAGCTCAGCAGAAACCAGTCAGCCGCGGCCCACACGTAACGGGACCCCTCCACCGCTCTGGGGAGACGCCCCACCAGCCACGGCCGGGCTCGGCCCAGCCCAGCCGGCAAAGTGCACAGCTGCCTGCACACACGCCGGCCGCAATACGTTTAGCCCCACATTGGTCTCTAGCACCTTCTCCTGCCCCTTACCAAAGCGTCCAGTGTTTGCTCATGCCTGTAATTTACTGTCGTTGTTATTGTTGTCTTCAGTTATAAGAAATATTTCGTGCGGCTCTCACGCTGTTCTTGCAACCACGTTCATCTCTACCTGACACTCACAATCTACATCCACTTGAAGCTACTTACTGCAGTCAAATCTGATTCTACTTTTATAATTCTTTATCCAGTGGATTTCGCTCTGTTAATGAAATAAACTATTCCTTGATACCTCAGGATGTCGTACCAAACTTTTTTATGGGTTCCTTGCCTCAGGCTGTAAAAACGTAATCCATACAGGATTATGAAAAAAATTTAATTTCTTTAATGCCTAGACCACAGTTTCTTTCCCTTATAGAATTAAACCACGATAACTACACTACTGGCCATTAAAATTGCTACACCAAGAAGAAATGTAAGTGATAAATGGATATTCATTGGACAAATATGTTATACTACAACTGACATGTGATTACATTTTCACGCAATTTGGGTGCATAGAACCTGACAAATCAGTACCCAGAACAACCACCTCTGGCCGTAATAACGGCCTTGATACGCCTGGGCATTCAGTCAAACAGAGCTTGGAAGGAGTCTACAGGTACAGCTGCCCATGCAGCTTCAACACGATACCACAGCTCATCAAGACTAGTGCCTGGCGTATTGTGACGAGCCAGTTGATCGGCCACCATTGACCAGACGTTTTCCGTTAGTGAAAGATCTGGAGAATGTGTTGGCCAGGGCAGCACTCGAACATTTTCTGTGCCCAGAAAGGCCCGTACAGGACCTGCAACATGCGGTCGTGCATTATCCTGCTGAAATGTAGGGATCCGCAGGGATCGAATGAAGGGTAGAGCCACGGGTCGTAACACAACTGAAATGTAACGTCCACTTTCAAAGTGCCGTCAGTGCGAACAAGAGGTGACCGAAACGTGTAACCTATGGGACCCCATACCATCACGCCGGGTGATACGCCAGTGTGGCGATGACGAATACACGCTTCCAAGTGCGTTCACCGCGATGACGCCAAACACGGATGCAACCATCATGATGCTGTAAACAGAATATGGATTCATCCGAAAAAATGACGTTTTGCCATTCGTGCATCCAGGTTCGTCGTTGAGTACACCATCGCAGGCGCTCCTGTCTGTGATGCAGCATCAAGGATAACCGCAGCCATGGTGTCCGTGCTGATAGTCCATGCTTCTGCAAACGTCGTCGAACTGTTCGTGCAGATGGTTGTTGTCTTGCAAACGTCCCCATCTGTTGACTCAGGATCGAGACGTGGCTGCACGATCCGTTACAGCCATGCTGATAAGATGCCTGTCATCTCGACTGCTAGTGATACGAGGTCGTTGGGATCCAGCACGGCGTTCCGTATTTCCCTCCTGAACCCACCGATACATATTCTGCTAACAGTCATTGGATCTCGACCAACGCGAGCAGTAATGTGGCGATACGATAAACCGAAATAGCGATAGGCTACAATCCGACCTTTATCAAAGTCGGAAACGTGATGGTACGCTTTTCTCCCCCTTACACGAGCCATCAGAACGTTTCACCAGGCAACGCCGGTCAACTACTGTTTGTGTATGAGAAATCGACTGGAAACTTTCCTCATGTCAGCACATTGTAGGTGTCGCCACTGGCGCCAGCCTTGTGTGAATGCTCTGCAAAGCTAATCATTAGCATATCACAGCATCTTCTTCCTGTCGGTTAAATTTCGCGTCTGTAGCACGTCATCTTCGTGGTGTAGCAATTTTAATGTCCAGTAGTGTAGCTTCGGATGCTTTCTACAATAATCTTCAAGTCGTCCAAACAGTACAAAAGCAGTGAATATGCATTGAAAATGATCATCATTAGCTGCAGTCATGCAATTACATGCATTCGTGTAGTGGGCCAACAAGAGTATCACGCTGTATAGTTACGAACTTCATCGTAGGCGAGACAGGTCGTGAACCATAATCTAACAAGACGACGGTAATAAAGAATGCGTATGGCAAGTTGCAGTAGTAACAATTGAATCAAAGGCCATGCGAATGCATGTAATTGCTTGGTTATAGCTCATGATGATCGTTTTTATTGCATATTCAGCAACTTTTTACGGGTGGAGCGATCTTATGTTGACTGTAGAAAGCAACCGAAGCTAGTTGTCGTAGCTTAATTGTGTGAGGGAAAAAAATAAAAAATAAAAAATAAATTTGCAGTCTAAACGTTAAAAACTTTTTCAAACTAAAAAATATTTATTTAGTAAATTACATAATGTAACGGGCTTAATATACAGGGAGTTTCAAAAATGACCTGTATATTTGAAACGGCAATAAAAACTAAACGAGCAGCCATAGAAATACACCGTTTGTTGCAATATGCTTGGGACAACAGTACATTTTCAGGCAGACAAACTTTCGAAATTACAGTAGTTACAATTTTCAACAACAGATGGCGCTGCGGTCTGGGAAACTCTATAGTACGATATTTTCCACACATCCACCATGCGTAGCAATAATATGGCGTAGTCTCTGAATGAAATTACCCGAATCCTTTGACAACGTGTCTGGCGGAATGGCTTCACATGCAGATGAGATGTACTGCTTCAGCTGTTCAACTGTTTCTGGATTCTGGCGGTACACCTGGTCTTTCAAGTGTCCCCACAGAAAGAAGTCACAGGGGTTCATGTCTGGCGAATAGGGAGGCCAATCCACGCCGCCTCCTGTATGTTTCGGATAGCCCAAAGCAATCACACGATCATCGAAATATTCATTCAGGAAATTAAAGACGTCGGCCGTGCGATGTGGCGGGGCACCATCTTGCATAAACCACGAGGTGTTCGCAGTGTCGTCTAAGGCAGTTTGTACCGCCACAAATTCACGAAGAATGTCCAGATAGCGTGATGCAGTAATCGTTTCGGATCTGAAAAATGGGCCAATGATTCCTTTGGAAGACATGGCCGCCCAGACCAGTACTTTTTGAGGATGCAGGGACGATGGGACTGCAACATGGGGCTTTTCGGTTCCCCATATGCGCCAGTTCTGTTTACTGACGAAGCCGTCCAGGTAAAAATAAGCTTCGTCAGTAAACCAAATGCTGCCCACATTCATATCGCCGTCATCAATCCTGTGCACTATATCGTTAGCGAATGTCTCTCGTGCAGCAATGGTAGCGGCGCTGAGGGGTTGCCGCGTTTGAATTTTGTATGGATAGAGGTGTAAACTCTGGCGCATGAGACGATACGTGGACGTTGGCGTCATTTGGACCGCAGCTGCAACACGGCGAACGGAAACCCGAGGCCGCTGATGGATCACCTGCTGCACTAGCTGCGCGTTGCCCTCTGTGCTCTGTGGTTGCCGTACGCGGTCGCCCTACCTTTCCAGCACGTTCAACCGTCACGTTCCCAGTCCGTTGAAATTTTTCAAACAGATCCTTTATTGTATCGCTTTTCGGTCATTTGGTTACATTAAACCTCCGTTGAAAACATCGTCTTGTTGCAACAACACTGTGTTCTAGACGGTGGAATTCCAACACCAGAAAAATCCTCTGTTCTAAGGAATAAACCATGTTGTCTACAGCACACTTGCACGTTGTGAACAGCACACGCCTACAGCAGAAAGACGACGTACAGAATGGCGCACCCACAGACTGCGTTGTCTTCTATATGTTTCACATCACTTGCAGCGCCATCTGTTGTTGAAAATTGTAACTACTGTAATTTCGAAAGTTTGTCCGCCTGAAAATGTACTGTTGTCCCAAGCATATTGCAACAAACAGTGTATTTCTATCGCTGCTCGTTTAGTTTTTATTGCCGTTTCAAATATACCGGTCATTTTTGAAACACCCTGTACATGCGTGACCTTTGACGTCAACAGCTATTAGAACATAAAGGTAGTTTGTCTGTTCCATGCTATTTGCGTTCATAGACGGCAGTAAAGGAAACAAAAGAAAAATTCGGAGTAGGTATTAAAATTCATGGAGAAGAAGTAAAAACTTTGAGGTTCGCCGATGACATTGTAATTCTGTCAGAGACAGCAAAGGACTTGGAAGAGCAGTTGAACGGAATGGACAGTGTCTTGAAAGGAGGATATAAGATGAACATCAACAAAAGCAAAACGAGGATAATGGAATGTAGTCAAATTAAATCGGGTGATGCTGAGGGGATTAGATTAGGAAATGGGACACTTAAAGTAGGAAAGGAGTTTTGCTATTTGGGGAGCAAAATAACTGATGATGGTCGAAGTAGAGAGGATATAAAATGTAGACTGGCAATGGCAAGGAAATCGTTTCTGAAGAAGAGAAATTTGTTAACATCGAGTATAGATTTAAGTATCAGGAAGTCGTTTCTGAAAGTATTTGTATGGAGTGCAGCCATGTATGGAAGTGAAACATGGACGATAACCAGTTTGGACAAGAAGAGAATAGAAGCTTTCGAAATGTGGTGCTACAGAAGAATGCTGAAGATAAGGTGGGTAGATCACGTAACTAATGAGGAGGTATTGAATAGGATTGGGGAGAAGAGAAGTTTGTGGCACAACTTGACTAGAAGAAGGGATCGGTTGGTGGGACATTTTTTGAGGCAGCAAGGGGTCACAAATTTAGCATTGGAGGGCAGCGTGGAGAGTAAAAATCAAAGAGGGAGACCAAGAGATCAATACACTAAGCAGATTCAGAAGGATGTAGGTTGCGGTAGGTACTGGGAGATGAAGAAGCTTGCACAGGATAGAGTAGCTTGGAGAGCTGCATCAAACCAGTCTCAGGACTGAAGACCACAACAACAACAACAACAACAGACCTCTCTTGATTCAGCTTCATGGTTCAGCACCTCAAGTACCTGATTTTAAGAAACTATTTTAGCTTTATGTTCTTTTTACACTATTCTGGTACATATCGGATACCACAAGGGCGATGAAGGCGACGTCCTTTCACGCAATTACATTAAGCCTGTCATACTAATTTGACCCTTATTTGGTCAATACCACTTAGAATTTAATACAGCAACTTTACACGCTTATCCAGGCATAGTCATCATATACTATCACCGACCCCAAGTAATTGAAAAAATGGGTTATTCATCAGAAAAATGTTTCAAATGGCTCTGAGCACTGTGGGACTTAACTTCTGAGGTCATCAGTACCCTATAACATAGAACTACGTAAACCTAACTAACCTAAGAACATCACACACATCCATGCCCAAGGCAGGATTCGACCTGCGACCGTAGCGGTCGCGCGGTTCCAGACTGTAGCGCCTAGAACCGCTCGGTCACCCCGGCCGGCGGTTATTCATCCCCCATATTTTTAGCCTGCTTCTAGCTGATGGTATTCAGTCTGTCCTGCGTGCATGCGTTTTGACCATCCGTGGAATTTGCTATCCCACATATATATAGTTTCAGCCTATCCACGTTCTATAGTTCTATAAAATCGTCCTCGAGCTAGGACATTATACATACACACGCATTAACTTCCTGCGCCTTTGACCCGGTCATCGGATCACTTTCGTAACACATTTTATGCCAGTCACATGGAAGAAGACGATTTCTCAATTTGCGCATGCGCGCTCCTTTCTGACATTCTCACAGCCTAGCTGCCGGCGCCACCTCAGTTTACCTGAGAGCCCGCGGCCCACCGAACGTTGGCTGGGGGTGAGGAAGCACGCCTCTTACGTTTGAGAAGTACAGCTATTGACATGGGACACACGTACCGTTTATTTTACATTCTATGCGAGTCTTTTGCCCTTTTGGGCGTTCTGTATTAATGTTGGATCATGCCTCCTTAGGCAGTTTAAATTTTTAGTGTATTCCAAAGAAGACGTGGTCATCCGCGCCGAAACCTACGTCAACATCCGGTTTCTATTTGCAATCGAGGCGGATTCTTTATAATCATTAAATAATATGTAGCTGACAACGTCGATTTAGGTCATCGAAACAGACTATATGTAAACGAACACTTAATATTCCCCAAAAGAGAAGCTAGTAAAATACTTTACAAAGCCCATCGTAGGTAAGTGCAACAGCCAATAACTATGCTGACTGTGGTTTTCACTGGTGGTTTACCTCAGTTATAAAATTAGGAATGTAGATTTCGACCGTAAGTAGTAATATAGAAAAATAAACGCAATCAAAAGAATAATAAGCAGGAAACCGGAACAATTGAAAAAAAACTCTGTGTGTTTTTTTTTTTTTTTTTTTTTTGCTACCGCCTTTATCCCGCATTGTGCACAGGGTCGGCAGGGTTAAGTACGGATTTGGCATGGATAATTGTAAGGGGTGGCCGGATGCCCTTCCTGCCGCCACCCCATACCTCCCCCCCCCCCCCCCCCCCCGCCTCAGGACGGAATTAGTGTACCCCAACTGTCTCCGTCTAGTGTAAATCGTGAATAGCGTGAATGTGTTTCAAATGTCTGCGAGTCGTGTATATGATGCGGGACGTGGGGACCAGCCTGGTATTCACCTAGTAGGATGTGGAAAACCGCCTAAACACCACATCCAGGCTGGCCGGCACACCGGCCGTCGTCGTTAATCCGCCGGGCGGATTCGATCTGGGGTCGGAGCGCCTACCCGAGACCAGGAAGCAGCGCGTTAGCGCTCTCGGCTACCCTGGCGGGTGAAAAAACTCTGTGGTCGAACATAAAATTTCTAAATCCCGGCTGGTAAGGACATCAATGTTCTAAACGGTGGCCAGCAATTAAGACAGTCTTGAAAAAAAAAAAGTAAAATTAAAATTAAAAAAGTAGACGCACAGACTCTGCGCTGGCGCCAGCGATACAAAATCTTGCGACGTGCAGGATGGTCCCTAATAGTTGCTGTAAGCGGCAGCCACCACTGCCTTGCCATGGACGGCACGCGAGGCACCACTTTACTGCAGGACACTGGAACAAAACACGCGCAGTAGTTGGCCGCTGTTGCCGGTCGTCCGACACTCACAGATCAGACATCTGGTAAGGCCATATTTACAGACGGCGTGACGCACACACAACAGCGAAGGGCAGGTGCAACTCTGGCTGTGCCTCCTGGCGGTCGCAATGGGCCCGTATTTAGAGCCCCTCGCCACGTCATGTGCCGTATAAGACAGCGGCGCACACGCTGCCCTGCCTACTATGGACGCTTCTGGGACGTGCCAACCGTGGGATGCCGCGGGGCTTGTCCTCGTGAGAAACGCACCTCTCGCAGTGAAGCTGGTAAGGAATGCCGAGTCAATCATTGTCACGTTGGTACAATGCCTATCCGTTATCTTATTGTGATGCGAACGAGTACTGCCTCTACCAGAAATTACAGTGTTTCATCCCATCTGCAGCTTCGCGCTGCTTCAGTCCTCAAATCTACATTACACAAGCCACCTTAGGGCATATGCTGTAGGGTTCCATGTGTGCCAATATCCCTCCTCCCCCCCCCCCCCTTTCCCCTTCCAGTCTCGAACGGTCCGCGGCAAGAGCGAGTCTCTCTAATCCTACCTTCAGGGTTATTTCACAAGATATACGCAGGAGGAAGTAATTTATCACTTGTCTCTCCTAAGAACGCACGCTCATCAAATTTTAACTAAGACCACCAACATCTCCCGTGCATTCGCGAACGCCTAGCCTTTGGCTATGTACACTAATGGCCATTAAAATTGCTACACCAAGAAGAAATGCAGATGACAAACGGGTATTCATTCGACAGATATATTCTACTAGAACTGACATGAGATTACCTTTTCACGCAATTTGGGTGCATAGATCCTGAAAAATCAGTACCCAGCACAACCACATCTGGCCGTAATAACGGCCTTGATACGCCTGGGCATTGAGTCAGACAGAGCTTGGAAGGCGTGTACAGGTACAGCTGCCCATGTAGCTTCAATACGATACCACAGTTGATCATGAGTAGTGACTGGCGTATTTTGACAAGCCAGTTGCTCGGCCACCATAGACCAGACGTTTTCAATTGGTGAGAGATCTGGAGAATGTGCTGGTCAGGGCAGCAGTCGAACATTTTCTGTATCCAGAAAGGCCCGTACAGGACCTGCGACATGCGGTCGTGTACTGTCCTGCTGAAATGTAGGGTTTCGCAGAGATCGAATGAAGGGTAGAGTCACGGGTCGTAACACATCTGAAGTGTAACGTGCACTGTTCAAAGTGCCGTCAGTGGGAACAAGAAATGACCAAGACGTGTAACCAAAGGCACCCCATACCATCACACCGGGTGATACGCCAGTATGGCGATGACGAATACACGCTTCCAATGTGCGTTCACCGCGATGTCGCCAAACACGGATGCGACCATCATGATGCTGTAAACAGAAACCGGATTCATCCGAAAAAATGACGTTTTGCCATTCGTGTCCACCCAGGTTCGTCGTTGAGTACACCATCGCAGGCGCTCCTGTCTGTGATGCAACGTCAAGGGTAACCGCAGCCATGGCCTCCCAACTGATGGTCCATGCTGCTGCAAACGTCGTCAAACTGTTCGTGCAGATGGTTGTTGTCTTGCAAACGTCCCCATCTGTTGACTCAGGGATCGAGACGTGGCTGCACGATCCGTTACAGCCATGCGGATAAGATGCCTGTCATCTCGACTGCTAGTGATACGAGGCCGTTGGGATCCAGCACGGCGTTCCGTATTACCCTCCTGAACCCACCGATTCCATATGCTGCTAACAGTCGCTGGATCTCGACCAACGCGAGCAGCAATGTAGCGATACGATCAACCGCAATTGCGATAGGCTACAATCCGACCTTTATCAAAGTCGGAAACGTGATGGTACGCTTTTCTCCTCCTTACACGAGGCATCATAACAACGTTGCACCAGGCAACGCCGGTCAACTGCTGTTTGTGTATGAGAAATCGGTTGGAAACTTTGCTCATGTCAGCACATTGTAGGTTTCGCCAACGGCGCCAACCTTGTGTGAATGCTCTGAAAAGCTTATCATTAGCATATCACAGCATCTTCATCCTGTCGGTTAAATTTCGCAGCTGTAGCACGTCATCTTCGTGGTGTAGCAATTTTAATGGCCAGTAGTGTACATCCATACCAAGTCATGGGATCCCAACGGCCTCGTATCACTAGCAGTCGAGATGACAGGCATCTTATCCGCATGGCTGTAACGGATCGTGCAGCCACGTCTCGATCCCTGAGTCAACAGATGGGGACGTTTGCAAGACAACAACCATCTGCACGAACAGTTTGACGACGTTTGCAGCAGCATGGGTCATCAGTTCGGAGGCCATGGCTGCGGTTACCCTTGACGCTGCATCACAGACAGGAGCGCCTGCGATGTTGTACTCAACGACGAACCTGGGTGGACACGAATGGCAAAACGTCATTTTTTCGGATGAATCCGGGTTCTGTTTACAGCATCATGATGGTCGCATCCGTGTTTGGCGAGATCGCGGTGAACTCACATTGGAAGCGTGTATTCGTCATCGCCATACTGGCGTATCACCCGGCGTGATTGTATGGGGTGCCATTGGTTACAAGTTTCGGTCACCTCTTGTTCGCATTGACGGTACTTTGAACAGTGCACGTTACATTTCAGATGTGTTACGACCCGTGGCTCTACCCTTCATTCGATCCCTGCGGAACCCTACATTTCAGCAGGATAATGCACGACCGCATGTTGCAGGTCCTGTACGGGCCTTTCTGGATACAGAAAAAGTTCGACTGCTGTTCTGGCTAGCACATTCTCCAGATCTCTCACCAACTGAAAACGTCTGGTCTATGGTGGCCGAGCAACTGGCTCGTCACAATACGCCAGTCACTACTCATGATGAACTGTGGTATCGTGTTGATGTTGCATGGGCAGCTGTACCTGTACACGCCATCCAAGCTCTGTTTGACTCAATGCCCAGGCGTATCAAGGCCGTTATTACGGCCAGAGGTGGTTGTGCTGGGTACTGATTTATCAGGATCTGTGCACCCAAATTGCGTGAAAATGTAATCACATGTCAGTTCTAGTATAATATATTTGTCCAATGAATACCTACCGTCTGCATTTCTTCTTAGTGTAGCAATTTTAATGGCCAGTAGTGTAGATCGCTTTTTCTTGAGCACTGCAGCTGGTTCAGCACCTTACGAGTTTGAGCTGAAGTGAGCGCCGTGAGCAGGCTCGCCGGCGGAGAACTGTGCCGGCCTTGGACGGGAGGTGAGCGTATCTGTCTGTAGTGCCGGCGCCTCCCACGTCAGCCCGCTCCGTGCTGTGCTGTGCTGTGACTCACGCCAGTAATTGCCGCCGCCGCCGCCTCTTTGACAGGTATTCGGAATGGCGCGCTTAGCGGCACTCCGGGGCACCCACTGTGCGGCAAGCCACCCGGGCACATTCAGGCCACCGGCTCCTGGCCGCTATGTCAAAGTGCCAGCCACACCTGCCATAGCTGAGGTAACTGCCTCCGTGTCTGTCTGCCACCTGAACACAAAAGCACGCTCAGCCACATCTGGTTATTATTGCTTGGTACGTATGTCTCCATTTTGTAAAGCAGTTCTCGATTTAAGGCTACACTTGATGGAAATGGACCTCGCTTCAAAAGACGATCTTCTCACTGAGAAATAAAACGTTGTCCACTTGAAGGTAGAGTACCAAAGTAGAGATTCGTTTTGGATGTTATAGACAGCTACTAGCCACTGCACTAATCATCGAACCGTTGCTGGTCCTCCAGAATTTCGCAACAGTCGTCTGGCATTGTAGCCTCCCTATAGGCAAGAGTATCGTCCATCATCCGCTATCGTAATTTTTCTTTTTTGTTTACGTCTTTTGGCTACATGGCCTTATTTTTCAACATGTATGCCCGCATGGTACCACTCTATTGGTCGAGGTCAGAGCCAACGTCTTGCTGCATGAATAACCTCCCCGTCATCCACGTACTGCTTGCAGCCGAGTGCATCCTTCATTGAGCCAAACAGATGGAAGTCGCAAGGTGCGAGATTCCGGCTGTAGGGTAGATGAGGAAGAACTGTCAATTGAAGTTTTGGGACCTCCTTTCAGCTACGCAGACACGTGTGTCAGCACTCCCAACAGGGACGTCAAGTTGTGCAGCAAGGTGTGTCATTGTGATCCATCGATCAGCTCCAATGAAAGTGCCCACACGCTGGAATAGTGTGGAAATCACAGCTGTGTGCAGCTGGCTGGCACACGGGCGACAGGGTAGGTTTGCGCGATCTTGCTGAGATGATGACAGTCACCTCGCTCACCGACTTACTGTGCTTTTGTTCACTGCCAGGTCTACTCAATCTGCCTGCGCCTGTGAATATCTGCGACGCTCTGGTTTTCCGCCAAAAGAAACTCAATGACAGCTCTCCGCTTAGAACTCACATCCTTTACAGACACTATTTTGAAAGCTATCGGAACTTCATCAAATTAGAGGGAATGGAGCAGGAATATGCCACGATGTCCCACAGCAAATTCCGCATTTTTTCAGCCGAAATTGGCCGAGAAAAAATGTGTTGCATTACTTGTTCAACACCTCACGTATTTCGCTGACGGAGCCAGTCGTCTTCTTCAGCTGCTGCGAGCTGTGCTATTCCGCGTACTGCCTGATCTCTAACCGTATTCTCAAGTACTGTTGGTATCGTGCCGCTATCGATAGCAGAATTCGACTGCCGACGCCCACAACTCCTATATAGTAATAAATTATTTTATATTATTCTGCTTACACCAATTTACAAAGCCCATGCATAGTTAAAGGTCCCTACAACATTTTCAGTATCTTTTACTTTAAAGTACAGTAAGAAAACAACAAACCACTGTTGACGTATTTTACAATGATAGTACTATAATCTAACATTAGCAAATCGGAAAAAAAGATGTAGTTTCACTATAGGCCCAAAATTTCGGTAAATGTATGTAACAAAATACTAACTGTACTGCAAATTTCAAACAGCCAAATGAACATCATTACGGGGTGATACTAAGTTGTATATTGTCAGTTAATAATGTCATAAATACAAATTTTATAATCTCGGAACTGTATATTATCTTGAAAAATTTCCTTAGATGCTTCTGATAGAGTGTAAACGAATCCAATGACGATGGAGAAAATTCGTCCTAACAAAAGTGTTCAAATGTGTGTGAAATCTTATGGGACTTAATTGCTAAGGTCATCAGTCCCTAAGCTTACACACTACCTAACCTAAATTATCCTAAGGACAAACACACACACCCATGCCCGAGGGAGGACTCGAACCTTCGCCGGGATCAGCCGCACAGTCCATGAATGCAGCGCCCAGACCGCTCGGCTAATCCCGCGCGGCTAGTTAGGTTTAATTAGTTCTAAGTTCTAGGGGACTGATGACCTCAGAAGTTAAGTCCCATAGTGCTCAGAGCCATTTTGTTATAACTTTTATGATAATTGGAATGTTTGTTGAGGTTTGAGTGTTGTTATGGTTATTACAAAGGAAGGTTGCAAGCACCTTTCAAACTTCTTAGTCCCAATGGGAAGCAATTACCGGGTTTAGAAAAAGTGATCCTTCAATTCTACCGCGTAGTGTAGATTCCAGGACCAATAAGGTCTCTCCTTGCGGACAAAAAATAATTTTTGGAGGGATACTGGATAATACTGAGCTATGAAGACTAGTACAGTTAGAGTACATCCGAAAAAAAATAATAGTTGTGTTCAATGTTGTATGTATGAGCCGTGCGGTTTTAGGGTTTTAGCCGCGCAGTCTTTGGCGCCTTGCCACGGTTCGCGCGGCTCCCCACCCATCGGAGGTTTGAGCCCTCCCTTGGGCATGGGTGTGTATGTGTTGTCCCTAGCGCAGGTTAGTTTAATTTAGATTAAGTAGTGTGTAAGCCTAGGGACCGATGACCTCAGCATTTTCGTCCCATAGAAACTTACCACCACCAATCTTGTGTGTACTCGTATGAATAAAAATAAGGCATTAAAATCTGCTTCGCAACTTGAAGCAGAGTCCCATCACACGACTATACCCGTATAGCAGTATAAGAGCCTGAGAGAGAAACTGCGGGACAAGCACTTGCAGTGTTGGTTGTCTCCCTCTTCCCCCGTCCTCCCTGCTTCTGCTCCTCCCCCCCCCTTCCCCCACCTCCTGCCAGATGAGGGAGGCGGCATTAGTCAGCTCTGCTGTCGACCTTGGCGCCACCTGAGCAATGTCCGGCTGGCGGGCAGCGAGCCACCGGCTACGCAGAATTTCCTCGGCAGTTGCAAACAAACTGCTCAATCCGCACCGGCGACAGGTCCACGATAGAGCTGATCCCTCTCTTTGCTACTGAGAACCAGCCAGCGAACGGGAGAGGAGAGGCAACAAACATCTAGTGGCTGTTCATCTCCAGAGATGACCGTGTTCCAAGTAACCATCAACGGCGACCACTCAATCTGATTTTTCCTGAATAGCATACTTTAGAGAGACAGACAGTTTTCTAAGTAGCTGTCAATTGCATTAAATGTTGTCTGTGCTCTTGTCGCATTTACTCTCCATACAAATCCGTGCTTTCGAATATATATCCACTACTATCCTTATCAGGGGAGCAAGTAATTCTGAAGAGGTAACGGAATCACACAAATACTTCTGTAGAGCCATTACGGTAATATACTGGCTTCAACAGAGAAGCCCAATTTCCGAGTGGTCTTATTTGCATTCCGATGGATTCTACGGGACATGTTCCAAATCCTATTACTTATTTTGATATCCGCTTCCGCACAATTTTGAGTGCGTAAACCCTACCTTTCAAAGTTGTTGACACGCATACCATTTTCTACTAGGTGTTTGATTATTTAAACCAGTGGTTTCAAGCACAGGCTAGAGTCTATTTCCGTTGAAATACGCTACTGGCCATTAAAATTGCTACACCAAGAAGAAATGCAGATGATAAACGGGTATTCATTGGACAAATATATTATACTAGAACTGACATGTGATTCCATTTTCACGCAATTTGGGTGCATAGATCCTGAGAAATCGGTACCCAGAACAACCAGCTCTGGCTGTAATAACGGCCTTGATACGCCTGGGCATTGAGTCAAACAGAGCTTGGATGGCGTGTACAGGTAGAGCTGCCCATGCAGCTTCAACACAATTCCACAGTTCATCAAGAGTAGTGACTGGCGTATTGTGACGAGCCAGTTGCGCGGCCACCATTGACCAGACGTTTTCAAAAATGGCTCAAATGGCTCTGAGCACTATGGGACTTAACATCTATGGTCATCAGTCCTCTAGAATTTAGAACTATTTAAACCTAACTAACCTAAGGACATCACACACCACCCAGTCATCACGAGGCAGAGAAAATCCCTGACCCCGCCGGGAATCGAACCTGGGCGCGGGAAGCGAGAACGCTACCGCACGACCACGAGCTGCGGACAGACATTTTGAATTGGTGAGATATCTGGAGAATGTGCTGGCCAGGGCAGCAGTCGAACATTTTCTGTATCCAGAAATGCCCGTACAGGACCTGCAACATGCGGTCGTGCATTATCCTGCTGAAATGTAGGGTTTCGCAAGGATCGAATGAATGGCAGAGCCACGGGTCGTAACACATCTGAAATGTAACGTCCACTGTTCAAAGTGCCGTCAATGCGAACAAGAGGTGACCGATACGTATAACCAACGGCACACCATACCATCACGCCGGGTGATACGCCAGTGTGGCGATGACGAATACACGCTTCCAATGTGCGTTCACCACGATGTCGCCAAACACGGATGCGACCATCATGATGCTGTAAACAGAACCTGGATTCATAGGAAAAAATGACGTTTTGCCATTCGTGCACCCAGGTTCGTCGTCGAGTACACCATCGCAGGCGCTCCCGTCAAGGGTAACCGTAGCCGTGGTCTCCGAGCCGATAGTCCGTGCTGCTGCAAACGTCGTCGAACTGTTCTTGTAGATGGTTGTTGTCCTGCAAACGTCCTCATCTGTTGACTCAGAGATCGAGACGTGGCTGCACGATCCGTTACAGTCATGCAGATAAGATGCCTGTCATCTCGACTGCTAGTGATACGAGGCCGTTGGGATCCAGCACGGCGTTCCGTATTACCCTCCTAAACCCACCGATTCCATATTCTGCTAACAGTCATTGGATCTCGACCAACGCGGGCAGCAATGTCGCGATACGATAAACCGCAATCGCGATAGGCTACAATCCGACCTTTATCAAAGTCGAAAACGTTATGGTACACATTTCCCCTCCTTACACGAGGCATCACTACAACGTTTCATCAGGCAACGCCGGTCAACTGCCGTTTGTGTATGAGAAATTGGTTGGAAACTTTCGTCATGTCAGCACGTTGTAGGTGTCGCCGCCGGCGCCAACCTTGTGTGAATGCTCTGAAAAGCTAATCATTTGTATATCACAGCATCTTATTCCTGCGTCTGTAGCACGTCATCTTCGTGGTGTAGCAATTTTAATGGCCAGTAGTGTAAGATTTTGTACAATATTCCAGTGCCTGTGTTGTTGCAGGCACTGCGCCAACTGTAGCCATTATGAAATACATGAAATGCATTCACAGTTGCAAATATGGACAACCATCAGTAGTATGATGAAATGACGACAATGAAAATTTGTGCCGGAACGGGCTTGGTCCCGAATTACCCGCATAAAGAGAGCCGTCGCCTTAGCACTACGCTATCCGACCACCCTCCACGGCCACACCAATCCGCCATACGTCTTCAACCATTTGTCTACAACCTCCACTCGTACATTCATTACGTATATTCCCATACAGGGATGACATTTTAACTGAAAGTCGCTTTCCCGGTGTCTGTGTTGTTAAGAATCACGGTACAATGCTCCTTCGAGCATGCAAGCTTTTTTTTTTGCATCGTATTTCCAAACAACACAAGACACTGCAAAATGGTACAAATTTTCATTGTCCTCATTCCATTACACAGCTGGTGGTTGTCTATATTCGCAACTGCAAATACATTTCATGTATAATATTTTGTGGTTTTCCCGCGTACGCACGTACCACATATATTATACATATAATTAACGTATTTCAAACTTAGTCGTACAGATATTTCACCTGCATCTCTAGTGAATTTCGCCCTGCAGTTTAAACATCACGCAGCTCAATGTTTTTGACGTCATATCTCTTGAACTATGGGTCATACAATGTCATAATTTTGCTGGTACATTCAGTGGTATGTAAGAATACTGTGTGCAAAATGTGCGCAAATACAGTTTCTACTAAAGGAGTAATGAATTAAAATGTCATGCTTTATGTATTAATTTTAATGCATGGGCAGCAAAAATGTATTGAGCGACAAAATTTTCTTCCTTTCATCATTTTCTGGGGGTTGCCAGTGAGAAAAAGTTTGGTAAAGGTTTGAAATCATGTGTAAAGTTTGTTGCAAGGCACTAAGTACTCTCATTCTCAAATAGTGGATGAATAAAGTGTGTTTATTCACACATAGTGGCCTTCACTGTTTTTCCAACCCTTCTCGTGACTGGTAGGTAGTTTATTAACCCCAGAGCGAATGTTTCCAGACAGTAAATTATACGTGTACCAAGTTCGGTTGAAATCGCTCCAATGGTTTAGGAGGAGATATAGAACATACTTACATACACACGTACGTACAAACAGTTTTATAATATGTATGGGTGTATGGATATACGCAGCAAGTACACCGAGAATATTTAATAGAACAAGAGCGGCGCGTTTCGTCACAGGGTTATTTGGTAACCGTGATAGCGTTACGGAGATGTTTAATAAACTCAAATGGCAGACTATGCAAGAGAGGCGCTCCGCATCGCGGTGTAGCTTTGCTGTCCAGGTTTCGAGAGGGTACGTTTCTGGATGAGGTATCGAATATATTGCTTCCCCCTACTTATACCTCCCGAGGAGATCACGAATGTAAAATTAGAGAGATTAGAGCGCGCACGGAG
Source organism: Schistocerca nitens (assembly GCF_023898315.1). Lineage (NCBI taxonomy): Eukaryota > Metazoa > Arthropoda > Insecta > Orthoptera > Acrididae > Schistocerca > Schistocerca nitens. The sequence goes on from NC_064621.1 coordinate 497,615,012, forward strand.
GCTTTCAGACAGTCGTTCTTCCCGCGAACCATACGCGACTGGAACAGGAAAGGGAGGTAATGACAGTGGCACGTAAAGTGCCCTCCGCCACACACCGTTGGGTGGCTTGCGGAGTATAAATGTAGATGCAGATGTAGACGCCTCAAAAAGCTTGGCGGATATATATCAGGTCTCTCACAAGAGTCGTCAGATGTATTTCCTCTGGTGTTTTGGCAGTTATCTGCAGTTTCACTTTTGTAATATCTAGACAGAGTCGCCCATATTAATACAATTACCTGACAATTTAATCGAAGAAAAATCTCGGTGGTGTAGGTCGCAACTTCTTGTGTAGGACACGCGTCAGAATTATCACGCCAGTTTTCTGTCTGACAGTTTCTGTACCAGTTCTTGCCTTAATGGACGTATTATTAGTAGAAACTTTGTCAGAAGTGTGAATGATAGTGACGTACCTTTCTTATGTTTTCCTTTATCGCTATCGTACTTATTTAACTATAAGGGGAAACCAAATATTGACGTCATTATGCATTTCTTCTTGTTCGCCATCCTCCGTTACGCCGTAGAGCGTCTGGATTGTACCTTCAAAAGATTACCACTACCTCCTGCTGACAAGTGTTTCCTTCAGTAACGCACGGTGGTGTTTTATTTCTCCTTTATCCTCTGCTCTACCCTTATCTTTATTGAAGACAACTTGTTACGGTTGCAATCAGACTCGAATTTACAAAAATGGTTCAAATGGCTCTGAGCACTATGGGACTTAACATCTGTGGTCATCAGTCCCCTAGAACTTAGAACTACTTAAACCTAACTAACCTAAGGACATCACACACATCCATGCCCGAGGCAGGATTCGAACCTGCGACCGTAGCAGCCGCGCGGTTCCGGACTGCGCGCCTAGAACCGCTAGACCACCGCGGGCGGCTCGAATTTACAAAGCGTAGGCAACACCGCTTATTTAAGACACCCGCATATGTTTAAAAGACTTGCCGTTGTTATTCGCATGTGTGAGTGATCGTGATGGAAGCGTTAAGCCAGTGCACATAGTTTTTGGCATACTGAGTGCGGCTAAACAGGTCAAGACCACGCCCAGTCTGGCATCTGCCGTGGCATGGAGTTTCCCCTCCATCGTGAGCGTGAGTCATGGCGACCCTTCCCATCTGCAGGAAATACAACAGCTGACCAATAAATTAACGAGTGGTGTTAGCTAACTCTTATGAACCTTCTCTTGATTTGTATTATTATACGCTACACACAATTGCTATTACGACCAGATAACGATAAGTCACTTTTTGCGTCAGTATAGAGATACTCTGCGGTTAGTCAATATCATGATTAAGTCTCTTGTTGAATTGATTTCCAAAAGTCGTGACGTGGTTCTCCTGTAGTTATATTGTTTAAAGAAGAGGGTAATATCAGTGATAAACTACAGCACATCACTAAGCAACGTTTGTCATATTGCATTAGCCCACGACCATTTTTCAACTGAATAAAAACCGATTAGCTTAGTAGCAATGTGCGATCAACTTTCTGGTAGGTAATAGCAGCCGAGCTTCGGCACAGCCTCGCGTAAAACAAAACACAAAAATGTTTCAAGCAGAGCAGAAGGAATGATTGCAGACGTTATGGACCAAAATGAGTCCAACTTTGTGATGCACTGACTCGTGACACAATGATTCATTTGAGAATTCTTATACTGCCAGTAGATGTACAAACTCGTCTCGTTTTCCTAACGTAATATCTTGATACCCAGCCTACGGAAACAATTTCTAGTATAAACTTCCTGTACAACAATTTCTACATAATTACGTATCACAGCTATTTTTATATCATTGCAAGTTCTCAAAATGGTTCAAATGGCTCTGAGCACTATGGGACTTAACTTCTAAGGTCATCAGTCCCCTAGAACTTAGAACTACTTAAACGTAACTAACCTAAGGACATCACACACATCCATACCCGAGGCAGGACTAGAACCTGCGGCCGTAGCGGTCGCGCGGTTACAGACTGAAGCGCCTAGAACCGCTCGGCCACTCCTGCCGGCGCAAGTTCTTCGTAAGAAGAATTTCTCTGTCGTACTACACATGTGTTCTTGCTCTCTGCCTGAAAACATTGTGTACCGTATCCGTCAGAAAAGAAACCAGCTTATGCTGCAAAACTGTGAACTTAACAAATTACATGTCAACATTCGTTACTCCCACAAGCGAAAACGTCTCGCTTTCCATGTGTCAACCATTTCCACTTTTCGGCGGAACCCAAGAACAGTCTTTGTGTGCCCTACTTTGAAGGTGATCATCTTTAAGTACGCATAATTGGCAAGCACGCGAATTTGGTCTGAGCCGTTCCGCGTTACGGAGAGAAATGGCGCAGTGGTTAGCGCACTGGACTCGCATTCAGAAGAACGACGGTTCAAATCTCTGTACGACCATCCAGATTTAGGTTTTCCGTTATTTCCCTAAATCGGTATAGGCAACTACCGGACGGGTCCTTTAAAATATGACACGGCTGATTTCCTTCCTCCCTTATTTCGGGCTTGTGCTCCGTCTTTAAAGACCACATCGCCGACGGATCGTTAAGCTCTAATCTTCCTTCCTTTATTTTTTGTTCTGCGTTGGATATCGTACAAGACGCTTTTCGGCAGAGCAGTAAAAGACCCCTACAGTGATCAGCTCGCCTGCCGCCACTTATCTGGTCGACTTTTTCTTGGTAACTTGTTACAACATAAGCATGTTGTTGTTGTCGTCATCCGGAGCGCTCGGCATTTAGTTTTACGTTACGAGCGACAGCGAAGTCCGGAAACTTGGCTGAGTGGTCAGCGCATCTGACTGCAATACAGCGGGTCCAGATTGGATTCCCGCCGGGGTCGGAAATTTTCTTCGCTCGGCGACTGGATGTTGTGTTGCCCTCATCATCATTTCACCATCATCGCCCATTGTGGCGTCAATTGAAAAGTCTTGCGACTCGGCAGCCGAACTTCTCGAGGTGGGGACTCGCGGCCATCAATACCATACGATCATTTCAGCGACAGCAAATATCTTCCTGAGAAGAATGAGTTTACAGAACTAATAAAATCTTTCTTATCCATTAGTCGAAACAATAACAGTAACTACAGGAAAAAGTAATTTAAAATGAAAAATTCACTGTGGATGCGTGTGTGGTTGATCACACATACGCATAAACACATATACCCTCACTCAGTCTGTTACAGAACGTCAAACATTAAAAATTCTGTATTGGTTAAAGGATGAAATGTTATAAACGAAGTAGTGAAACGAAAGTAGTTAAAATCTTTTCCCGAATTCTTGTAGCTGACCACCTCTGGAAAAAAAAGGGAAAGAAAAATAACCAGCAACACCTATGCTACTTAAAACCTATGCCTTAAGATTTTGGGGAATAGTTCTGTTACCTCACTAAACTTGCTACACTCGTCTAATCGTCATCTAAAGTAGAGGGCAAGTCCATAGGCAGTTGCAGCGTTTCCCTTTTGTAAGCAAATAAAATATAGTCAAATAAAGTGTTGCTTGTCAGTGGAATATCGCAAGCACTACAGACTGGTGGGTCCTCTCGCTGGAGCAGAAACCCATGGGCGGCATGTTAACAAAACATCACTTCGCCTGTGTTGCTGGAAGGAACTACGCCTCGGTAGGCTTGTTGGCTACAGCACGGCATAAGCACACACCTTAAGGCAGGACAACACTGATCCACCAATTCGCCATGGTAAAATACATGTTTAGTAACACGAGCAGTGTTGATTCTTTTGTGGAAGACCTCGTATTTCGTACTTACTGCATATAGTTTGATAGGTCGGCGCAAAGCTTTCGGCTACACACATGGGTCCTAGCAGCGAATTTAATTACACAGGAAACAGAATAGACTACCAAGTTGCTCTTGCTGTAATGCACAGAAACGGAAGGACCTATACGCATGTACAATGATGACATGCTTCGAAGGTCACTCTTGAGATGCTGGAACAAGAGGGTCGGGATTGGGGGTAGGAAATGGGAGAGGGCTAGATGAAGCAAGGGCAGCCACTCGCCTCGAATCCGCTTAGCAGCTGCGCCATGCTGGTAGCCCTTTAAGCCTTTAGGCCTCCACTCCATTAAAACTTCGTAATGCGTCGGCGAAGCTTTGCAGAGCGCCGAAGGCAGTTTATTGTTTCCTGTATCAGCTCAGTCCAGCCCCACCCCAGATAACACCCTCACCTGCGTCATTACAGTAAGCACTTGAACAGGTCATAAAATTTGTTCACGATGAAAATTAAAACTCTGAGATGTAATACAAACCACTGTCAAATCCAGATATGAACTCCAAAGATTCAGGGACCTAATCGTAATAGAGGATTATATTTGTACCTAATTTTAATATCTGGTCGAAAGTAAGGTTCTTGAAGATGCTGTAGCATGTAGATTCCAAAAAGATCATAAAAGATAATTTTATTAGATCGTCTGATCTCAGCGGAAGGAAACGTAATTTACGGTAAACGATTTAGAGTAGATGGAAGTGATTCGGTGTTTCCAGATCATATGGTAATCATGTTACTCCTGTGCCATATTTTTAATGAATGCACAGTATACAACTCACGTTGGAGGTATAAGAAGACGTCAAGATGATGATAAAAAATAAATGTCGTGTGACTAGGGGCTCCCGTCGGACAGATCGTTCGCCGGATGCAAGTCTTTCGATTTAACGCCACTTCGGTGACTTGCGCGTCGATGGGGATGAAATGATGACGATTAAGACAACACAACACCCAGTCCCTGAGCGGAGAAAATCTCCAACCCAGCCGGGAATCTAACCCGGGCCCTTAGCATTGACATTCTGTCACGCTGACTAGTTTTTTTTTCATTTTGTTCGGTATTGTTCGTTGCATTTGGTATGCGCGGACGTCACAAGACATCCGTTTAAGTTGATCGTTGATTCCTTTACTCAGTTTTTTATTACATAGGACGAGCAGCCCTCTGAACGAACACGCTGAGCTACCGTGCCGGCTGGCTGGGGGTGTTGTGTTCGAAAGAGTCAGTGGGCCACTTTCAGCTCGGGAGGCATTATTTCTGCACTGTAACACAGGTTGGCAAGAAACCACGGGATGTCAATCGTCGCGTGCTTAGGCCTCTGTGGTTCACTTGTCTCTGCACAGTTCTGAAAATTGGGCTTCTGATACCCCAAATTCAGAGCAGCAGGGATGTGACTCACAGTACACCATAGGCCGCTCCTTATGGCCATGCAGAGGCGACGTGACTTCCGTTTGACAAACATTTCTGGTTCTCCTATGCGGCGGTTTACGCGTGTGGAAACATTCCTCTGTGATGATGGAGATTAACCCTAGACACGGCCTCGGTAACCCGAATCTATGATGTGCGATGATTCATACGTCTTGAAACGATTGACCTCCTACGTTCAAAGTCGGTTAACTCGCTGCACGCTGTAACGTTCACCTCACATCTGTAACAGACTGCACAGACATCGTATCTATACTCGCACCACATGCTTTATCTAGTTGCAAGTTGATCGTTGATTCCTTTACTCAGTTTTTTATTACAGGTGGCCTATAAGGCAAATCTTCAATAGGATAACCGTTTTCGTGACCAACCATTTTATTATTTGGTAACTTCGATTTTCATTCAGTCTGCAGTGGAGTAACCGTTCCGCAGTTGCTGGTATATGGATTGAGCTCCAGTTGGACAGTTAGAAACTATTTGCATGTTACGAATGGGTCCGTGCTTTGCGCGATAGCGGGAAGTATATAATACAAGCAGAGGACACTTAATACACTCATGCTCATAAATTAAGGATAACAGCAGAATATGGTGCCACACAACGTGGTACTACACAAAACTGGTGATAATACCATAGGCACTTAGGGAACACACACGACACAGATCTGTAAGTCCACGGTATTGGTGACAAGTTGAGAAAACCGTCCCGAAACACATGTGCTACAGAACGCCACTGTTTCCTGCTCATGTACCCCGACATCAATATGGGATATGATCACCATGCGCACGTACACAGGCCGCACAATGGGTTGGCATACTCTTTATCAGGTGGTCGAGCAGGTGCTGGAGTATAACCTCCCATTCTTGCACCAGTGCCTGTCGGAACCCCTGAAGTGTTCTAGGGGTTTGAAGACGTGCAGCGATACGTCGATCAAGAGCATCCCAGACGTGCTCGATGGGGTTAAGGTCTGGAGAACAGGCAGGCCACTCCATTCGCCTGATATATTCTGTTTCAAGGTACTCCTCCACGATGGCAGCTCGGTGGGGCCGTGCTTTATCATCCATCAGGAGGAAGGTGGGACCCACTACACTCGTGAAAAGGCGGACTGGTGCAAAATGACGTCCCGTTACAGTTCCTCTGTCAATGACATGCATCATAATCCCACTCCACACCATCAAACCACGACCTCCATACAGGTCCGTTTCAAGGACATTAAGAGGTTGGTATCTGGTTCCTGGTTCACGCCAGATGAAAACCCGGCGAGAATCACTGTTCAGACTATACCTGGACTCGTCCGTGAACATAACCTGGGATCACTGTTCAAATGACCATGTAATGTGTTCTTGACACCAGGCTTTACAGGCTCTCCTGTGACCAGGGGTCAGTGGAATGCACCTTGTAGGTCTCCGGGCGAATAAACCATGTCTGTTCAGTCGTCTGTAGATTGTGTGTCTGGAGACAACTCTTCCAGTGGGTGCGGTAAGGTCCCGAGCAAGGCTACCTGCAATACTCAAGCCGTCTGCGGGCACTGATGGTGAGGTATCGGTCTCCTTGTGGTGTTGTACACTGTGGACGTCCCATACTGTAGCGCCTGGACACATTTCCTGTCTGCTGGAATCGTTGTCATAATCTTGAGATCACACTTAGTATCACAAGGAGGGCCCGTGCTACGACCTGCTGCGTTTGACCAGCCTCCAGTCGCCCTAGTATTCTGAACCCTCACAACATCATCAATATTTGTTCTCTGAGCTATTTTCCACGCGACGACCGCAGGTCAAATGAACCGCATGGTTATACCCCAAGGTGATTTAAACCCGCAAAATAGCCCAGGTAACGGCGATGGAGGTGGATAGCGAATACGCACCCTCATCTCCAAAGTAGACCACAAAGGCTCAATAACGAGATGCGACAGTCCATCGTCGTGTTCACAAAACCAGTCCTGGACAGTGTGACCTTTGTGGGCTGGTACCCTGTCGTCTTAGAACACATCACCTCTAAGGAACACACGTTGTACCCCGCGATGGACCTGATCAGCCAAAATGGTCTACAATTCTTGTCAGTATTGTGATCTTGAAGAGTACCCGTGGAGCCTACGGTATACCACGATATGGCTGCCCAAGTCACTACCGAAGCCGTGTCATACTTACCTTTTGGGACCTTAACCTGCCTAGTGTTAAACAAAGCTCATCCGATCAAACAGCTTTCCACCGTTGCTGTATAGTTCAGGTTTTATGCCATAGGCACCACATTCTCGTTTGGGGGCATTTGCATCGCTGATGAGTGGGTTTAGAATTCCAACTCGCGCTACAATTTCCTGTTTATGATGCTCTCTTCGTGTTGTTTTGGTACTAACGGGGTTCGTGAGTGCGACATACAACTCTGCATTAACTTTGGAGCTGTTGTCCTCTTACTTTTCGTCACAATCCTCTTCAATGATCGTGTCACGATCACTCGACACACACGCTTTCAGCCGCGTTGTGACTTAGCGCACAATGTTTTTTTCCTTACCCTGTATGCGATATAAATTTTCGATTCGGTGCTTCATGAAACACCAAATACTTCGGCTATCTTGGTTACGGAACCACACCATACGAGCATCAACCATTTTCCCAAGTCCTGATTCACTTAGATCCGAGATACTACACTGACAGCTACACAGGACACAGTTCTGACCATGACTTACACGTGCAACGTATTGAGGACATTGTCCAGGTGCCGCTAGTAGTAAAACACAGCACCGCAATTTGCAGTCTTGACTAGCGTCTGCATTTAGGTTCACACAAGCATTTCTTGCCCAACCCCTGTACTTGACGGGGTGAACCTATTTACATTAAACATTCATCAAAAACCTAGACAGCCATCAGTCAGCTACCAGGAGATCTTCGAACCCTGCGTTAGAGGTCTTGGGACGTCATGATGTGACAAAATTCATCACATCATACAATATTTAGTATGTGTTTGGAATATTTTTTCATGATGTTCATATTTACAGTACGTTATCGATTTCGCGGTTATGAACTTCATCCTTAGACATCCATATGGCAGTCCGAACAAATCGACCACTGAGTGCATGGAACAACACGATTAGTGGTTCAAATGGCTCTGAGCACTATGCGACTTAACTTCTGAGGTCATCAGTCGCCTAGAACTTAGAACTAATTAAACCTAACTAACCTAAGGACATCACACACACCCATGCCCGAGGCAGGATTCGAACCTGCGACCGCAGCGGTCGCGCGGTTCCAGACTGAAGCGCCTTTAACCGCACGGCCACACGGGCCGGCCACGATTAGTGTACACACTCGCCATCTAGGGAGCAAGCCAACTTTAGAGACATGATATAATGCAGATATGAACATCATGAATGAAGACATTGAAAACAATATTTTTTAAGTGATTAAAGCCGAACGTCCAAGAAGTCTACCTGTAAAGATGGATAACAAAAAGGAAAATTTCTTAAAAGACATCATAGTCGCCGTTGACTGTATAAAATATTTATTGTTACTATTGCAATTTCGGCCTTACGGCTTTTTCAAGTAACATTACAAAGTTACATTCTGTCAGAATATAAAACTATCTGACATGAGTACATTTCGTCGTCAAAATGCAGCCTTTTGATTGTGAAAGTCCCACAAGATCTGATGAGTACGACACTTATTACATCGTAATATGTTGTTAAATATATACTGAACTGTCGATGTTACCATCGTTCTAATAATCTATCACACATACAAGTTCAGGTGCATTGACAACATGTGGAGCTAAGTCAGTTGGCGCGAAAATACATTTAATCAAAAAGGAAAATACTCTGGACTGCCGCGCTTCTCTCTTCCAAAGCACTCTTGAAGATTTATTGGAAGCGCATAAGTTTTCTTCTAATGTAGCTCAGTATTGGGCTGAACACTGAAAATTTGATGGTTTGTGGACGCAAAAAATAAGACGACTTAAAAACTCCATAAGAAAAAAACACAGAAGGGAACAGTCCTGACGTGGCTTCTGCATTGACATTCTCTGATCGTACTGATTTACATTCCAGCGTAAGTATATAGGATACCAGGGGCACAGGGGAAATTTCGATTTTGTGCTCACTTACTGTATCTAGCATCAATCTACTATTTTTGTTTATTACTCATCGTTGCTTAGCCCATTTATATGTTTACTAACAGCAACGTAACTGCGTAATGAAGTTTAGATACATGTTTCAGTAGTTCGTTTTTGTGTGATACGATTCAAAACACTGAAATCACACGGTTCAAAGTCGCATACCTTGCAACGATAAAGCGATTCCTTATTCGTTGTATGAATGCCGATAAACACAAAGCAGCAACAAAGGAAAGAACGAACGCAAAATATACTCTTCGCACTTTCGTTGTGTGGCTTCGCCACTAATTGAGGTAAATTTTATGGATCTGTTGCTTAACACTGTCCAGTCCTCATTACTATCTTCCACACATCCCCACCCGTTCCTGTTTTAGTCCCCTCTAATCCTTTGCCTTCTTCTTCTTCTTATCGCTCCCGCGTCACACATGCTCTTCCCTGTTTGTTGTCTTTCTGCATTTTTTAATGTTTTTGTTTTATTTGATTTTTTGCATGTCATAAAAATTCGTCCCAAACGGAAACGGTGCCCAGGGAACATCGCGTGTTGTCATCCCGTTCGTTACGCCATTTTTTTCAAGGAATTCATTCATTGTATCTAAGATTTCTTCGAGCATAGCTAATGACTGACATTGTTACTGAACTTAGGTGATGACTTATAGAAGTCGCACTCCTCATACGGACGAAGAAAAAAGTCACCTCTATCTTCGAGATGATAAAGGGCCACTAATGTTTGTATCTCTCGATATGAAACACACTCGCCAGGATTACTCTGAATTACTGGCAGCATTAGGTTTGTGATATGTTGCCTGGCGCGGTTTATTACTACGGCAATCTGGACACCTGGCAATGGGAGCTCAATTGGCTTTCCTCGCTGTTCGCGTGAGAGCAGGCGGGCACCCTCACGTGCGGCCGTTGTATGAAATAACAGCTGCCACCGCAGGCCAGTTCCTGCTTTTCAATGAAGCTCTCCGCAGCACTCCGACAGGCGAACGGGTTCCATTACGACTGCAGATCTCCTTACGCGTCCTTGCATAACAATCAAAGCAGGAGTACTTCTACTTCCATTACGCAACGAAATGTCACAAGTAATATAAAGGACTCCAGCCGCCTCACGAACTTCCTGTGGCATTTCGTTGCTGAGAACCTTATCATGGGCCAACTACGACACGTTTCCCCAGTAACGTGTATCACCCCTTTTGTCTCTAATGACAGTGACGAGTTGTCGTTGCACGACACCACAACAAACTGCAAGTATTGGGCTGCTTTCTTCTCCACAAGCGCTCAACCACGATCACTGTTTCACGGAGCTTGGTCTGGGCAGCGTGCAAGTCACGTGGACCCATCTCCACAGCGTCTCATATGTGCCCAGGAGATTTGAGGTTAGGTAACCACCGTTAGAGATGAAACAAAGCTCGTAACTACTGTTAGAGAAGAAACAAAGCTCGCTTCGTGAAATGACAGCAAAAAATTTTTACGGTTATCTCCTCCATGGAATCAAGAAAGATTCACCTTTACGTAAACTAGCGAAAGTTTCAAGGAGGATAGCTAGACTGCATTGGAGCTCCGGTCCTTTCATATACGAGCCTAATGTCTTGCCGTTTTACCTCATTTGGTGTTAAGCGACCAATAGACGGTCAATAATATTCCACAACAACATAGTCATTGTTATGGAAACATGCCGTTCAATTAGGATTATATTCGGGCAGTAATTAATACACAGAGATAAATATACACTCCTGGAAATGGAAAAAAGAACACATTGACACCGGTGTGTCAGACCCACCATACTTGCTCCGGACACTGCGAGAGGGCTGTACAAGCAATGATCACACGCACGGCACAGCGGACACACCAGGAACCGCGGTGTTGGCCGTCGAATGGCGCTAGCTGCGCAGCATTTGTGCACCGCCGCCGTCAGTGTCAGCCAGTTTGCCGTGGCATACGGAGCTCCATCGCAGTCTTTAACACTGGTAGCATGCCGCGACAGCGTGGACGTGAACCGTATGTGCAGTTGACGGACTTTGAGCGAGGGCGTATAGTGGGCATGCGGGAGGCCGGGTGGACGTACCGCCGAATTGCTCAACACGTGGGGCGTGAGGTCTTCACAGTACATCGATGTTGTCGCCAGTGGTCGGCGGAAGGTGCACGTGCCCGTCGACCTGGGACCGGACCGCAGCGACGCACGGATGAACGCCAAGACCGTAGGATCGTACGCAGTGCCGTAGGGGACCGCACCGCCACTTCCCAGCAAATTAGGGACACTGTTGCTCCTGGGGTATCGGCGAGGACCATTCGCAACCGTCTCCATGAAGCTGGGCTACGGTCCCGCACACCGTTACGCCGTCTTCCGCTCACGCCCCAACATCGTGCAGCCCGCCTCCAGTGGTGTCGCGACAGGCGTGAATGGAGGGACGAATGGAGACGTGTCGTCTTCAGCGATGAGAGTCGCTTCTGCCTTGGTGCCAATGATGGTCGTATGCGTGTTTGGCGTCGTGCAGGTGAGCGCCACAATCAGGAATGCATACGACCGAGGCACACAGGGCCAACACCCGGCAGCATGGTGTGGGGAGCGATCTCCTACACTGGCCGTACACCACTGGTGATCGTCGAGGGGACACTGAATAGTGCACGGTACATCCAAACCGTCATCGAACCCATCGTTCTACCATTCCTAGACCGGCAAGGGAACGTGCTGTTCCAACAGCACAATGCACGTCCGCATGTATCCCGTGCCACCCAACGTGCTCTAGAAGGTGTAAGTCAACTACCCTGGCCAGCAAGATCTCCGGATCTGTCCCCCATTGAGCATGTTTGGGACTGGATGAAGCGTCGTCTCACGCGGTCTGCACGTCCAGCACGAACGCTGGTCCAACTGAGGCGCCAGGTGGAAATGGCATGGCAAGCCGTTCCACAGGACTACATCCAGCATCTCTACGATCGTCTCCATGGGAGAATAGCAGCCTGCATTGCTGCGAAAGGTGGATATACACTGTACTAGTGCCGACATTGTGCATGCTCTGTTGCCTGTGTCTATGTGCCTGTGGTTCTGTCAGTGTGATCATGTGATGTATCTGACCCCAGGAATGTGTCAATAAAGTTTCCCCTTCCTGGGACAATGAATTCACGGTGTTCTTATTTCAATTTCCAGGAGTGTATATATAGTACTTGCACAATAAATTGTGCAATATTACCGAAATCTTCCCCTAAACTGCTCAATAAAATTGTCAATAACATTGTGCTGTAACACTGTGGTTCGAAATGTTAGGGGATGAGGACACTACTGCGGTGGTAACTGCCTTATTTTGTTGGAAGCAGAAAAAAAGATGGCTGAACTATTAGTTAAAGGAGCGTCAAAGATCACTCGCGAAAACTTGCTGAGAGAATTGAAATGAAACAAAAAAAAAAAATTGTCATATCTTTTTGGGTGCCATGGTCAAAATTTCGTACATTGCTGGAAATGGTCTCCTCCATGCATTGGCATCGCAGTGTATAGGCACTTGAGCCCGAACAAATTTCTACAGACGCTATATATCCATCCATGTCCACCAAGTCAGAGCTTATCTGTTAGGCTACGATACCTTGCAAATGGAAATCCTATATAAATACTATATAGTACTTGCACAATACTATTTTGCAATATTATCGATGTCTTCCCCCAAAAAGGCTCAATATTGTCCATAACATTGTGCAATAATACTGTGCTTCGAAATGATAGGCGAGTAGGACGCTACTGTTGTGATAATTGCTCTATTTTGTTGCAAGCAGAAAAAAAGCTGGCTGAACAGTTGGTCAAAGGAGGGTCAAAGATCACTCACAAAAACTTGTTGAGAGAATTGCGATCAAACTAAGAAAAGATTATCATTTCTTTTTTTGTGTTCACTGTCAAAATTTCATACATTATTGGAAATGGTTTTCTCCATACATTGGCATCGCAGTACATAGGCAGTCGAGTCCGAATAAATTTCTGCGGACGCCATATCCCCATCCAGTTCCACGAAGTCAGCGCTTATCTATTACGCTACGACACCTTGCCGATGGAAATTCTTTCGAAGACTTGAAATTTACAGGTGCAGTTTTACATTACAGTATTTGAACATAGTTATCGCTATGCAAATGTGTCATACAATAATACGTGTACTATAGGATCGTATTCGGGTAGTAATTAATACACGGAGATACATATCTATAAAGTACTTTTATTTATAACGTTGTATTAATTAATTATTTTGAAAACATTTCCCCTCGTGGCCGTTCCCTGTACTTTCTAAGCTACAAATTATTCGAATCATCATTCTTCACACTTCTATTTTTGCACTCAGCTGCTTTAACATTCCAAAATGCCTGCAATGATTTATAAATTTCGATGCACTCTAATAATAATGTTCTGTCGCCTTGTTTTGAACTCGTTTTCCACATAACAACAGACCTCACTTCCTTGGTCTGTGCAGCAAGCGAGAAACTGTGAAGGATATTGTCAATGCTGTCCACAGGCGGCAGAATATTTCCGGGCTGCACAATGTATTTCAAAAGTTTTTAATGTTCGCAGTATTACTCTGCAACCTCTCCGTCTCGCCCCTACACGTTAAATATTATTGCGTATCAGACAAAATTCCGCAATGTTATTCACCGTCTAGAGGGCGCATTAACCTCTAGGGTTTCGCACGTACCATCTTGAAGACAGAATTCATCGAAGCATCTTACATGGTTCGGGTGGTCTTATGTCTTACTGATAGTACAACTCTTTTACAAATGATTATAATCTCCCATTAGATTTTGTATCACTGTAAGATATGACTGCTGAAGACGCTGTGATCCTGTTTCATCCCAGTTGCCTAGAGCCATAATTTGTTAGTGGTTGTTATCACGTGATGTTGATCGCGGGCGATCACTACAACAGCAGGTCTTCAGTATTTGGTGTCTATCGTTAGCGGCTAAATTTTAGAATAATGCCCGCGGTGTACGGCCGGAACTACGCTGACAATTCCTCACAGAACTGAGGAAGCTCAGAGTATCATCCCCTAAATCATGACTGGTCTTTAACTACAGAAAGATGTCTGGTAAGATTCGTTTTAGTTAGCAGTTTTAAAATCTGACCCCGAATGTACAGAGTGATTAATTAACAAAACTTCCTTGAATGAATTTGCAGCTAACTTGTTGGAATTAAGACAACTGTTTAGGGCTCAATGAATTTTGTCTGTAAGTACATGTTTTTAAGCACTTTTGTAATAAAAAATTTAATTATTACTTCCATACTCAGAAATTAAAAAGCTTTTCCTTCTCTTTTTCTCTTGTTTCGTTATTTTTAAGTAATTTGTAAACGTATACGTTATAAAAAAATTTGTTATTGTTGATAGGTGAATAGTGTGATTGATGAAGGCTAAACAGTGTCATTGTCGTCGGCTAAATAGCGTATCCTCTCATAAGCGCAGAAAAAAAAGTAGTGCTATGCTGAAAAACCTTCTGGCTGTGAAGTTACAATACACGCTCGGTCTACCCTTGAAATGGCCCTCCGAGTCTTGTTAGTGGACTGACCAGAGAACGCAAGCTGCACTGTCCCCATCACGACTGGAGACACACGGTGTTCTCTGACTCCAGTTAGGTGGCTGCACGTAGCGATTTCTTTGAGCAGAACAGTATTCAGAAAGGTATTTCCGATCAAAAATGGCATAAACTACGTAACTGACGAGGCAGTTTCAACGCTCTGTAACACGTTTTTATTAGAGCGCTTTCTTATTTGTTTGTACGGTTCAAATTCTGCAATAGATTCGTTAGACACTAGAAACTTTCAACATAGCCCAGAGCTGGATGAGAGTGGTATTATCTCTCTTTCTTGTCTCGTGTGTGGCGGTGGTTGCTTTGTTTGCCACTATCGTTCCCCGATGATTTACAGACTTGAAACATTCATCATAGCTCAGAAATCGATAACAATGCAATATTAAACCGGTTTCGTGGCTGGCGCGTAGCGGAGTACCGCACAAGGTACCACTACAGTTTTCCCATTGTTCTGTTCTCCTTAAGAACGTTTCGTGGTATGAACGGTTGCCGGTAAATCACTGTGTGAGCTCGAGATCTTTAATGTTTACCTTCGCGTGCTTTTCGATTCCAGGCGGGGTCAGGGCTTTTCACCTGCCTCGAGATGACTAGGTGTGAGTGTTGTCCTCATCATTTCATCATCATTCATGAAAGTGGCGAAGACTGGGCTGAGAGAAGGTTGGAAATTTTTACGGGAGCTGATAACCGCGCAGTTGAGCGCCCCACAAACCAAACATCATCATCAACATCATCTTTCCGTGAGTTAATCCTAGATGTAATCAATGTATCGGTTAACTCAGATGAAGAGAAAACTGAAATACTCCTGAAATTTACCATATGTCTCTGTTTCAATCTCGTGAAAATGGCTGAAATCGATTGACAAGTTTGACACACGTAAGACCAAAAACCAAAAAATAATTATTTAAATAAAAAACGTTTTAATATCACACGTTTTTAAAACTGACTAAAAAGTATAAAATAATTTCTCGTAGTCCAATACAGATTTCTAGCCACCTACAGATATTCATGAAAATGTGTGTTTGTAAATTTTTATTAGTTGAAAATATTTGCAGAATTTAAAACGAAAATCGTGGGGGCGTGTATAAATTATGTATTGCATGCCTTCGACGTTCTTCTTTTTAAATCCTGAAGCATTTTCATGGCAATTAAAAATTCACAAGTACAAATTTTCAGAACTATTTGTATGGAGTTAGTAATCTGTATGGGGCTAGGAGAAATTACTTTACACTTTTTAGTTCGCTGTAAATATTAAAAAATATTAAAAAGTTTTTATTTAAATAATTATTTCAACTTAGCTGTTTGTAATAACGTTTCGAGATATGAAGCGGGACGATGGTCAGGGCACACATGTAGGTAGGTAAGGCACTTCACAGTGATATGCAGGGTAGACAAAATAAAATTAGTCCGAATATATTTCACGCACCTTGTTGTTGTTGTTGTTGTGGTCTTCAGTCCTGAGACTAGTTTGATGCAGCTCTCCACGCTACTCTATCCTGTGCAAGCTTCTTCATCTCCCAGTACGTACTGCAGCCTACATCCCTCTGAATCTGCTTAGTGTATTCATCTCTTGGTCTCCCTCTACGATTTTTACCCTCCACGCTGCCCTCCAATACTAAATTGGTGATCTCTTGATGCCTCATAACATTTCCTAGCAACCGATCCCTTCTTCTAGTCAAGTTGTGCCACAAACTCATCTTCTCCCCAATCCTATTCCGTACCTCCTCATTAGTTATGTGATCTACCCATCTAATCTTCAGCATTCTTTTCTAGCACCACATTTCGAAAGCTTCTATTCTCTTCTTGTCCAAACTAGTTATCGTCCATGTTTCACTTCCATACATGGCTACACTCCATACAAATACTTTCAGAAACGACTTCCTGTCACTTAAATGTATACTCGATGTTAACAAATTTTCTTCTTCAGAAACGCTTTCCTTGCCATAGCCAGTCTACATTTTATATCCTCTCTACTTCGACCATCATCAGTTACTTTACTCCCTAAATAGCAAAACTCCTTTACTACTTTAAGTGTCTCATTTTCTAATCTAATTCCCTCAGCATCACCCGACTTAATTCGACTACATTCCATTATCCTCGTTTTGCTTTTGTTGATGTTCATCTTATATCCGCCTTTCAAGACACTGTCCATTCCGTTCAACTGCTCTTCCAAGTCCTTCACGCACCTTAAGATAGTCAATATCATCCACCCCGCGTGCAGAAGTTGTATAAGTTGGATTGCCTGTCTTAACCGCGTATGAAATGTTTCCTGGTCCAGTTTTATCTTGCCTGTCTGTATAAGTACAGAGGGTGGGACAAAATCGTCAAAAAAAAAAAAAAAAAACAAACCATATGACCGTAACTAATGCGGTGTAGAAAAACCTTTGGCATTCAAAATCGCTTCCACTCGTGTCGGAATAGATAAATACAGGTCCTGTATGCTGTATGCTTTTCAAAGGAATCTTATACCATTCTTTCTGAAAAATAGCGGCAAGTTCAACACAAACGCTCAGTAATATTGAGATCTGGCGACTAAAGAGTTGGTGGCCAGGAAAGATGAGACGGTTCATCCTTGTACGAACAAAACCAGTCCCGGACGATGTGAGCTGTGTGGACAGGGGCCATGTCTTCTTGGAACGCAGCATCACCATTGAGAAACAAACACTGTACCACGGCATGGATATGACCAGCATAAACAATCTTTGGCAGGAAAACGACCTTGCAGAGTAACCACGGAGCCCAAGGAATACCTCTATATGGCTGCGCAAAACATCATTAAACATGTTTCACTCCTTGATACTCAAACTAGCCAGAAGTTAGAAACACTGTGAAGCAAGACACCCGACCAAATGAATTTCTTCAACTGCTTCTTAGTCCAGGACTTATAATTTCGGCACTGCGTTTTCCTGTACGGGCATTTGCATGACTGATGAGAGGTTTTGAAACTCCACCCCACATTTCAGTTCCTTGCTTATGAAGCTCCCTTCATGTTACTTTCTGAGGTGACAAGATTCGCAAGTGCGACACTCAGTTCTGCAGTGACTTTTACAGCTATTGTCCCCTTATTGTTCGTCACAGTCCTCTTGAATGACTGTCTGTCACGATCACTCAACGGACACTTTCGTCCTCGTTGTGAGCTAGGGGGTGATGTTTTTCCGCTCTTCCTGCATGCATAATAAATCTTCGATACGGCACCTCTTGAAACACCAAAAGCTACTACGACTACCTTGGTTACGGAAACAAAAAAATGGTTCAAATGCTCTGAGCACTATGGGACTTAACATCTGAGGTCATCAGTCCCCTAGAACTTAGAACTACTTAAACCTAACTAACCTAAGGACATCACACATATCCATGCCCGAGGCAGGATTCGAACCTGCGACCTTAGCGGTCGCGCGGTTCCAGACTGAAGCGCCTAGAACCGCTCGGCCACTCGGGCCGGCGTTACGGAAACACTCAGCATGCAAGCACCAACCGACGCTCGAATGCACTGAGCTCCGACATAATGCAAACTCCACAGAACACTGTTCTGACCACGATTTGACAGTTGCAACGTACTGGGTACATTGCACAAGTTTCGTTCGTCGTCAAATATAACAGCCCAACCTGCAGGCTTGGTTAGAACCTGAATATGTGTCCAGGGATGCATTTCTCGCTCTGTTTCCGTATTTTTGTCCAGCCTTTGCAGACTTCAGCACTTTCTTTACAGCGCAGTTGCTGTCTACAGTCGAAGCCCCCTCCCTCCCTCCCCCCAACACTACAACAGTCCGGTACCTGTTTAGCTATTTGTGCAGGATCGGCCCAAGTTACATTCCACTCCTCCTGAAACGCTGAAACAACACGCGTAACAGTTTCATACGTTCCTGTACTCTCTCTCGTCCACTTTTTATCAGCAATGGATGGAAAGTAGTGTCACAGGTATTTGACATTACAGTCGATTTCGTCATTCGTCACCACTTCTCTGATAAGATACTGCTTTTCTTGTCTTTACCTGATGTATATCAATGAGGAATGCTCATTACATAAACCAGTCATTAGGAACTACAGATTGTGAAAAAAAGTGAAGTTGTTTTTGTAACGAAGATAACTGAAATAATAACCCTATCCCAATGAAAACATATGCGTCCAAATGCACTAGCTGGATGGCGACACTGTTTCATGGGCAGGTTAGGATAATTAAGAATCGTCAATTATTTTTGCTAATTTAGCCCTATGTTGTGTGGTAGAACTGACTACAGGTCTCCTATGTATTTTGTTGAATATTTACCTGCGATGCATCCATATTTTTGGACACAAGTTCAACGCTAACAGCTCGCACAGCAGCGACCACGCATGTACACTGCAGACTGTGTGACATCTTGCATTGTCCTGGTGGTAGATGTCGTCGTACCGATGCACATGAGGGTCGGTGTGATAACCATGGACCGATACATGCGTTTGTTGATCCACTGTGCTTTCCGGAATGACGAGATCGCCCAGGGCATTCCACGAAAATATTCCCCAGACCACAACGCTCTCTCCTCCGGACTGGATCCTTTGCTTTCAGACTTTTCACTCCGTACACACCAACGGCTGTCTGTCCGATGGAGCATAATACGTGATTCATCTCAAAAGGCCACCTGTGGCCATTCAGTGGAAGTCCAGTTGCGGTATTGGCCTGCAATTGCCAGCTTTCGTCGACAATGAACAGCACCCAGCAAGGGTGCATGAACCAGGCGTCCACAGCCAGCAACGTTCACTGATCGCTCATTGAGGAGGCACTGTTGGTAGCCCCTTGGTTCACCTGCGTGGTCAGCTGGACAAATGTTGCATTCCTGTCCACCCGCAAACATCTCCGCATCCATCGTCCACCCTGGTCATCTACGGCCCGTGATGCTCCACACTCGTCTCAGCGCTGGTTTCGTACTACACCATTTTGCAACGCACGACATACTTTAACTACACGCAACAGATAACAAACTTAGGCGTGTCAGAAATGCATCCACAACTGTCCCGAAAGCTAGTGATGCCCTTTCGGAAGTGAGATAAATTTCTACGTTTCCGCATTATTAAAACGACTGCTCTGTTTCTCCCCGACACGCTTTATATACCCTCCACTGCTAGTGCTCCCATGTGTTCTCTGTGAGTAGTTACTGCACGTTGACGTCGAACATAGGTGGTGGTCACTCTAATGTGATTGCACCGCATATTTTCATGACTGGTAAGCTGTATACACTGAGTGACTGAAGGGCAGGAGTTCAGTCTTCGAAAGATCCTTTACACGTAACGTATATCTTATACCGTTCAGCTCCGCTACTATTGCTCTTTGGTTTTTTCAAATAACGTTAAGAAAACGAAGGTGTTACGACGAGCAGTACAGACAAAATAAGTGAATGCGATTATTTGACTAGTAAACAAAAGTCCTGTGTTCCGTGTTCGCAGGTAGCCACTGCTTGAAATCCGATTAAGACTCATCAGAAATGACGGCCGAAGGTTACCTTCGTTCCCCAAAGGGCCTTGTCAAAGAGAGGAGAATAGCAGACAAGTTCAGGGCACTCTCTTGCCCTTATGGTAGGAAACTGTCTCTAAGAGGCGGAAGAATCAGCAATGATCAACGGCAGGACGCATGAGATGTAATTGTAAAAGTGCCAAGCTGATCTCTCCATTAGTCTCCCATCGGATGTCTGGGAGGGAACTGCCAAGGGGGAAGGGACGCTGGGAAAAGACTGAATGATTACTGAAAGGATAACGTGCTACGAGTCGGAGGGTGAAATGTTGGAAGTCTGAATGTGCCAGGAAAGATAGAAAATCTTAAAAGTAAAACGCAACAGTTCAGCCGAGATAAAGTGTGGGTGGTTGGGGGTGGGGATGGGGATGGGGGTGGGAGAAGGGTGTCACTGAAGTGAAATAGAAAGATGATAAGGTTTTCTAGTCAGACGAATCTAGGGGAATATCGTAAGTAGCAGAAAATAATGTACCAGTAGTAAGATTTGTCGGGAGTAGGAAGATAAAATGTTGAGTGCGTTACTGTGAACAGTTCAGTGATAGGGGTATTATCATAATAAACGACAGGAGATGAAAGCCGAAACAGTTCACGTAAACACGCAGACATCTCAAGCAGTAGTAGAGGAGAGAGAGAAAGTATAGAGGGTATTGAACATTTAATTCAGTATGTAAAGGGAGATGAAAAGCTTAACAATCACGAGTGACTACAGTAGGTGAACAATAGAAAACAGAGTTACGGGATAATGTAGACTAGGTAGCAGGACTGAGAAAGACTAATTGAGTTCTGCAGTAAATTTTAGCGAATAAAAGTGAATATACTGTTTAAAAATCACAAAAGCAGGAGGTGTACTTCGAAAAGGTTTGGAGACACGGGAAGATTCCAGCTAGATTATGTCATTGTCACAAATTAGTCACTAGATTAGTTGCGTGTGTGTGAAATCTTATGGGACTTAACTGCTAAGGTCATCAGTCCCTAAGCTTACACACAACTTAACCTAAATTATCCTAAGGACAAACACACACACCCATGCCCGAGGGAGGACTCGAACCTCCGCCGGGACCAGCCGCACAGTCCATGACTGCAGCGCCTAAGACCGCCCGGCTAATCCCGCGCAGCCTAGATTAGTTATTAGATTGAAAGACGTAACCAGGAGCAGATATAGAGTCAGATCACACTTTTGTAATGATGAAGAGTGGACTGAAGCTGAAGAGAACGTCTGGATCAATGAATCTGGCAACAAGTGGGATGCTGTAGTTATAAGGAATGCTAGGTGCATTTGTAGTTCTGTAGGTTTGAAGCTACTATGATAATGAATACCCCAAGTGCCAATCCAGTTGAAGAGGAATGGACATTTCTAAAAAGGCCAGTTGCACTAGTTGAACAGGAAAATATAGGTAAAAGGATGGTAACTGAGATGAAATATTGGGTAACAGGAGAAATACTAAAATTTATCGATGAAAGAAGGAAGTACAAAATGTTGCTGAAAAAAAAAGAAATATCACAATGTAGGAAAATCGAGACATATTCATAGGATTCGTAGATCTATAAAAAGTGTTCGGTGATGTATAATAGCCCAATATGTTCGAAAGAAAAACTGATGTAATTGTAGAGGAAGACGGCAACTTCACCACTGTAGACGAAAACTAAAACGCTCGCGCTGTAAAGGGCGAAGGAGAGGGACGTAGCTTCCTCCTTTACTACTGAATCTTTACAGTGAAGAAGTAATGTCGGAAATAACAGGAAGGCTCAGGATTGAGATTAAAATTTAGAGTGAAAGATGCCAGTGATAAGATTCGTTGATGACGCTTCTATCTACAGTGAATGTGAAGAATTACATGATGTGTTGATTAGAAAGAACAGTCTAATGAGTGAAGAATATTGATTGAGAGTAAACCAAGAAAGATGAAAGTAATGAGGAATAGCAGAAATGAGATAAGTGAGAAACTTACCATCAAAATTGTGGGTCACGAACAGACGAAGTCGAGAAATTTTGCTACCAGACTAAGCACGAAGAACTTAATAAACAGCCCGGCACAGACAAAGAAGACATTCATGGCCAAAAGAAGCCAACATAACAGCATCTGCCATCGGCTTAATTTGACCAAGGAATTCCTGAGCACGTCAGTGTACGGAAATGAGTTGTGGGCAGTGGAAAAAGCGGCAAAGAAGAAAATCGAAGCGTTTTAGAAGTGGTGTATAGAAGGGTGCTGAAAAGTAAGTGGACTGATAAGGTTGAGGAGATTCTCTGCAGAATCGGCGAGGAAAGGGATGTGTAGAAAACATTCTCAAGAAGAAGGGAGAGGATGATAGGAGATTTGTTAAGATGTCAGGGAATAACTTCCATCGTACTAGAGAGAGCTGTAGAGGGCAAAAATTGCAGAGGAGCACAGAGATTGGCATACATCCAGCAGATAACAGAGGGCATTGTTCCGAGACGAAAGGGTTGATATTGGAGAGGAATTCGTGGCGGGCAAATCAGCCGTAAGACTGATGGCTTTAAAAAAAAAACAGGCTTTGAAAGTGTTTGTTTCTTCTTTCCCTGTTGAGTTTAGCAGCTGCCTCTGAAGCGTTATCTGCATTTGTATACATTTTCTGCATCATCAGAAAACAGCATGGTGCGTACATTTCCCAGATGATAAACGAAGATGTTGATGTCGACCATACGTTGCAGAAGGAAGCAATTCCGCTATACAGCACTGTTAAGTAGGTGAAGTCGCATTTGAGCGGTTGGCGTCCCTTCATATTCGCAGTACCTTATCACTTCACCTGTGGTGTGATGAGCTCGCACCTGAAGTATTTGGTCATGTCAACTTCTCGCTTCTTATGTGTCCTGCATGGCACCTATCGTAACGATGGGATTTCTGCTAAACCCTTAGTAGGCTTTTCTATATTCTCGCGGAGTCTCATCAGTTCCTTTCAATAACAGTTCCAGTCATTGGGGTAGACTGATGCCGCCTTCCGTTTATTTAAGTCCTTTGATCTTTACACCTCATCTCACTATGCGGTCTAGTTCATTTCTGGCTTGATCGCAATACATGTTGGGTTCTATTTTTTATAGGTTGCATTGTTTGCAAGCTGTGAAGGAGATTGTAGTGTAGTAACGAACAGTATACCGTATAACGAAATCTTCAGGTGCCCAGTTTTCACAATACAGCTTCACTTAGTCTGCTCACCAGCTTCTCCTAAGGACAGTTAGCAATAGGCGATCCAACAGTTCAATGAATTACAAAGAATTAGTTACGCACAGATACGCTCCCTAGCGTCTCCGAATCGACGATTGTTCCGAAGCGCGGGTGCGAGAAATCAAGGCTGCTGTGTCTGAGCGAGGTCGTATGAAATCACCAGCAGGTAAGGACAACTCCGCTTTCAAATTTGTTGTCCGTGTTTTGGGTCTCCGTAAAACAAATAACCGGATCTCCAATTTCCCAGAATTATGCCTCCTGCGTTCGACATTGTTTAGCTCGGCAATAAAGCGAAGTAAAATTCGCAATACAGAGCATTTGGAAATATTTTATCTGGCGATACCGCCCGTTTACTTAGACCCATGACGTCATGAAAATGGCGGACGTAAACCACTCGTCGAAACTCTATACAAGTTAAACACGCGCCTTAAAAAGAATTGGAGTTGTTCTCAAGATATCACAATCGTTGGCTTCGCCTTTCAATCTTACCTAATCCTAGGGCTCTGTTGCAGAACAGCCCATTTTCTCACGGGTGTTTGTGCGCTACAGTTCTTCTTATGTAGCATTAAGTTAATAATATTTTACCTGCTACACTGAGGATAGTCACGAATATTTTTCTGTATGTACGCTCTAATAACAGAAATGAAAGCTGTGATTTCTGTGGAGGAGAACTACATCTAGAATGAAAAATGAGTACACTGCACCGATTTCCGAAACAATCCGAGCGGCCGGCTGTTATAATGGGTTCAGAATGGAAAATGACCGCTGTATACCAAATTTTGGAGTGACGGTCGTGTACGCCACCATTCCCCCATTATTTACATTGGACAAAACAATTAGTACTATGCATAACAACTAAAAAGTTTTGGCTTCCAAGTATTCTCTTTGGGATGTATTGTATATGTTGGTAACACTGCTAGTTTTCAGCATCTGTGAGTTGTCATCTTTGCGCCTGTTTATTTTCACGTCTTACTGAAAGTTTGTGACTGAGTACTACAGATTTTTGTGAGTGTATATGTTCATTAGTGTTCAATAAATACTAACAATGCCACACATCAAGAAATTCCCTGAAAGAAAATTCGAAGGTAACTAATTCACAAACTAGGGGTGCATAGTACTGGGAGTAACGTATGCATCTGTTCTTCAGGGATGATTCAGATTCTTGTGTCATCAGTAATGCTGTTTGTAGTGTGTTACTTTCAGGCAACCTACTCCATCACATTGTTTATATTTCGCCACTTCCTTTACGAAAGAAGGTGCTTCGATAGTCAATAATTGTCCATGAAATTATATCACAACCAATCCCCCCCCCCCATAATTCTATACATAATGATGATGAATTAAAGGCAGAATTCTATTTGCAAGCAGGCATACTTCTGGAGTATCCTGAACATTTAAACTATGAATCTGGCAAATGTCCCATTGCGTATGCCACGTTTGGAGTTGTTACGGATTTTATTAATCTCGAACTAATAGATATGACAATTTCAGTCCATTTATTATTATCTCGAGATGCACAATCTAACAGAAAGATACATTCGTACTGAGTACCGAGTCGCATCTTTGTGTAGTTACTCAAATCTACAGGAGACTGAGGTAAAACCTTGCAGAGTGTCTCATTGGGCACTGATCTGGTTAGAGATTGAACTGCCCTCTTTTTAAGGAAATGTCAGACTCATTTCTGGCTTAGATTGATTACAGAGGAACAGTTAAAGTAAGAAAAGATTACGCAGAAACTCCACACTTCTCGGATGAGAATACGGTTACATTCTGCCACCGAGCTGAACAGGAATTATAAGGGCGTCTTTTGGGATAAAATGTTCAACAACTGACACTTGCGTCTGGATTCTGCAAGTAACAACGTGATTAAAGAAAACAAAATTTTAAGAAGATGCTCTTGCTTAGTTGTAACGAATAGTGTATAAAAACAACATACTTTGGAAACCTTTAAGCATGACACAATCGAATGAATAAATTATTTAAGTAACAACTTGCAACTTGCAAATATGTAGTTTACGACTATGTATGAATGCAGAACCAGTTAACTTGTACTTGTTTCTCTGGACAACACTACATCATTTGTAACATTTGTGTGGTTGTGTCCATAAATTATATCAGTTAGCAAGCGATAAAGAGAGGCACAGTGAGAAGAAATATGTTTCATCACCTGCATTTGGCATCTTGATCTTATCACATCACTACACGACAGATAAATGATAACGTTCGACGTTAACAACAAGGAGGAAAACTTTTGTTATCGTTTGAGATAGCAATGAATAGAACGTGCCTAAGTTTTACATGTTACAATACTTTTTAAAAGAAATGCAACAACTTAAAAAATCTGCTTATTCTAAAGCCTGAACTGGAAAACCTAATCCCGCGATCTGGCTCACACTCATGATAACAAAACAAATAAACCATTTAAAATTTGCCTCGTGATAATAATAACACAAACCAGACCAGTTTTTAACAAATCTTGTCTCAGAGACATCTTGATGATGTCAGTGGTGTCATTTCGGTTGCATGAGTTCTTTTTTCCATTGTTGCGAAATTCGCCGAAAGTTTTATCACGTATGAAAGGAAATCAATGAATTAATAAATTCTATACCTATGGAACCCTATTGATAATAACAGATTCTCCTGAGTTATCACGACTGTTACCATGAAAAAAGAACGGGGCAGGATACTTGTTTAACTGGAATACGTGAAAAGTAATTAGTTCTGGCAAGGTGAACAGGTAATGTAGCAAGTAACTTGATTTTCGTACAGGATGTTCCAAAAAGAACCCTGGATTTTGAACAAACGCTACTGAAAAACTGTTCAACTGAAGATAAAGTAAAGTAACTGAGACTTTGCCCGCATCTCGTGGTCGTGCGGTAGCGTTCTCGCTTCCCACGCCCGGGTTCCCGGGTTCGATTCCCGGCGGGGTCAGCGATTTTCTCTGCCTCGTGATGGCTGGGTGTTGTGTGATGTCCTTAGGTTAGTTAGGTTTAAGTAGTTCTAAGTTCTAGGGGACTGATGACCATAGCTGTTAAGTCCCATAGTGCTCAGAGCCAACTGAGACTTGTTTACCGGCCGAGAACAAGTGAAAACAAAGTTGAAAAATTCCGGCAATTTTCTATCAAAGTACGAAAAATCTCTTGCTCGACATTCAGTTAAACATACCAAAGACAACATTCTTCAGTATCGTGCCACTCACTAAGATGTAGATTTCGAAATGATTGGACAGAAAGGGATGAGCCTATTCGCTGGTCTGCCAGAAGTTCTGATCTTTCCCATCTGGATTTCCTTTTTGTGAGTATAATAAACAACATTACCCACGCAGATAAACTTCAGAATTCGAGGCATCTGCTGGAGAGAATTTCGACAGCCATGACGACTATAACTCCTGAGATGCTACAAAACATATGGCGTCTAATCGAGTATCGTTTTGGTTTCTGTAGAGCAACAAATGGAGTTGACATCGAAACTCATTAACATATAAAAAACGTTTTCTTTTCTCTTCAATTTGACTTTTAAATCGCTTCATTATATTATAAAGTTTTTCTGTAGAGCTTGTTCAAAATCACAGTATTCTTTATGAAACACCATTTTACGTGCAGATGATCATCGCGATAGTGCAAATATCTGAACGAATTTGGTAAATACGGCGTTGGGCCAGTTTCAGCCGGCCAACCTGTTGAAGGGAGGAAGCGATTATTTGATTATAGACTGAAGGCAAGCTTCGATTAGGAAAGTCTTGAGCCGAAAAACGAAGCCCGTATAGCCAGATGAAGATTTGAATGAATTCCTCCCGAGTAAGAGTCAAGTGTCTCTCCACTGCGCCACCTGCCTCGATCTGTCTCTTAGGGTGCGTTCACATGGGCTATAGAGATTTCATATTGCTGACCACATGGCCTGGCAATGTGGCAGGCCACACGAATTGCAGACACATGTTCGGTAACGCTGCCAACTGCAGTTGCCCGCCATGTTTGCGGCAGTAAATTTCCAGAGCAGAACCACAGTACTGCCCCGAAATGGGCGAAAGCTAACTGGTGGAAGTAGCACTGGCTCTCCTGATTTTGCGTTCTTCAAAGAATAACGCTGAACTGCTTACCAAACGTAAACTCATGAACCTTTTCCAGATTTTCACTAGAATCTATGCACACGATTTTGAATATATGGTAAAAGCAACTTGGTACGACTAAGGCTGATATGAAAGACTTCATAGCGGTTACAACGCAAGTTTAAAAAAGTCAACTCAACTTTCACACACTGGCATTTGGCCTTTGGTTTTTGGCTACTAATGATTCATACAAAATTTTAAGGTACCCCTGAAGCGCACTTCTCACCGATACAATCTAAAACAACAATCAAACGTTCGCGTCCGTATATTGTTGTGATTTACCAGTACAGTGCGAGAGCTATGACTTTCATAAATACGTCTACGACAAGGGTTATGGGATGTTGAAAGTAATGTACACGAAGATCGAAATCAAGAACAACTGGCAACTTGCTTTCCATGAACGCGGCAACAAACGTGATGAATCCTAGAATAATTTCCAGTGGCACATCACGATATACAATCACATCCTACACGGTTTTGAATTTATTACATTCAGATTGTAAGACGCATGTCAAATTATAAAAAAAACCAGGGTAAGAGCAAACCGAAAAAAGAATCTTCTGTTCCACATTAGTCGTCGATACTCCAGTATGTCGTATAACCTGTGTGCAATGATATGCCACTAAAACTTATTTTAGGATCTAGCCTGATATGACATCTGTTTGGTATGTTTATTTTAAACGTCGGTTTTTTCGTTTAATTACTGGTGAAATAACTTTCCTTTCTTTGTTCAGCACTGAGGATGAAAAACGAATTTGCCGAAACCGGTCTACAGATAAAGTTTGGGGAAAATAATTTGTAGTCTTTGCTGGATTATTTCCTCTGGTAAATTTATGCATTTTTATTGCAGCTACGTATCCAAAAATATTTTACAATTCAGGTCATTAATTTTGGTCGGTAATGGCCGTCTTCAGACCTGATCACAAACAGTCTGCTAATCATATCGATTAGTATATTTGAAAATGGTGCAGTCACAACAATGACCCAAACAAGCTTCGTCGAATACACACAAAATTTAACAACCACGTGCGTAGTTGTAAGAGGCATGTTGACACTAAGAAGAAATTTAATAGACTGCCTATAAAATATTGTTCAACTGTGTGGATTACGTGAACTGGTACTGCAAAGCTGTCGGCGAGACAGAGTAAGCAAGGGTGAGAGTGTGAGGGAAGCATTATGGATAAGGACAAAGGCAGATATGGTCCGCCTATACGAAGTATTCTCCGATAATGGTGGACAACAGCGGCAACCCATCGGCCACACACCGAGGCAGCCAATGCGACAGCCTACTCCGTCACCGATACTGCCGGGCCATAGGGAGAAATAGACATTTATTCCAGCCACAATGGAGCAAAGTTGACGACAACGCTATTTTGGCCACACATTGCCATATAAGATGACCTGCGTAAATGAAACTTTGGGTCAGACACCCTGCAAACATATTAACTTTAATGACACCGCCTCCCTTGCAGTCCGTCCTGCGCTTCATTCATATCAACGATCCCTTCACTTCCATATCGATAACCTCCTTTCCTTTTGGTGTCGTGTGACTAGGGCCTCCCGTCGGGTAGACCGTTCGCCGGGTGCAAGTCTTCCGATTTGACGCCACTTCGGCGACTTGCGCGTCGATGGGGATGAAATGATGATGATTAGGACGACACAACACCCAGTCCCTGAGCGGAAAAATATCTCCGACCGAGCCGGGAATGGAACCCGGGCCCTTAAAATTGACATTCTGTCGCACTAACCACCAGCTACCGGGGGCGAACTTCTTTTCTGGTGTAACCAGTGGTAGGTTTCCATCGATTGTGCAAAAACCCAGGCAATAATTACAGGAAAAACCATCCGAGCATTCCATGTCAGAAATCTTTACCTGACAGTCCATAACCGTCCAGTCCACCTACTTAAAACTCTCAAATATCTAGGACTAACATTCGACCAAAAACTAAGCTGAAACCCTTCTCTACTTAATACACTGTCTGACAAAAACAGTGAAGCACCAAGAAGAAACTGTCGGATGACAACGTAGCTACGTGCATGTATACAACATCGGCTGATTCATAAACGATTACAGTTGTAATTCTCTGTGACAGGTAGAACGGCCACCAGAAGGCATTAGCGCTGTTCGTGTTTAGTGTTGATATCATGTCTGGTAGGGCATACAACAGCTGCTGAGTAAACACTGTGAAGGATATGGTAGTGCCGCGTAACGGTATGAGACAGCGTTATCAGCACCTGACAGAGTTTGAAAGTGGCCTTACTGTGGGCGTCTATTTGGCCGGCTGGTCGTATCGTGAAATATCCAGATTTGTGAGCATTCTTATGTGACAGAGGCCCAATATTGCACTCCATGGGAACTTCAAGGCAGGCACACTTGTCGCCATGGTTCCGTTTGGCCACGTCTGACCACCACAAGAGACGAACGCCGTATGGTGCACCACGGAGACAGAAGTCTCTTCGCTTTTGCGCCTGCCATCCGAGAACGTGTAATGGACTCCCCGCACCAATGGTTTGAGACTAGCAGCAGCTGAGATAGGGAATGAACCATGGACCTTGCCGTTGGTGGGGAGGCTTGCGTGCCTCAGCGATACAGATGGCCGTACCGTAGGTGCAACCACAACGGAGGGGTATCTGTTGAGAAGCCAGACAAACATGTGGTTCCTGAAGAGGGGCAGCAGCCTTTACAGTAGTTGCAGGGGCAACAGTCTGGATGATTGACTGATCTGGCCTTGTAACATTAACCAAAACGGTCTTGCTGTGCTGGTACTGCGAACAGCTGAAAGCAAGGGGAAACTACAGCCGTAATTTTTCCCCAGGACATGGAGCTTTACTGTATGATCAAATGATGATGGCGTCCTCTTGGGTAAAATATTCCGGAGGTAAAATAGTCCCCCATTCGGATCTCCGGGCGGGGACTACTCAAGAAGACGTCGTTATCAGGAGAAAAAAAAAAAACTGGCATTCTACGGATCGGAGCGTGGAATGTCAGATCCCTTAATCGAGCAGGTAGGTTAGAAAATTTAAAAAGGGAAATGGATAAGTTAAAGTTAGATATAGTGGGAATTAGTGAAGTTCGGTGGCAGGAGGAACAAGACTTCTGGTCAGGTGATTACAGGGTTATAAATACAAAATCAAATAGGGGTAATGCAGGAGTAGGTTTAATAATGAATAAAAAAATAGGAGTGCGGGTTAGCTACTACAAACAGCATAATGAACGCATTATTGTGGCCAAGATAGACACAAAGCCCATGCCTACTACAGTAGTACAAGTTTATATGCCAACTAGCTCTGCAGATGATGAAGAAATTGATGAAATGTATGACGAGATAAAAGAAATTATTCAGGTAGTGAAGGGAGACGAAAATTTAATAGTCATGGGTGACTGGAATTCGTCAGTAGGAAAAGGGAGAGAAGGAAACATAGTAGGTGAATATGGATTGGGGGGAAGAAATGAAAGAGGAAGCCGCCTTGTAGAATTTTGCACAGAGCATAACTTAATCATAGCTAACACTTGGTTCAAGAATCATAAAAGAAGGTTGTATAACTGGAAGAATCCTGGAGATACTAAAAGGTATCAGATAGATTATATAATGGTAAGACAGAGATTTAGGAACCAGGTTTTAAACTGTAAGACATTTCCAGGGGCAGATGTGGATTCTGACCACAATCTATTGGTTATGAACTGCAGGTTGAAACTGAAGAAACTGCAAAAAGGTGGGAATTTAAGGAGATGGGACCTGGATAAACTGAAAGAACCAGAGGTTGTAGAGAGTTTCAGGGAGAGCATAAGGGAACAATTGACAGGAATGGGGGAAAGAAATACAGTAGATGGTTCAAATGGCTCTGAGCACTATGGGACTCAACTGCTGTGGTTATAAGTCCCCTAGAACTTAGAACTAATTAAACCTAACTAACCTAAGGACATCACACACATCCATGCCCGAGGCAGGATTCGAACCTGCGACCGTAGCAGTCGCACGGTTCCGGACTGCGCGCCTAGAACCGCGAGACCACCGCGGCCGGCAAATACAGTAGAAGAAGAATGGGTAGCTTTGAGGGATGGAATAGTGAAGGCAGCAGAGGATCAAGTAGGTAAAAAGATGAGGGCTAATAGAAATCCTTGGGTAACAGAAGAAATATTGAATTTAATTGATGAAAGGAGAAATTATGAAAATGCAGTAAATGAAGCAGGCAAAAAGGAATACAAACGTCTCAAAAATGAGATCGACAGGAAGTGCAAAATGGCTAAGCAGGGATGGCTAAAGGACAAATGTAAGGATGTAGAGGCTTGTCTCACTAGGGGTAAGATAGATACTGCCTACAGGAAAATTAAAGAGACCTTTGGAGAGAAGAGAACCACTTGCATGAATATCAAGAGCTCAGATGGCAACCCAGTTCTAAGCAAAGAAGGGAAAGCAGAAAGGTGGAAGGAGTATATAGAGGGTTTATACAAGGGCGATGTACTTGAGGACAATATTATGGAAATGGAAGAGGATGTAGATGAAGATGAAATGGGAGATAAGATACTGGGTGACGAGTCTGACAGAGCACTGAAAGACCTGAGTCGAAACAAGGCCCCGGGAGTAGAAAACATTCCATTAGAACTACTGATGGCATTGGGAGAGCAAGTCATGACAAAACTCTACCATCTGGTGAGCAAGATGTATGAGACAGGCGAAATACCCACAGACTTCAAGAAGAATATAATAATTCCAATCCCAAAGAAAGCAGGTGTTGACAGATGAGAAAATTACCGAACTATCAGTTTAATAAGTCACAGCTGCAAAATACTAACGCGAATTCCTTACAGACGAATGGAAAAACTGGTAGAAGCGGACCTCGGGGAAGATCAGTTTGGATTCCGTAGAAATGTTGGAACACGTGAGGCAATACAAACCTTACGACTTATCTTAGAAGAAAGGTTAAGAAAAGGCAAACCTACGTTTCTAGCATTTGTAGTCTTAGAGAAAGCTTTTGACAACGTTAACTGGAATACTCTCTTTCAAATTCTGAAGGTGGCAGGGGTAAAATACAGGGAGCGAAAGGCTATTTACAATTTGCACAGAAAGCAGATGGCAGTTATAAGAGTCAAGGGGCATGAAAGGGAAGCAGTGGTTGGGAAAGGAGTGAGACAGCGTTGTAGTCTCTCCCCGATGTTATTCAATCTGTATATTGAGCAAGCAGTAAAGGAAACAAAAGAAAAATTCGGAGTAGGTATTAAAATTCATGGAGAAGAAGTAAAAACTTTGAGGTTAGCCGATGACATTGTAATTCTGTCAGAGACAGCAAAGGACTTGGAAGAGCAGTTGAACGGAATGGACAGTGTCTTCAAAGGAGGGTATAAGATGAACATCAACAAAAGCAAAACGAGGATAATGGAATGTAGTCAAATTAAATCGGTTGATGCTGAGGGGATTAGATTAGGAAATGAGACACTTAAAGTAGTAAAGGAGTTTTGCTATTTAGGGAGCAAAATAACTGATGATGGTCGAAGTAGAGAGGATATAAAATGTAGACTGGCAATGGCAAGGAAATCGTTTCTGAAGAAGAGAAATTTGTTAACATCGAGTATAGATTTAAATGTCAGGAAGTCGTTTCTGAAAGTATTTGTATGGAGTGTAGCCATGTATGGAAGTGAAACATGGACGATAACCAGTTTGGACAAGAAGCGAATAGAAGCTTTCGAAATGTGGTGCTACAGAAGAATGCTGAAGATAAGGTGGGTAGATCACGTAACTAATGAGGAGGTATTGAATAGGATTGGGGAGAAGAGAAGTTTGTGGCACAACTTGACTAGAAGAAGGGATCGGTTGGTAGGCATCAAGGGATCACAAATTTAGCATTGGAGGGCAGCGTGGAGGGTAAAAATCGTAGAGGGAGACCAAGAGATGAATACACTAAGCAGATGCAGAAGGAAGTAGGTTGCAGTAGGTACTGGGAGATGAAGAAGCTTGCACAGGATAGAGTAGCATGGAGAGCTGCATCAAACCAGTCTCAGAACTGAAGACCACAACAACAACATATATTTTGTAAGACTGGTTATCATGAACTGATATATATATATATATATATATATATATCAGTTCATGATAACCAGTCTTACAAATTTCCTTTTTCTGGCGGACACACGTCCAGATCGTCCGCTCGCAGTAACCTCTCAAAAATCTGGCATCTCTCTCCCCACATCGACCACTGCTCACAGCTCACCTCTGACAGCCCAACGCTACGCGCTGTTCACATCCAACTGCCCAACGCTACACTGGCGAATATTCGAACAATGAGTCCAGCCAGCCACAGACTGCACACAGCGCAGTCAGCGATTTTCATACAGAGCACTACGTGTCGTTACCGACATTAAAACCTAAACAGCCTACTTACAACAGCTAAGACAGCTGAAACCGGTTGTTCAAAATGGCTCTGAGCACTATGGGACTTAACAGCTGAGGTCATCAGCCCCTAGAACCTAGAACTATCTAAACCTAACTAACCTAAGGACATCACACACATCCATACCCGAGGCAGGATTCGAACCTGCGACCGTAGCGGTCGCACGGTTCCAGACTGAAGCGCCTAGAACCGCTCGGCCACTCCGGCCGGCGGAATCGGTTGTCTTGAATTTCAAAAAAAGTGCGCTCTTGGTTAACTGTCTGTATGAACTGTCGCGGTGATGTGGTAGTCTCGTGGCCAGCAAGATCTCTAGATCTGTCCCCGACAGAACACGTGTGGGACCAGCTTGGGCACCAACTCTGTTTCAGTGGCAGTATCCAGGCTATCGATGATCAGTTACAACAGTTTACCAAGGAAAATCGCCAAACATACGGTTTTTTGGCGATTTTGCCTGGTAAATATTTGACCAGCCACTGTTTCGTACCCACCATGGCTCAACAGAGATTTACAGCAGTTGCGGGCCAGCTTCCCTCAGGAGAGGATACGACGGATTTATGAGGTCCGTCCCAACCAAATCCAGGCCAAAGGGGTTGCTATGACATATTGGTAAATTGACTTATACTGCCAGATCACTTGTAAATCTGGCTGCATTTTGTAATCTCCGAACATCAAAGACCATCTCACCCAGTGAAGTTTCATTTCATTTCTTCCTCCCCTTCCGGGTGGATCACTGCTTTTGTCAGGCAGTATACAGTAACTCTGTCTGAGAGGTGGGGAGGAAATCAACAGAGACAGACGTCTTACGTGGAGACAGCAGAGGAGGCAGGAGCCGGAGTGAGGCAGCTCTGGGAGCAGTCGGAGTGTTCGGCGTTTTGCGCCGTCGCTGTTGCGGAAGCGACGGGACGGATCCCCTCGGGGCCGTCACGGGCCGACGCCTGCGGCTCGATGCGACGTCTGGCCAGACCGCAAGGTTTCTTTGGGAGCCGCCGGCTGCTTTCTCGCTCGCGCCAACTCTCGCGGCGCTCGCCTCAGCTTACACGATCGTCAGCGGCTGGCGGCGACAAGCTACGTTTTGTTTCGCTGGACAGCTACAGAGATTTAGCGGAAGTTGTTCGTATTTATCCCGGCGTGCTGACGAGGAAGTACTCGGTTGTTCTTGGAGCCGACGAAGTTGCGAAGTCTGTGAGGCGAACCTCCAGATACCGAGCCCAATCATATAGCTGCCCCAAATGCCCAACATACAACAACCACTTCACCAAAGACTGCAAAAATTCTCCTACTTGCCCACACTGCAAATCCAGTCCTCTATTGAAGCAATGTCCAAATCTACAGTCCCCGCCCCTTGTAGCACCTGCGACCTCTCGCACCCACCCTACTCCTATAAATACAAGGCCAAGCTTCCTCTCACCAGCCGGCCGAAGTGGCCGTGCGGTTAAAGGCGCTGCAGTCTGGAACCGCAAGACCGCTACGGTCGCAGGTTCGAATCCTGCCTCGGGCATGGATGTTTGTGGTGTCCTTAGGTTAGTTAGGTTTAACTAGTTCTAAGTTCTAGGGGACTAATGACCTCAGCAGTTGAGTCCCATAGTGCTCAGAGCCATTTGAACCATTCCTCTCACCAAATGTGCATTAATCATCTCCTTCCGTCCCGTCGATACGCCATCCCACTTAAACTGTTTTTTACGCCAGCCACTTACTGTAAAAGTTGTACCACAACCACAGTCCACGGAAATATCCATTCTTTTGAGTGACTCCATAACCTCAAACCGATTACATTAGCTGCCTGTTCCTTGGATTGGATTGAGTTGTTTGGGGGAAGAGACCAAACAGCGAGGTCATCGGTCTCATCGGATTAGGGAAGGACGGGGAAGGAAGTCGGCCGTGCCCTTTCAGAGGAACCATCCCGGCATTTGCCTGCAGCGATTTAGGGAAATCACGGAAAACCTAAATCACGATGGCCGGACGCGGGATTGAACCGTTGTCCTCCCGAATGCGAGTCCAGTGTGCTAACCAATGCGCCACCTCGCTCGGTGCCTGTTCCTTAATACATCAGTATACTCCCATAACGACACTCATTTCACATTCTCCCGCCTACATACCTTTATCTAACCCAAATGCTACCTCATCCTTGTCAGCAGCACTATACTTCTTCATTCACTCCCAATCATAAGAATAACCAGATCCTATTCCATTATTCCAACCCTCGCAAAACATACTTGATAAATTCACTTCTCCAACCTATAATCTCACTCCAGCTCCCAAAAAATATTCCATCTGCTATTTTTCTCCCAGTTATCCCTTCGTACCGATTCGTGAGCCATGGGTCAGTCTTCAGTGAGACACTTGCATCCATCCTCTGTAAACACATCCACAAGCAGTCTGAACAACACCTCCCATTTCCTGTCACTCACTTCTCGTCTCTTTGACCTGCGCCAACAACAGAAAAAAAGCCGTCTCCCCCCTTCCTCTCCCTGAATATCGGAAACTCTACATTCATTCTGGTATCCATTTAAAACTTCAATGGCCTGCACTTCCAACCAGTTACATCCAGCTAGAAGCATCCCTTCTGTCTATCCCATGTAACAATCAACAACACCCACTTCCAAATTCTCCATCTAACTGCAGGGATCCGTTTTATCGTCTTTCCTTTACTTCCTTACACAAGTGACGTCCCAAAACCACCCTCTCCTGTGCACCTTCTCCAGTATGCTGGTGACGAAACCTTCCTTCCAGCCCATCCCACCCTCCACTCATCCAAACGATCGCTTCAATGCTGTCTTCATAATTTCACTTTCTTGTGTAATCAGTCATCAACCTGACACATACTCAGGATGAGGATCAAATTAAGTTTAAAAATAATCATAGAAAAACCATCGGAAGATTCTCCCCCCCCCCTCCCCCCTGGGGACCTTCACCTGACTGTCCATAACTATCCTGTCCATCCAACTAAAACAACAAAATATCTACCATTAACAATGGATTAAAAACTAAATTGGAACCCTCATTTACTTATCATCAAAAAGAAAGACAATAGACCACAACTACTAATCGGTTGAGTATGAGAATGAAATCCCGCGAACATCATCCATACATATAAAATCTTCATCTGCCTTACCCTGTGGCGAAGTAGCATGAACTTCGATTACCGTCTAGGTTTTATCATTAACTCCAAATCCCAGGCAGACGTGAGTCCCGCCTCACTTTCTGTATCTTGCTAGAGCCTCACTTTCTGTATCTTGCTAGAGGTCGTGCAATATAGTTGGACACTTGCGCAGAAACTCTTTTTCGTTCTCAGAACTGGGCGAGTAAACCTCTTTGTTCTGAACGTGTGGCCTCCATAGTTGGCTGTCACCTGCTGTGCCGCGCACTTCATCCGTTAGAAGTGCCCACATCACTTGTTTATGCGTTAATTTTCTTGTACCATACTCCAGCCAGAAACTACTGACTTGTAAAATTATTTGTCATACTGACATAACATGTTAATACGGTCGTTTGCAGCTCGCTAGTTGTGCTTAGACGTTCTTCTTGCGAGTATGCTTCAGCATCTGAACAGAACCTAACGTACCGCGCGGTCACCGCACGCTACGTAGCACCACCACTGCCGTTATTTCCTTCCCTACCATGCCGTCTGTACAAGCATAGGCGAACTTATTTTGTGCGCTCTCTACCTTCTCACATTCGCATTCTGTACCAGCTCATAAAGTTTTCACACCTCCTCGAACGTTCACATTATCTCCACGTCTCCTACATCTCCCGTCAAATTGAGCCCCAACAGACTACTGTTTTCTCATCTTCAGAACACTGGCCCATTACTGTGCTCTTCTTTTCATCTTCAAATACTCGTTTTACTAACGTAATTTCAGTAGCCATCTTCTCCCAGATAATGAGCTCATCCCTGAAACATATCCTACCCAACCCATCGTTTTCCTGACCAGCTGACACCCCACATCCCCACCTATAACGTCCTTCCCACATGGACACCCCACATTCTTTTCGATGTAACACCGTCTCCAACACTTCCCTCGTCTCAACCTCCATCCACAGTCACTAGGAGCCCTCTTAAGATCTTGCTTGTAATAAAGAGAACGTATATCGCATCATCATCTTCCTATCCTAAACATCGCAATCGACTTTTCTTCTTAAATTTTTAACGTTGAAATTGTATATTTTCTAATACAATGGTTGCATTAGTGGTAATGTCCAGTCACGTTAACGTGACAGCCTGTCAGACGCTTGAATAAAGTACTTTCGCAGTGCGGACATGTAGGAAGATAGTCAACGAGGTTCTGGATGGTACCGACTGGGATATGGAGCA
Organism: Schistocerca nitens; assembly: GCF_023898315.1. Classification (NCBI taxonomy): domain Eukaryota; kingdom Metazoa; phylum Arthropoda; class Insecta; order Orthoptera; family Acrididae; genus Schistocerca; species Schistocerca nitens. The sequence goes on from NC_064621.1 coordinate 497,653,342, forward strand.
ATACCAAATCAAGAGCGGTGGCCAGCTGCGCTAGGTTTATTAAGAATCAAGAAAAGCGAAAAGGTCAATCGAGATAGTGCCACGGATTCTCGATTGCGTTTGAATCCGGTGAGTTTAGTAACCAGGGAAGTACGGTGAACCCATTCTAGTGCACTTGAAACGACACAAATACGCTGTGAGCTGTGTGACACGTTGCATTGTCCTGCTGCTAGATGCCACCGTGCCGAGGATAAACGTGCAGGGGTGGACATGGTCCCCAAGGATAGATGCAAACTTGTGCTGATCCACTGTGCCTTGGGAATGCTACGAAAGCACTCCCCAGGCCGTAACACTACCTCCTCAGGCCTGGACCATCCCGCGATTGTTGCAGGGCCACTCACGTCAACGGCTATCTGTCAATCTGAGAAGGCCACTCGTTACTCAGTGGAGGTGCGGTTGCGGTACTGTCGTGCAGATTACAGCCCTCGTCACCATGCATTGGTGCGTGAAACAGGCGTCTGCTGCGGAAGCCCATACCTAGCAATGTTCGCTGGACAGTCATTGAGGAGGCACTGTTGGTAGCCCCTTGGTTAAAAAAAAAGTGTGTGAAATCTTATGGGACGTAACTGCTAAGGTCATCAGTCCCTAAGCTTACACACTACTTAACTTAAACTATCCTAAGGACAAACACAGCACCCATGCCCAAGGGAGGACTCGAACCTCCGCCAGGACCACCCTTGGTTCATTTGGGCTGTCAGTTACTCAATCGTCGCGAGTTTATTCGCCTGTACACATCTTCACTGCTGTTATCAATGACCCGTGACGAACCACAGTTGCCTCAACGTCGGTTTCGGACAGCGCCATTTTGCCATGCAAATCGATTCCATATTCCTAGATTTCCGGAAAGCTTTTCACACCGTTCCTCACAAGCGACTATTAATCAAATTGACAGCATATGGAGTATCGTCTCAGTTGTGTGACTGGATTCGTGATTCCCTCTTAGAGAGGTCATAGTTCGTAGTGATAGACGGTAAATCATCGAGTAGAACAGAAGTGATATCTGGCGTTTCGCAAAATAGTGTCATAGGCCCTCTGCAGTTCCTGATTTACATAAATGATGTAGGTGATAATCTGAGCAGCCCCCTTAGACTGTTTGCAGATGACGCTGTAATTCACCGTCTAGTAAAATCATCAGACGATGAATTTCAATTACAAAATGATCTAGCGAGAATTTCTGTATGGTGTGAAAAGTGGCAATTGGCACTAAACAAAGAAAAGTGAGAGGTCATCCACATGGGTACTAAAGGAAATCCGATAAATTTTTGCTATACGATAAATCGCAAAAATCTAAGGGCTGTCAATTCGACTAAATTCCTAGGAATTACAATTACGAGCAACTTAAATCGCAAAGACTACATAGATAATATTGTGGGGAAGGTGAAACAAAGACTGCGCTTTGTTGGCAGAACACTTAGAAGATGCGACAAACCCACTAAAGAGACAGCCTACATTACACTTGTCCGTCCTCTGCTGGAGTATTGCTGTGCGGTGTGGGATTCTTACAAGGTAGGATTGACGGAGGACATCGAAGGAGTGCAAAGAACGGCGGATCGTTTCGTGTTGTCGCGCAATAGGGGTGAGAGAGTCACTGATATGATACTCTAGTTGAGGTGGCAGTCACTGAAACAAAGGCGGTTTTCTTTGCGGCGAGATCTGTATACGAAATTTCAATCATCAACGTTCTCTTCCGAATGCGGAAATATTTTGTTGACACCCATCTACGTAGGGAGAAACGATCATCAAGATAAAATAAGAGAAATCATAGCTCGAACGGAAATATTTAGTTGTTCCTTTTTCCCACGCGCCATTCGAGAGTGGAATGGTAGAGAAGTAATATGAAAATGGTTCGATGAACCCTCTGCCAGGCACTCAAGTGTGAATTGCAGAGTAACCATGTAGATGTGTACTTTAATAACGGCGGCAAGCGAGCAGTATACAAACAGCCGTTTCGGAAATGCTTCCGCCCTTGGCCCTTTTAGACGTAAAATAAACTGCTCTTCTTCGCATTACCACAGCGTTTCCCCTATTTCCGGCACCCCCCCCCCCCCCCACGTGTTGTATACCCTCCACTGCTAGTGCTGCCACCTGCTGTCTGTGAGTGGTTATTGCACGCTGACGTCAAACATAGTCGATTCGTACATTAATGTGCTTGTACGGTGTATATGTATGGATCGCAGGCTAAGTGTTCGCTTGGAGAACAGCGTGATAGTAATCTGATGCCTCTAGCACAGCCCGAAACAACGTTTTGGTGTCGAAATATTTCTCGTCCGACGGCTGCTTAACGCGCTGGCGTACAGCTGCTCGCGTACAGTCTCTCTCTCTCTCTCTCTCTCTCTCTCTCTCTCTCTTTCTCTCTCTCTCTCACACACACACACTACGCTGCACAGGGAGCGTGGGCGGCGGCATTTGGGCCATCGCATCGGCGCGAGGCCTGCCTCGCTGCAGCCGTGTCACGAGCAGATAACGGGATTGTGGCAGCACAGACTGCCGACTGCCGCCTGCCGCCGTTGAATAACGAATTTATCCGCAGCCAGCGGGTTGAGCGCCGCTGTCAGTCGTCTCGCAGACTGACACCTGTCGCCTACTTAGTGGACGCCTCGATGGACTACGGAAATTCGAGTAAAATTTTTCTCTGCTCGACATATGTTACTGGAAGACATCATCCGTAAAGTGAAATTCGCACAAAAGTCGTACGTCAGTGTCGTGCTGGATTTTCCTACCAGATGTGATCAGAAATTCAATAGAAACAGCTAAATATTTGTTCCCAAATTCGACAGATGTCTCTGATTGGTACACAGCTCAAAATTCAATTTATTTACAGTATAAAAAATTCCACGAAGAAAGATAGATACCAACTACGGTTAAAGTTTAAACACAAAAAGCACACTGACGGAAAAAATAGCAACGCCAAAAATAATTAGTGTAGAGTAATGTAATTCCGGGAATATATTTGTCTAGGTAAAATAGAGGGTGTTACAAAAAGGTACGGCCAAACTTTCAGGAAACATTCCTCACATACAAATAAAGAAAAGATGTTATGTGGACATGTGTCCGGAAACGCTTAATTTCCATGTTAGAGCTCACTTTAGTTTCGTCAGTATGTACTGTACTTCCTCGATTCACCGCCAGTTGGCCCAACTGAAGGAAGGTAATGTTGACTTCGGTGCTTGTGTTGACATACGACTCATTGCTCTACAGTACTAGCATCAAGCATATCAGTACGTAGCATCAACAGGTTAGTGTTCATCACGAACATGGTTTTGCAGTCAGTGCAATGTTTACAAATGCGGAGTTGGCAGATGCCCATTTGATGTATGGATTAGCACGGGGAAATAGCCGTGGCGCGGTACGTTTGTATCGAGACAGATTTCCAGAACGAAGGTGTCCCGACAGGAAGACGTTCGAAGCAATTGATCGGCGTCTTAGGGAGCACGGAACATTCCAGTCTACGACTCGCGACTGGGGAAGACCTAGAACGACGAGGACACCTGCAATGCACGAGGCAATTCTTCGTGCAGTTGACGATAACCCTAATGTCAGCGTCAGCGAAGCTGCTGCTGTACAAGGTAACGTTGACCACGTCACTGTATGGAGAGTGCTACGGGAGAACCAGTTGTTTCCGTACCATGTACAGCGTGTGCAGGCACTATCAGCAGCTGATTGGCCTCCACGGGTACACTTCTGCGAATGGTTCATCCAACAATGTGTCATTCCTCATTTCAGTGCAAATGTTCTCTTTACGGATGAGGCTTCATTCCAACGTGATCAAATTGTAAATTTTCACAATCAACATGTGTGGGCTGACGAGAATCCGCACGCAATTGTGCAATCGCGTCATCAACACAGATTTTCTGTGAACGTTTGGGCAGGCATTGTTGGTGATGTCTTGATTGGGCCCCATGTTCTTCCACCTACGCTCAATGGAGCACATTATCATGATTTCATACGGGATACTCTACCTGTGCTGCTAGAACATGTGCCTTTACAAGTACGACACAACATGTGGTTCATGCACGATGGAGCTCCTGCACATTTCAGTCGAAGTGTTCGTACGTTTCTCAACAGCAGATTCGGTGACCGATGGATTGGTAGAGGCGGACCAATTCCATGGCCTCCACGCTCTCCTGACCTCAACCCTCTTGACTTTCATTTATGGGGGCATTTGAAAGCTCTTGTCTACGCAACCCCGGTACCAAATGTAGAGACTCTTCGTGCTCGTATTGTGGACGTCTGTGATACAATACGCCATTCTCCAGGACTGCATCAGCGCATCAGGGATTCCATGCGACGGAGGGCGGATGCATGTATCCTCGCTAACGGAGGACATTTTGAACATTTCTTGTAACAAAGTGTTTGAAGTCCCGCTGGTAAGTTCCGTTGCTCTGTGTTTCCATTCCATGATTAATGTGATTTGAAGAGAAGTCATAAAATGAGCTCTAACATGGAAAGTAAGCGTTTCCGGACACGTGTCCACATAACATATTTTCTTCCTTTGTGTGTGAGGAATGTTTCCTTAAAGTTTGGCCGTACCTTTTTGTAACACCCTGTATTTACGCGATTATGCGAGATCACAGGTTACCGAAAGCGCGAGATAAGCAATGACAATGTGAAATGCTGGCACATTAAAAACCGGTGTAACCGCCAGAACGTTGAATGCAAGGATCCAAACGTCTACATAACACAGGTGCCGGATTTCAGTTTGTGGGATGCAGTTCCATGTCTACTGCACTTGGTCGGTCATTAGAGGGACGCTTACTACTGTTTGTGGATAACGCTGGATTTGTCCTCCGATGATGTCCATGTGTGCTCGATTGGAGACAGATTTGGTGATCGAGCAGGCCAAAGCGACACATCGACACGCAGCAGAACATGTTGGATTACAGCAGCGGTACGTGTTCGATCGTTATCCTGTTGGAAGTCGTTGCCTGGATTGCTGGAGGAGGAGGAGGAGGAGATTAGTGTTTAACGTCCCGTCGACAACGAGTTCATTAGAGACAGAGCACAATCTCGGGTGAGGAAAGGATGGAGTAGAAAAGCGTCTGTGCCCTTTCGAAGTAGCCATCTCAACATTTGCCGGAAGCATTTTAGCGAAATCACGGAAAACCTAAAGCCGGACGCCCGGTTGAACAGTTGTCCTCCAGAATGCGAAAAATGGTTCAAATGGCTCTAAGCACTATGGGACTTAACACCTGAGGTCATCAGTCCCCTAGACTTAGAACTACTTAAACCTAACTAACCTAAGGACATCACACACATCCATGCCCGAGGCAGGATTCGAACCTGCGACCGTAGCAGTCACGCGGTTCCGGACTGAAGCGCCTAGTACCGCTCGGCCACAGCTGTCGGATAACATATTAGGCCCTCCAACTTTCCAAGAAGCAGATTTGTTGGCTGTTTTGGAGTGAAAGGGGCTAAACTGCAAGGTCATCAGTCCTTTCCAAGGAGCGTAAAAAGCACTCAAAGCACAAAACATTACAAGTCATGTGCAGAATATCAGGTTTTTGTTGATATGTGGAAATATTCAAGTGATACAGTCAAGACCTCCTTCCACATGGATCTAACAAAAATTTGGATAACAGAAGAATTCCTCGAATGCTGGACCACGGCCGTCATCCACCCACTACACAAGAATGGGGATTAGAGCAATCCACACAACTACAGACGAAGCTCTCTGCTAGACCGCACATACAAGTTTTTATCCAAGATTCTATATGGATGAATCGAGGAACAACTAGAAGAGGAGGTAGGGGAATACTAGGGACGTTTCAGACCATGGAAAAGCTATGCAGTGCAAATCACTAATTACACGTTGATCGTGCTATACTACAGGAAACATCTGCCAATAACGTTTGTAGACTTAAAGAATGCATATGACTGCCTCCATGGATCTTCAGTTTTGATATTTTAAGGGATACAGGAATCGATCAAAAACTAATTAAACCAACAGAACTTGCTGTAAACAACACCAAACCACAAGTCAGGTTTAGAGGAGAAATTTCTAAATCATTCCTCACAAAGATAGGCTTAAGGAAATGCGACTGCCACCATTATTGTTCAACTGTGCTCTGGTGTACATAATGGGAGACTTGTACAAAGATAACCCAGAGAATACAAGAACTGTAAGTGCGAAAAATGATACAAGTTTACACTACTGGGAATTTGCTGATCATCTTGTTTTCCTAAGCTACAAAGCTCAAGAAACCACACAAGTTAAATTACTACAAGAAATAACACGGAAAACTGGCATTAGAATATTAGTTTAAAAACCAGATCAATAATAGGGCTACAGAAAGTGCGATTTCGGATGAAGAAAGAAAGAAAATATCTGAAAGAACAAACACATATTGGGCAGACAAAAGAGCGAAACACCGTTCCTTTAGTAATAAATGATAGTAATTCTTGTACAATCACTGTGTTATTGAACTGTCTTATTGAATTATTATTGAACTGAGTTGTATTATTGAATAACAAGAACTTGTATAAACGTTTGTGTAACTATAGTAGGCAAATGAAGGCCATATAACAGATAATATAAATAATAATAAGAAGAAAACTTAGGTTATGGTTCAATAAATGCAAATAATTTGTATATTAATGAGCTTACAAAGAACCGTGTGGAAAAGTGGGTTAATTTTTCCATGATATAATAACTACAGGCGCAGTCCAGGAGTAGAGAAAGGTGCCGGCCGGAGTGGCCAAGCGGTTCTAGGCGCTACAGTCTGGAACCGCGCGACCGCTACGGTCGCAGGTTCGAATCCTGCCTCGGGCATGGATGTGTGTGATGTCCTTAGGTTAGTTAGGTTTAAGTAGTTCTAACTTCTAGGGGACTGATGACCTCAGAAGTTAAGTACCATAGTGCTCAGAGCCATTTTGAATAGAGACAGGTGACTATATAAAGTGGCAGTCCAACCACCACCTGCAAAACCAAACGATCGTGGAAGATGAATCTGACTGTCGGTGACATGTTTATGCTTTGCTGCCATAATAAGAGCCCATAGCACTGCTGTCTCGAGCCACAAATGCGTCAGGACCTTGTTTCATGTTTCGCAGTGAACACGTGGCACAGGGTGCGATACGAGGCGGTTGTGACAGCCAGTGGAAGAACACTTACAAGGGGCTGTGCCTACAAGTCATCACCGTTTTCGTTTACATTTGTGGTATATGCAGGATTTGGCCAGAAATGAAAGTGACAGAGATGGGAGCTTGAGATGCCCAAACCTTCAGAAAAAATAGTATTTTTCGCGCAGGTCGGACGAAGTATGAGCTATTTATATTAGAATGGTTTCCAGGCAGAGGTCGGTGGAAGGGTATGTAAGATGATTTACACGTTCTTGGGTGATATAAATCTTGAAAACATCTAACACACGTTACACAGCGGTTTTAAAGTTTCTATAGAAGTACAAACTTGGTTTACAGTCATAAAAGGTTCTCTCTCACCGCGCGGTGTGGCAGGAAACCATGTGTAACGCATCGCTTCACCAAATATTGGCAGTGGAATATATTTTGATGCAGTCTTCCAGGGGGTGTGATTTCGTTTTTTTCTTTTCATCAGATGACAGTAACTTTGAATCTTTCTGACAAAGTTCTTTACCTGACGATAAAAACAGACATCGCAGGGTTGCACTTGTGAGTGCTTTTAGGATGGAATCACTTTAGTACTGCGTGGTGGCACTCCCTCTTAACCTTGAAAAAACTTCTCGTATGATTGTGAATCGCCACAAGTGAATTAACACGAGAAATTAGTTGTTCTCCTGCACTTAAGGCTTCATCAAGTCAGTTATAAAAGCTTTACATAAGGTTGTTGTAAGTTTTCCAGACTTTAATTAAGTAATGACATCATTCCTGTGGTTTGCCGTGTACTCATCCACCAAATTTTCCTTTGCCTTCCCTTTTCATGCCTTTTATGAAAACATTGACAAACACAATGTACTGAGCATTAAGGTGGTAGACTAGGATAGAAATTTTTTTAGCCTAATTTTTTACTGGCTTAAAATGTTATTATTTTTGAGGGTCACTGATATAAAGTGTGCCATAAATGACGAAATAAGTTAAAACCGCGATTTACTGCATGGGGGTCTGGCACTTCCAAGCGCTCGAATGCAACCGGTGTAATAGTAGAATAGATAACGACGGAATAGTGGTCCTTTCACTTTCAGATAGTATAACAGAGGTAATAGGTATCAACTACAATGCAATTCTGAATAAGATTTCTCTTCGTAACATAATTCGCTTATGGTAAACAGTTCGAAAGTAAGTGCCTGTCTCGCGTATGCGTATCTTGTCATGTCGCTTGTTTTTTTATACGAAGTAAGAAGTGAGTGCTTGAAAATGGCAAACAAACGTATTTATGCGGACAGAAATGGTTCTAAAAGTAATTCAAATCATACAAAAAAACGCTTCGATTGGTAAGCGTCAGCCAGTTAATCGATATAATTTCGTCAAAATAAGAATGTTTTAACACAGCGAAAAAAAGGCCTACTACTCGGTGCTGGCATTATCAAACGTTTCTTCAAGTTCAGTATCAAAAAACACAAGGTAAATACAAGTTAAAACTTTAAACGCTCGTTTCTTAAAACTACATTTTTCAAGTTCGCGGCAGCTATTACTCACGAAATATAAAACGCAATTAGATTATACCATTCTGTAACTTGTAAGTCGGCGTTTTTTCTACTATAGTACGTAGGATTTTTGGTGCACGTTCGTATAACACCTTTTCTGTTGAAAAACACTGTGTTTTATTTCAGAGTACCACAGTTTTGTTAAAAACTATTTTTTAAACTATACCTACGTACTATGTTTGACAATATCATCAGGTTGAAAGTAGTTTTCAGAATTTTGTTCTAGGTTGAAACTTGGGGCATTCAGAGCTCCCACCAACCGCCCTCGCAGTGCGCGAAGGCGTTTCGTTGGTGTCGTGTAGTATCCTCTGGGTGCAAGTTTTTTACCTAAAAAAGTGCATAACACAATCTTAAGGGTGCACAATAAAAGTCTACAGTAAGTTTTGTAATTTGTTTGTTATTTTATCGAAAAAATCAAGAATATCTGTTCCAAAACCGTACATCAAACTGGTATCTCCCCTTAATTTGGTTTATTTGCAGTGTAACTAACGTAAAAACTAAACATGCAAAAATATTAAAAAAGTTTCTGCAGAGAGAATCGACCCCACGACCAACGGATTACCGTTCTGAACTTTTCGGCGGCGCCAAGCGCTGCCTGAATCCGACATGATCACAGAAGGCTCATGTCTCGGCAACCTGCACAAAAAATGCTATTTTTTTTCTAAACGCTTGGCCATCTGGATCTCCGGCCTCCGTCACTTTCTTTTCTGACCAAGTCCTACGTGTACCAGAAATATACACGAAATCGGTGATGACGAGTAGCCGTATCCGCGGTCCCCTTGTAAATGCAGATGGAAACAACGGGATGGGTTCAACGGTGCCAGCGGAATACGAAAACGACCAAGTATAAGACAGAAACTGTTTAATCGATGGTTTTACTGTTTCTGTTTTACTTTTTTTGAGATTTTTGTAAATTTCACCTGAAGATCAGTGCCTGTAACGAATCGCGACGTGTCATTTGCGATCTTATCACGAATTTTTTGTGGTGGACCCAAAATTGTGATATTTTACTGAAAATGTTTTAGCTCGCATCAACAGTTGACACAGTGACTTCACCACCAGTAGCACTTGTTTACTGAGTTCCTTACAAACGAGGGGTGAAAATAAAGCAGACATCTGAATCGAATGAATCTGAAGTTACGATGCAGCGAGAGGGCTTGTCAGAAGCAGAGAACGGAGTCGTGTCCCGGATGGCTGGCGCTATTCCCGGAAGCGACAAGGACAGCATCCAGGGAGCGTCAGACGCCACAAAGAGCTCTGACAAGCACACTTCCTCGCAAGGAACCGGGCCAACGAGCGCTGGCGACAGTCAAGAGAAAATCCAGAAGAGCGATAAAGAAAGGAAACATATCTGGTTTGAGCGCTGATGACAGCTGTATGCAGCTGTTTCAGACCGATGTATTCTTCGATAAAACCATCACTGCAAAAGAAGTCGCGATGCGTGATATTCCGTAACTAGAATAGAAAAAAAATAGAAAAAAAGAGTAAGGAGATTAGTGTTTATCGTCTCAGAGACGAGGTCATTACATATGGAACACAAGCTCGGATTGAGCGAGAAATCGTCTGATTGTTTTTAAAATGGAATTTGTCATCAGCGATTTGGGGAAAACACAAGGACCCGAACTCTGAATGGTTGTATGGTCCTCTCGACTGCTATGCTAGTGTCTGAATCACTGCCGCCAACTCGTTTTACTATTCAGGTAGCTAAGGTCTCTACAGGAAAGTTGCAGCGCCAGATGATTGCAACTAAATGCAGGAATGCCTGCCGAGGATCACCGTTAGATCCACGAAACATTTTCCAAGAATACCACAGCCGTTTTCATAGAGCTGCAGGAATGCTTTCCTGGTTTGACGAACATTCAGATACCCACTCGAACCTTCACAAGCCCGCTAAATTGCTCTATCTTAATGCCACGGAAAACGTCTAGCGCTATTTGGAAATGAAGCAATTTACTTTCTGATAATTTGATTGTTTTAATTTAACCATCAGTGAGTAACTTCAGCTGCATATGGCATACCTGAAGTGTGTGTGTGTGTATGTGTGTGTGACTGGCGGTCAACGGCTCGAAGAAACCATTCCGAGGTATTCACCGTCAGTCACACTCGGTGATGGCACTAACAAATCTCTCATCTATCCTATCTTCTTTTTATATTATTCTTAAAAAACAACAAAATTTTATTTATATTTCAACCTTAAATTCTTTTTATTTTGAGAAGTATCATTCTTTGTAAATGTTGTAGATAAAACAAAAGGAAGAAAACTGTAAAAAGATGAAAAACGAAAATTGTAAGATGTACGACCTGTTTTAAACATCAGGTAACAGGTCTATAATTTGGCAATAAATAAATAAAATAAATAAAGGAAATACCTGAAGTAACTTCCGGACTCCCTTCTTCGCCGTACAGAGGTCACTGAAAACGCTATAGACGATGTAACTCGGCTTTAGCGTGATCTCTTTTGCGGGGCTTAATTTTTTGTCCGTTGTCTCGAAAATACTAACTGTATCAGTGGCCACTCATAACTGACAGTTTCAAAAAAGGTTCGGAAAAAGTCACACATCGACGTAAAGATTTGCACGTATGTTGCCAGCTTTCCAACCAAAATAGGGGATTCATATATCAAATGAAAGGAGACACTTCCACCAATTAGAGAAAGGTTGCTAATTGTTATACATTGGAATATTAAGAGAATCTCGCACCAACGATCACTCATGAAATGGATAATAGTTTTGGTATGAAGCACCCTCCATCATGCCATTTTCTGTGTCTTGTGGATTAGGTACACTGATGAGCCACAAAACTGTGACCACTGCCCAGCGCGAGAGTGAATTCCACCTGGGGCTGCTGCGGCTACGTGACACCGTAACGAAAGTATAGGGTGGTACGGATATAAGTACAGATATTCTGTTCGTTGGTACTTAAATATGTACCCACTTTAGAGCGTTAGTTGCTTTTTCGATGCGTCTAACAGCCCTCCTGCAAATACATCACTTACTTTATTACCTGGCGTTTCATGTACAGTCGTAACTGCACCACTAAGTGGACTACACCTGTTGCTACAGACTAGCCGTTTTGCGTCCACGTGTGCACCCTTCGACGCCTAACCTGCTGCGCAGGATGGAATGAGAATTATCGGCTTGCTCCTGACACATATGTACTAACCAACCTAAAAACATACTACTCCTAATAACTACAATGATTAGTCCACAAATAAAGTTAACGTAATCTTGTTGAGTACACTTTCCTCAGTCACCAACAAAAATATCTGCACTTATACCGCTAACACCCTGTGTATATATATAGGGTGCTCAGAAACATTCTTGGAAGCTTGTAAGAGTGTTGCAGGATAGATTGTAGTAAGAAATAATAATTAAGAATAAAATTCGATGCTTTACTCCATTTCTGGATTAATTAGTGTTGAAGGCAGTTACACGCGCAGTATCAAGCAGCCATCCAGCTGGAATTAGTGTCAGTTCTTCTCATAGGATATATGATCGCCCACGAGAGTGCTGAGCCGTTGGCTCTGGTTCGATCCTTATTACCGCCCCATGTCCAATTTTTGTATCGCTCTCCTGGTCGGTTTTAGGGAACCAAACGTAGAAAGCGTTTGGCGACACCGTCTGTTCTGGTGAGGAGGGGGTGGGTTTGCTCACACAACGGCTTTATTGGCTAACCTCAGTGCTAATTAAATTGGAAACGGCATAACGTATCAAATTTTTTTTTAACAAACACTCAGTAGAAATGACCTCGGAACACCCTTACAAGCCTTCAAACTGTTTCTGATCATTCTGCAAATACAGGATGATACAGCTGGCCCTACAGATACGTTTCGTGCAACCTGTAATGCCTTCAAAAACCATGTATCAGGTTTTCATATTCTGTCGTTCGCTACATGTAAACTATTGGCCCTACAGGAAAAATGAACAGGACCTTTTTTGTAGGAAATTTAATGTAGTTAAACTTTTTACTGGGATACACTTTCGCTAGAGGCTACTGTTTTTGAGTTATTCCAGAAAACGGCTTTGAAGGTCACATTTGTACGTTTTTCTTGAATAATCCGGAAACTACGTGCTCTAATGAAAACAAATCCCAGCTACACTGAATTTCCTACAAAAAGGTCTGTTCATTTTTTTCTGTAGGACTGATAGTTTGCGCTTAATGAATGAGAGAATACGAAAATCTTGCACTTGGTATTTGAAGACGTTGCAGGTAGGGGCAGCTGAATCATCCTATATTTACAGAATGCTGATAAACAGTCTGAAAAGCTTGTAAGGGTGTTTCAAGGTTGGTTGTGTTTGCAAACAACTGCTAAGAAAAAAAGTGAGTAGGCAACAAAGATCTTGGACTCTACACGTCATCACATAACAAGGAGGTCTGAGACTTGGTTCCTCTTTAAAGCAGGAAAGTCAGCCATCTGTAGTGGGTCTATCAGTTCAGGTGCAGAGACAAGTGTTTCAGAGCACACCGTTCAGTGCTTATTGTTGGCCATGAGGTTCTACTGAATAACTGCTGCTGCCCGAAACTTGTACAGCACCACGGACACAGGATAACGGGAGGCAGCATTATGATTTGGGAACATTCACCTGGCCTTCCATAGGACCTGTGGTACTGATCAAAGGCACCGTCACAATTGTGGACTACGTGAACATTACTGTAGATCACAGGGATCTCTTCAAGCTTGATGTCTTCCGTGACGGCATTTACCAGAAGGATAACGCTGCCTGCGAGAAAGTCACAATTGTGCTGCAGTAGTTTGAGGAGGGCGTTAGTGGATTCACATTGATGTTTAGGCTAACAAGTTCACTTGATCTGAACCCGATGGAACACATGTAGTACGCTACCCTGCGCCAGCTCTGTGTCCACAAACAACAGGCTCGTATGAAACACCCTGACAGATTAAAACTGTGTGCCGGACCGGGACTCGAACTCGAGACCTTTGCCTTTCGCGGGCAAGTGCTCTGCCAACTTAGTTACCCAAGCACGACTCACGACTCGTCCTCACAGCTTAATTCTGCCAGTACCTTGTCTCCCACCTTCCAAATTTTCAGAAACTCTTCTGCGAACCTTGCAGAACTAGCACTCCTGGAAGAAAGGATATTGCCACAATATCCTTTCTTCCAGGAGTGCTAGTTCTGACAGGTTCGCAGAAGAGCATCTGTGAAGTTTGGAAGGTAGGAGACGAGGTACTGGCAGAAGTAAGGCTGTGAGGAGGGGTCGTGAGTCGTGCTTGGGTAGCTCAGTTGCTAAAGAACTTGCCCGCGAATGGCAAAGGTCTCGAGTTTGAGTCTCGGTCCGGCACACAGTTTTAATCTGCCAGGAAATTTCATATCGGCGCACACTCCGCTGCAGAGTGAAAATATCATTCTGGAACAGGCCCGTAATTTACGGGAATTGCGTGGCGTGTCCGAAGACATGACATGCCACGCACTTCGATGACGCGCGAAGGACTTGTCGAATCCATGCTACACAGAATCGTTGCTACATTGCGTAGCGAAAGTGGCCAACGCGCAGATGAGCACAGTATTGTGGATCATCAGTGTATGCAGGTGACGATGGAAAAAGACATCTCGGAGCGCTGCACAAGCGCAGAGCAGCGTACGGCAGCGTGCCTCACGAGCAACGCACGCGACTTGCGGCGTCTTTCCTCTCCTCGCCTCGCCACGCCCCGACATTTCGACGCCGGTTCTGTCATTAGGAGCCGCCGTACCGAGAAAATGCTAGCCCGGCCTCGAGGCGCGGAGTCCATTGTGCGGCCGTGTTTATGCGGCTCGTCTGACTCACAGATTGGCCGCCCGTCAACAGCCCCAGACTCCTCGCTCCCTACTTAGAGCCCCTTCCTTTTTGCCTCGGAGACCACAATGCGTGATTAACTCGGTGCCGCGGTAAGCTAATATATTGTAATCGATGCGGCGAAGGGAAACTTTGCCTCGAGGCGGCTTCCACGCGAAACGGCGGCTGGCGGCTGGTCGTGGATTTTTGCGGCTAACGGTGCTGGTGCTAAGCATGTCACTTCCTACGCGGCACACGCTCTGCTGATTGGCCGCAAAGTGTAACGCGCTTAGCCTTGCGATATGAGAACCAGGAGAGAGCGCGTATCCGTGTGGTGGGCTGTATTTCGAAGCAGCACACCCGACTCTCCGATTATGTTATGTCTGAGGCGTTCAAGATTGAGTGACACTACGATCTCTTGTGTTCCCAGGAACCACTTACTGAACAAACGAATATACACTACTGGCCATTAAAATTGCTAAACCAAGTAGAAATGCAGATGATAAACGGGTATTCATTGGACAAATATATTATACTAGAACTGACATGTGATTACATTTTCACGCAATTTGGGTGCATACATCCCGAGAAATCAGTACCCAGAACAACCACCTGTGGCCGTAATAACGGCCTTGATACGCCTGGGCATTGCGTCGATCAGAGCTTGGATGGCGTGTACAGGTAGAGCTGCCGATGCAGCTTCAACACGATACCACAGTTCATCAAGAGCAGTGACTGGCGTACTGTGACGAGCCAGTTGCTCGGCCACCATTGACCAGACGTTTTCAATCGGTGAGAGACCTGGAGAATGTGCTGGCCAGGCCAGCAGTCAAACATTTCCTGTATCCAGAAATGCCCATACAGGACCTGGAACATGCGGTCGTGCATTATTCTGCTGAAATGTAGGGTTTCGCAGGGATCGAATGAAGGGTAGAGCCTCGGGTCGTAACATATCTAATATGTAACGTCCACTGTTCAAAGTGCCGTCAATGCGAACAAGAGGTGACCGAGATGTGTAACCGATGGCACACCATACCATCACGCCGGGTGATACGCCAGTACGGCGATGACGAACACACGCTTCCAATGTGCGTTCACCGCTATGTCGCCAAACACGGATGCGACCATCATGATGCTGTAAACAGAACCTGGATTCATCCGAAAAAATGACGTTTTGCCATTCGTGCACCCAGGTTCGTCGTTGAGTACACCATCGCAGGCGTTCCTGTCTGTGATGCAGCGTCAAGGGTAACCGCAGCCATGGTCTCCGAGCTGATAGTGCATGCTGCTGCAAACGTCGTCGAACTGTTCGTGCAGATGGTTGTTGTCTTCCAAACGTCCCCATCTGTTGACTCAGGGACCGAGTCGTGGGTGCACCATCCGTTACAGCCATGCGGATAATATGCCTGTCATCCTGACTGCTAGTGATACGAGGCCGTTGGGATCCAGCACGGCGTTCCGTATTACCCTCCTGAAACCACCGATTCCATATTCTGCTAACAGTCATTGGATCTCGACCAACGCGAGCAGCAATGTCGCGATACGATAAACCGCAATCGCGATAGGCTACTATCCGACCTTTATCAAAGTCGGAAACGTGATGGTACACATTTCTCCTCCTTACACGAGGCATCACAACAACGTTTCACCAGGCAACACCTGTCAACTGCTGTTTGTGTATGCGAAATCGGTTGGAAACTTTGCTCATGTCAGCATGTTGTAGATGTCGCCACCGGCGCCAACCTTGTGTGAATGCTCTGAAAATCTAATCATTTGCATATCACAGCATCTTCTTTCTGTCGGTTAAATTTCGCGTCTGTAGCACGTCATCTTCGTGGTGTAGCAATTTTAATGGCAGTAGTGTAGATTACATTACAGGTATTCGCCGCGAATGTTTATGCAATTTTGCCATCGTTCTGGCACGTATTTGAATAGTTAACAACTACCTGAGGGTATCCTGGCGCTACTGGTGGACACTGCACGAAGTTCGTCATTGATGGTCCAATTCTTAACCTGCATGGCCTCTTTCATTACGTCTATTAGGACACAGTCGCTAGGAGCCAGTGAAGGCGAATGTGGACGACGTGGCAGCTCAGTAAGTAGTCCCTAATTCACGCACGGTGGCAATGGTCTGGCGATTGGCCCGCGGCCACGAATTCTCGTTTTGGAGCAGAACGCCACGGTCTCATTTTCCGTGGCGGCTTTGTTGAATGCGTCGGCAGAGTTTATGGTTGTGGTGGTAGTGGTGATGGTGGCGAACTTCAATACTGATCGTTTCTGAGAGTCGTATTGGAATGGAGCCACTCCACCAGTACGATCAGTGTCTGATCCCAGAACACAGCTGTTTCTGCGCGAGTAGTTTCGGCCGTGAGCCCTTGGGACTAGACCTCCCAGTACGCTTCCACTCATTGCGGTTATTTTCTGGAGTCTCGTGGAAGATCTATGACTCGTTGACGATGACCAGACGGTCAGACACGTCCGCTGGATCTTCACTCTACTGTTGCACCAACTGTTGGCATATCTCTACACGCTTCTGTTTGTGCTCAGGAGTGAGGGAATGAGTCGCCCAATGTGCACACATCTTCAAATCCTTATTGCTGGTGGTTTGGAGGGTTCCCCGTGATAGACCTGTTGCCTTCTCTAGTTCATCACGTGATTCGCTTGTGTCCCATCGTCACGTCATTTACATGCTGGGCATTGGTTTACGTGTAGTAACAGGACACCCAGTGCTTTTGAGTTTTTCAACACGGACCGTGCGGTCCTTTGTCCCTGATACAACTAAAGCCGGCCGGGGTGGCCGAGCGGTTGTAGGCGCTACAGTCTGGAACCGCGCGACTGCTATGGTCGCAGGTTCGAATCCTTCCTCCGGCATGGATATGTGTGATGTCCTTAGATTAGTTAGGTTTAAGTAGTTCTACGTTCTAGGGGACTGATGACCTCATATGTTAAGCCCCATAGTGCTTAGACCCATTTGAACCCAACTAAACACGGATCTGCGACTTGGTGCTGTTTCCCCATATTTAGCTACTAATCTCTTGTCGATGTCCCGAAGCCCATGTCGTGTTACCATTGTCCATCAGAGTACTCTCAATGTAGAACATTGCATCACCTTTGGGAAGCAGCAAGACTGTCTGGTTGCGGTAGGCAGTGCTGTAGTTTATCTTCATGCATACATCGACTTACATTTCAAACTGATAGTTTGCAGGAATTAGGGGGGGGGGGGGGGGGGAGCCAGACAGTACTGAACGAACTATATTGTTTATTTATGGTTCAAATGGCTCTGAGCACTATGGGACTTAACAGCTGAGGCCGTCAGTCCCGTACACTTAGAACTACTTAAACCTAATTAACCTAAGGACATCACACACTTCCGTGCCCGCTGCAGGAATTGCACCTGCGACCGTAGCAGCCGTGTGGTTCCGGACTGAAGCGCCTAGAACCGCTCGACCGCAGTATTTATTTATACTCGAGCCTAAAACATGCCAATAGGAGGAGCAATCATATGGTTTTAGTCACCACATCGAAAAAATTAAGTTACGTAATTTATATTTTGTTTGTTTGTAGGTATATGTTTGCAGCGCAGGTGCGCATTGAAATCCTCGTATCATACTATACCGTAGGACGATGCTAGAGGAGTCAAACAGCACAGCTGACTGAAAAAATGTAATGTCATTCGTTTGTTAGTTCTCTGCATTTGTAGGGCAACAACGTGCAATAATGCGTTCTGACGTGGTGGATGTGCACGACAGCTACCCACGATGATATGACACAGCGGTTAACTGGCGCAGACGTTTCCAGTCAGTTAAAACGAGTCAGAGCGTTGAAGAACGAAGTTGCACACTGTCTGCCTATCAAGAACTAGTAATCACAAGAGGAGCTGAGCATCTAGCGAAGTGTCGCGATCGAGTTGATCAATAACTGATATCCACATTTTGAACCTGATGAAGGCCGCCGCCCTCTGGGTTCCGTGACATTCAGAAAGCCCGCTACAATGAAGTAGCAGCGTATATTTTGCGGCAGTGTCAGGCCAGCGCCGGCCAGTGTGGCCGAGCGGTTCTAGGTGCTTCAGTCTCGAACCGCGCGACCGCTACGGTCGCAGGTTCGAATCCTGCCTCGGGCATGGATGTGTGTGCTGTCCTTAGATTAGTTAGGTTTAAGTAGTTCTAAGTTCTACGGGACTGATGACCTCAGATGTTAAGTCCCATAGTGCTCAGAGCCATTTGAACCATTTTTTTGTCAGGCCAGCCCGTATGACTTCTCTAGCGGCCTAATGAACATGGACGAGTGCTTCGTGTGTCACTTTGACACCGAGACTAAGGAGCAAACCAAGCAACTTAATGATGAGGTAGTTTCTGACTATTTTAGATACTCTAGGTGTATTCTCCGTAAAGCTGTAGCGTTTCGTTAGCAATTATGAACCACATTGCGTTATTTTGCAGATTTTAACATCCATTTGATGATTGTTTTAAGTAATCTAGGTGTATTCAGTATACATCTCAAACACCTGTCAGCAGTCATGAGCCCTGTTTCTATTTACCCGCTATAGTTTCGGTGGATTTCACAAACAATGTAAATATTGGCCTGTGTTGTGAATGATAATGTTTTGTTGATGGTTGAGACGAGCCAGCTCCTGCCAATTTTCTAGTTTCCAGCTGTATAGTCCACCTTCTGACAATGTTGACTGGAATACTCTCTTTCAAATTCTAAAGATGGCAAGGGTAAAATACAGGGAGCGAAAGGCTATTTACAATTTGTACAGAAACCAGATGGCAGTTATAAGAGTCGAGGGACATGAAAGGGAAGCAGTGGTTGGGAAGGGAGTGAGACAGGGTTGTAGCCTATCCCCGATGTTATTAAATCTGTATATTGAGCAAGCAGTAAAGGAAACAAAAGAAAAGTTCGGAGTAGGTATTGAAATCCATGGAGAAGAAATAAAAACGTTGAGGTTCGCCGATGACATTCTATTTCTGTAACAGATAGCAAAGGACTTGGAAGAGCAGTTGAACGGAATGGACAGTGTCTTGAAAGGAGGATATAAGATGAACATCAACAAAAGCAAAACGAGGATAATTGAATGTAGTCGAATTAAGTCGGGTGATGCTGAGGGAATTAGATTAGTATATTACACACTTAAAGTGGTAAAGGAGTTTTGCAATTTGTGGAGCAAAATAACTGATGATGGTCGAAGTAGAGAGGATATAAAATGTAGACTGGCAATGGCAAGGAAAGCGTTTCTGAAGAAGAGAAATTTGTTAACATCGAGTATAGATTTAAGTGTCAGGAAGTCGTTTCTGAAAGTATTTGTATGGAGTGTAGCCATGTATGGAAGTGAAACATGGACGATAAATAGTTTGGACAAGAAGAGAATAGAAGCTTTTGAAATGTGGTGCTACAGAAGAATGCTGAAGATTAGATGGGTAGATCACATAACTAATGAGGAGGTTTTGAATAGAATTGGGGAGAAGAGGAGTTTGTGGCACAACTTGACAAGAAGAAGGGACCGGTTGGTAGGACTTGTTCTGAGGCATGAAGGGATCACAAATTTAGCATTGGAGGGCAGCGTGGAGGGTAAAAATCGTAGAGGGAGACCAAGAGATGAATACACTAAGCAGATTCCGAAGGATGTAGGTTTCAGTAAATAATGGGAGATGAAGAAGCTTGCACAGGATAGAATAACATGGAGAGCTGCATCAAACCAGTCTCAGGACTGAAGACAACAACAACAATAGTCCACCTTGCTCCTGTGATTTTAATCGTTGAATTTGGGAAATGTTTCTACGATGTTCTGACAGTTTTCAGAGTAACTTGTGTCGCCTGTTCCACACTTTCATACTGTATTCCTGTTGTAGCTGACTGGTACTGCCACTTAACCTTTTAATATAAAGAAACTGTAAAGCTGTTGTTTATAGGCATAAAATTTTTAAATGTAGTCGGCCGGCTTAGCCGGGTGGTAACATGTCAGCCTCCCAAGCAAGCGGGGCCGGGTTCGATTTCCGTCCGGGTTGGAGATTTTCTCCGCTCGGGGACTGGGTGTTGTCCTCATCATCATTTCATCCTCATCAGCGGCGCGAAATTCGCCCAATGCGGAGTCGGCTGCAATAAGACTTGCGCTTGGCGGCCGACCTTCTCCGGATGGGGCTTCCCAACCAACGATGCCATACGCTCATTTCATTTCATTTTTTAAATGTAGATTATCACTGTCCTTTTATGTATCACACAAACAAGGAAAATATTTATGAGATTTCTAAGTTATCATGTATAAGACTGCTGCCACCTTGTAGTTCCCCTAAGTATAAGCCGCTCGGCTTCTGCCCAGCTGAAGTCAGCTGTCAGCACATAACAAGCAATATCCTGTGAGCCAAATGTATTTTATCAGAAACTTTTATGCTTGTTTGGCGCAATTATGATTTTATTGTATAATGTATAACGTTACAAAGGAGCGTCTTCTTCAATGAGGTATGTTCACTTCGAGCATGTTACATATCATATTTTGACGCTGCGTTTTGGATAACCGTTTTTACTTACATACTTCCCAGATATGTCCGTGACTGAATGACCGTGCATTACATAGTGCGGCACAGTAGTCTATGTGTGGAGATGGTATGTGATACGAGTGTTAGATTTCTTCTTCATAACGAATAACGACTATTAGACTGTAAAAAAAATTGTAATACTTATTTCAGATCTGAAAATGGAGATTTCACTTGCCGGAACTAGTAGCCGATTGCGATTTGGGAAAATAAACTTCTCCAGTAAGAAGATTACGTTATTAAAGAAAATTTATACAATTTTTTTCTTTCTACAAAATATTATAACTGTCTAGATCGCAAACAATGCAAGTACAACGTGAAATTTGATAACTGATTTCTGTTGTCCATGCAGCCGTCGTCAGATCTGGAAGAACAAGTAGAAACATAAAACTGTTTTAGGTAAATTGACTTAAACAGTCTTTAGGAGTATACGTAAGTTCAAAATCGTTCAAATGGCTCTGAGCACATTGGGACTTAACGTCTCAGGTCATTAGTCCCCTAGAAACTTAGAACTACTTAAACCTAACTAACCTAAGGACATCACACACATCCATGCCCGAGGCAGCGGTCGCGCGGTTCCAGACTGAAGCGTCTATAACCGCTCGGGCACAGCGGCAGGCTTATACGTAAGTAATGTATAGTACAAGGAGTAATGACATGCCATTCATGGGAAAGACATAGTGTCAATGTATATTGTATTACCAGGCTGCATCATGTGTGTATCTTGGCACTACGTAACTAAAGAAAAACAAATATCAGATGAACGTGAACCATTTTTGGGACTGCCATCATGTGGGCTGACTCGAAAAGGTAAGACGGTCACACCACCAAAATATGGTACATGGAAATGAGTTTCTATTTGCTCCACGATAACATCTAGTTCATTTTGCACAAATCTCAGGCACAATTGCTATTTCTTTCAAGTACTAAATTTTGTTTCACCCCCGCGTTCTCCTGACAGGGCACCCAAGTGACTGCTCCCTCTTCCGTCGGATGAAGAGACCATTGTGTGGCAGGCATTTCCAGAATGACATCGTGATTTTCGAGCTGAAACGTTTCCAGAGTAGTCTAAATGCATGCTTCTGCAACGAAGGTCCCTGCTAATTCATCCATCGTTGGGAAAAATGTGTCACAGCGAAGTTTGAGTACGAAGATAAAGACGCACACCACCATCAAATTTCAGGGCAGCATCCAGATTGAGTTGATAATAGATGAATAGATGCACCGCTTGGAAAAACATAATTCGTACCTTTACAACACAAGTCCTCAGAACCTTAAAGCACAAAGCACTTGGAGTCGGTTGAGTGACATCGTCCCCTGCGCCAGGCGTTAGAACGCATTGAATCACGTGGCTTGTGATTTGATGTTGTCCGCTTTCACAATGCGTGTCCTCAGATTTTTTCAGCTCCGGATTGTAATCTGTTTACTGAGTTCCACATCAGCCACCTTTCACTGTGTCCAGACGGTAGCTGCTCGGCTGCTGTCGACCATCTGCTGAATCGAGGTGTTCTCTCCTTCCGCAATGTCAGCCGCGCCTACCCAGGGGGCAACTTCAGCTGGTTAGATGATGTGGGCGGGCCCTCGCTAGATCTTATCCGTTGCGAGGGAGGGTCTGTTCAGGTAACGGGTGGGCGCTATTCTGCCTGCTTTAAGCCTCTCTTACGGCATCCTCGCACTGGACGTGTGTCTCATCTTTATGCGCGCCATACGTGGTTACCATAGTGATTGGTGCACGCTTATGATCCATCTGGCGCATCACGCGAGACACAAAGTGCTTCTTGTAGTGATTGCGACGTACTGCTCTCCAACGGCAGTTTCAACTAAAACTTAATTCGTTTCACGTAAATTGACGACAAAGTTTCATTAACTCATTATTCAGTTGCCTCTCCACCTGCAGTAGGAACATTTTGTTATGGTACTGGTTAATGTTTGTCACAACGAACGTTTACGAAAATGTTGTATTAAAAGTGCAATATTCCCCCTACCTCATTCTTTGTGAAGCTGCTGCTGCAAACAACGTTCGAAAACTACAAGAAATTGGTTTCTAATCATGCTATTCAAGCATCTCATGCATTTTCAGGTGTCACTTACCTCTGGCAGGGTTCTTCAATCAGTTTGTAAGTGCCAATGTTGTTTTTATGTTTTTTTCCTTCTTCCAAAAATGAACTTGTTACATGGTAGCTATCTTCTTCGCATAAATCATAATGTTTGTTGGGATAGTGAGATTTGACTAATGAAAACTAATAATTATACATACATTCAATTTTATTTACCATTACTTAGAAGAAAAATATCTCAAAAACAAAAACAAAAATTAAGTTTCATCTGTCAGTTTGAACCTTGTCGACCCAACGAGTCAAATAAAGTGATATTAGCTGGAACTTCTTCGTTCTTCCAATTCAGCTATTTATCCATGGTCTGCGGTACGATCTACTTGTAGCTGAAGTCAGACAGAAGCTTGTCACACTGACAGCTCGTTTTCTTCACTTTTGTTGGTTGGAACCTTGTTATTCCGAAGGGTCGAGTTGTTGGCTGTATCTGGTTGCAAACCACGCAGTTTGTGTACGAAAATGGGCGGGTGTTTGTGTTTGCGTACACAATCATTAAAAATATTTATACAGGAATTACGTACTCCAAAGTCTAGTACCTTTTTTGGATGAATAAATACATATTGAATTGCGATCTACATCTACATCTACATCTATACTCCGCGAGCCACCTTACGGTGTGTGGCGGAGGGTACTTATTGTACCACTATCTGATCCCCCCTTCCCTGTTCCATTCACGAATTGTGCGTGGGAAGAACGACTGCTTGTAAGTCTCCGTATTTGCTCTAATTTCTCGGATCTTTTCGTTGTGATCATTACGCGAGATATATGTGGGCGGTAGTAATATGTTGCCCATCTCTTCCCGGAATGTGCTCTCTCGTAATTTCGATAATAAACCTCTCCGTATTGCGTAACGCCTTTCTTGAAGTGTCCGCCACTGGAGCTTGTTCAGCATCTCCGTAACGCTCTCGCGCTGACTAAATGTCCCCATGACGAATCGCGCTGCTTTTCGCTGGATCATGTCTATCTCTTCTATTAATCCAACCTGGTAAGGGTCCCATACTGATGAGCAATACTCAAGAATCGGACGAACAAGCGTTTTGTAAGCTACTTCTTTCGTCGATGAGTCACATTTTCTTAGAATTCTTCCTATGAATCTCAACCTGGCGCCTGCTTTTCCCACTATTTGTTTTATGTGATCATTCCACTTCAGATCGCTCCGGATAGTAACTCCTAAGTATTTTACGGTCGTTACCGCTTCCAATGATTTACCACCTATGGCATAATCGTACTGGAATGGATTTCTGCCCCTATGTATGCGCATTATATTACATTTATCTACGTTTAGGGAAAGCTGCCAGCTGTCGCACCATTCATTAATCCTCTGCAGGTCTTCCTGGAGTACGTACGAGTCTTCTGATGTTGCTACTTTCTTGTAGACAACCGTGTCATCTGCAAATAGCCTCACGGAGCTACCGATGTTGTCAACTAAGTCATTTATGTATATTGTAAACAATAAAGGTCCTATCACGCTTCCTTGCGGTACTCCCGAAATTACCTCTACATCTGCAGATTTTGAACCGTTAAGAATGACATGTTGTGTTCTTTCTTCTAGGAAATCCTGAATCCAATCACAAACCTGGTCCGATATTCCGTAAGCTCGTATTTTTTTCACTAAACGTAAATGCGGAACCGTATCAAATGCCTTCCTGAAGTCCAGGAATACGGCATCAATCTGCTCGCCAGTGTCTACGGCACTGTGAATTTCTTGGACAAATAGGGCGAGCTGAGTTTCACATGATCTCTGTTTGCGGAATCCATGTTGGTTATGATGAAGGAGATTTGTATTATCTAAGAACGTCATAATACGAGAACATAAAACATGTTCCATTATTCTACAACAGATTGACGTAAGCGAAATAGGCCTATAATTATTCGCATCTGATTTACGACCCTTCTTGAAAATGGGAACGACCTGCGCTTTCTTCCAGTCGCTAGGTACTTTACGTTCTTCCAGAGATCTACGATAAATTGCTGATAGAAAGGGGGCAAGTTCTTTAGCATAATCACTGTAGAATCTTACGGGTATCTCGTCTGGTCCGGATGCTTTTCCGCTACTAAGTGATAGCAGTTGTTTTTCAATCAGACAGTGATGTAAAAAGTACTCTTGCAGTTCATTGGTCCACATTCCATAGCACGTTCACAGCATCGAACAAACTCACTACTACGGAAGAGCGCGGCTGTATTCACATTACATCATATATTACAGAACGTACATATCTTGAATTAATAAGCAACGTTTTAGAAAGCACAAAGATGAATAAAATAGTTGCATGTAGCAACACACGAACTAACCGCACAGTAGTTCATGGCTCCACATCTCTATCCAACACACTATGGCAAACCTGTATGCCATACGACCATGTGTTTTGTGTTACGACCTCCTGAAGGATTTAATAGGCGATTTGTTATTGACTGCCATTTAACTATAACAAATCGTGCCAATAACGAAGCGTTTTCGAGAAATCCTCAGCGTAGTGGTGCTATGAAACAGCATTTATTCATAGGACGTAAATTATGATATAAAACCCATCAAATACGGGCTTCAACTGACAGTCGAAATTCAATAAGGCGTCTCCCAAATTGTGCTTGCGATTGCGGTCTTTACCTCTTATTGGTTAATTGTTTCGTTTTGCATGTTGTCGAAATATCGCGTAACTTATTTCGTGTTACACGCACAGCCATGCGTCGTCAACGTGAAATTACAGGATGTGACGTCATGAAATTAGTACAGCTCCACGTCCACGTTAGCTGTAACGTCCCGAGTGACGACGACTTTGACACGGTGTTCGCGCTTCGTAGGACAGTGATACGAATACCCTTCCGACAGTCCAGATTCAGGGTTTTTGTGCTTTCCCTAAATCGGTCAAGGAAAATACAGGAACGGTTCCTTCTAAAAGGGACACGTACTTCCACATCCCGCCCCAATTCGAATTAGTACTCTGTTTCTAATCACCTTGTCGTCGACATGGTGCTAAGCGGCACTGATTACGCAGCAGTTTAGCCCCCTATTACCTTAAACGCCACAATAAAGGGATATTAAACCCTAATCCTCTCACTTCCTTTTTTTTTTTATACCGGTAAGCATTTCTGAGTGTTCATGTTTTTTTACGAGAAATTTCTTTCGCTTCGATAAGTTTGCAGGCGTTCCATAGGAGATTCACGTCTGATAGACTATGTTAACGTTTGTCTGGTTTTGTGTTGGCACTGTTGTACGCTAGGTAAATTGAGGACTGTCTTAGAGGAAACAGTCAGTCGCAATTTCTCTTCAAGTACACTCCTGGAAATGGAAAAAAGAACACATTGACACCGGTGTGTCAGACCCACCATACTTGCTCCGGACACTGCGAGAGGGCTGTACAAGCAATGATCACACGCACGGCACAGCGGACACACCAGGAACCGCGGTGTTGGCCGTCGAATGGCGCTAGCTGCGCAGCATTTGTGCACCGCCGCCGTCAGTGTCAGCCAGTTTGCCATGGCATACGGAGCTCCATCGCAGTCTTTAACACTGGTAGCATGCCGCGACAGCGTGGACGTGAACCGTATATGCAGTTGACGGACTTTGAGCGAGGGCGTATAGTGGGCATGCGGGAGGCCGGGTGGACGTACCGCCGAATTGCTCATCACCTGGGGCGTGAGGTCTCCACAGTACATCGATGTTGTCGCCAGTGGTCGGCGGAAGGTGCACGTGCCCGTCGACCTGGGACCGGACCGCAGCGACGCACGGATGCACGCCAAGACCGTAGGATCCTACGCAGTGCCGTAGGGGACCGCACCGCCACTTCCCAGCAAATTAGGGACACTGTTGCTCCTGGGGTATCGGCGAGGACCATTCGCAACCGTCTCCATGAAGCTGGGCTACGGTCCCGCACACCGTTACGCCGTCTTCCGCTCACGCCCCAACATCGTGCAGCCCGCCTCCAGTGGTGTCGCGACAGGCGTGAATGGAGGGACGAATGGAGACGTGTCGTCTTCAGCGATGAGAGTCGCTTGTGCCTTGGTGCCAATGATGGTCGTATGCGTGTTTGGCGCCGTGCAGGTGAGCGCCACAATCAGGACTGCATACGACCGAGGCACACAGGGCCAACACCCGGCATCATGGTGTGGGGAGCGATCTCCTACACTGGCCGTACACCACTGGTGATCGTCGAGGGGACACTGAATAGTGCACGGTACATCCAAACCGTCATCGAACCCATCGTTCTACCATTCCTAAACCGGCAAGGGAACTTGCTGTTCCAACAGGACAATGCACGTCCGCATGTATCCCGTGCCACCCAACGTGCTCTAGAAAGTGTAAGTCAACTACCCTGGCCAGCAAGATCTCCGGATCTGTCCCCCATTGAGCATGTTTGGGACTGGATGAAGCGTCGTCTCACGCGGTTTGCACGTCCAGCACGAACGCTGGTCCAACTGAGGCGCCAGGTGGAAATGGCATGGCAAGCCGTTCCACAGGACTACATCCAGCATCTCTACGATCGTCTCCATGGGAGAATAGCAGCCTGCATTGCTGCGAAAGGTGGATATACACTGTACTAGTGCCGACATTGTGCATGCTCTGTTGCCTGTGTCTATGTGCCTGTGGTTCTGTCAGTGTGATCATGTGATGTATCTGACCCCAGGAATGTGTCAATAAAGTTTCCCCTTCCTGGGACAATGAATTCACGGTGTTCTTATTTCAATTTCCAGGCGTGTATTTATTTGGTCATTAGCTACCTTAGAGTTATCATGAAACAGTGGCGCTTGCAATAGATTATGCAGCAGATAAGGTGCAGATTACTACGAAATCAGTAGTGTTGGGGGAAAAAAAAACAGATGAATTTAAATGGTTCCTTCTACTAAGGTTCTGTACTACGGTGCATGTTTCAACAGGGAAGGCCAGAATACACATAAGCAGAGCAAAAAATCAACAACATTTCTTGTTTATTCTGCTTTAAGTCATCTGACTCAGCACTTCACTGGTTCTCTGCTAAGGCCCCTGTGTACGTTGGAATATCAACAAGTATAGAATGCAGCGTAGGTCTGATGTATAGCACAGGACAGTAATACATAAATAATCAAGACCGGTAAAAGTCGCTACATTATAGAAATTGCAACATTAAGGGATATAAAGAGTTAAATGTGCACACAAACCACACTGTAACAGAAGATGTACACATACTTGTTGCCATCAACAAACTAACACATTACACAGAAAATACGTCTAACAGAAACTAGAAAGAAATATGAATTGTGACATCAAACGCGTATCATAAATCAGAACACATTGCATTGGTTATATCACATCTTTTGCAGTTTCTACTGGGTGTTTTTTTATCTGGAAAGTATTAGCTTATCGAAGCCAACCAATAATTGAACTCTTTCTCTTGTAGTGTGGTGTGTGCGCACATTTAACTCTTTACTGCCTATCACTTTACCTTACTTTTGTATAGTGTAGCAACCTTTCCCAGTATTGATTTATTTCTGTATTCTAGCTTGTGTTATACACTACATGGTATACTGCTTGATGGTGCCTGAGGATGGCACCAGTAAAGTGCCGAAACTGATACCTTAAAGGAAAGTAAATAAATATAGTTGTTTGCTTTTTACTCTGCATATTGTCTGATCTGCCGCTGTTCCGAGTCCATGATGGATCCAAGAAGAGTGAACATAGTTCTTCATACTGATCCTCCTTGCTTTTCGTGTGACAGAAAAAGTAGACAGTTGGCTGAGTGTCAACTGCGGTATGTGACTCGATTTTGCAGCGCAAAAGAGCCGAATTCGACTGATATACTTCACAGCCTGTGACATTCAGGAGCCTTCAGAAACGAGTGAAGGAATAGTAACCCATAAATGTACAATTTTAACAATACGAGTAATTATTTAGCTTGGATATTAAATGAAATAACGAAAGTATCTTTGGAAATGCTTTTACAAAAATGTTGATTTTAGACGGAACGGAAGCCGATAAGAAAAACTTAAAACAATAGAGTACAGTAAATATGATTTTCAAAGCCGAACTTTCTTAAAAGAGTTGTACTGATGATTACAGGGTACAGCTGGTATGACCGACTGACGGCCATCTTGTTAAATGAATGAATGAAAATCTATTGAACAATCGTTCATTCGTAATTAGACAACTTGCTACGCAACTGCCCTTCGAAATATTACTAAGAACTGTATTACTCAATGTTTTAGGCATAGCGATAGACCGCTGACTGCACTTTCCACATGGTTCACATTTTCGAGCTGACCTTGCACTCAATGGCCATCACCTCACCAAATTAGCGAATCGCTTGATTCTCAAGACTTTGAAGAAAATGAAATGATGGAACCGTCATTTCTGGACTGCCCGTAATCCCAGAGAGCCAAATACTGCGCTTATAACCTTTAACAAAGCTTGTTTTATGATAGCAAAAGAATTTTAATAACAGCAAAAGTATGCAGACAAATGATCTGAAAATGTGTACGTGTGGATTTCATAATCTATTTCGGAACTATATCGAAGTTCTGTTTTTCCATACACGCATTATAAAATAATCTCGAAAGAGTTAGAACGATTGTTACTCATAAACAAGAGTCGAACAATGTTCTCATGACACTTAATGTCTCTGCTTTCTTGAAGCAAAATCCTTTATTATTTCCAGATAAAATGATCGGCTTTTTCGGTTGCGTATGCTTCTGGGAAATGCGTGTATGTCACGCGTAGCTGTTAAATTCCTCGGAGAATGGAGGAAGAGTTGTTGTTAGGACCTTCCTACACTTCGAACATATTTCTGGCACCAGCGTCGAAAATCTGACAGTCTTACGAGCAGACTATTTGCAACAGTGTTTGCGAATACTCCGGGAGCCACCTGTCGTCAGTAGCGCAAACTACACGGACGAAGATAGAGGTCGCGCCGAGCGCTCAGTTGCCGCGCGGCTTTTCCTGGTATAGCCACCGAAAATAAACACACCGTCTCCGAGATCCACGGTGGGCGAGACGAATGGTAGTTCTCAAAGCGCTCCCGAGTCGGTTAACTGAACTATAAACCAGCTCAAGGGTCAGTCTGGCAGGTGACGCGACGGATTCTCCGTGCAGTTATATTTTTGGCAAGAGTTTCATCCGTTTTTCATGGCAGCTGTTGCGTGTTTTCCTACTTCGAAATACGACACACATTTCGATCTATCAGTGGTCTAAATATACGCATACAGAGTTTCAAAATGGTTTTTTTATTTCACCACACTGCGAATACAGTGCGCGAGGACTTGCAGTGACCAAAAAGCAGCGATTTATGAAATGAATTAAGTGCACAGAAATGAAATGACTAGATCGATGGGGATAACATCAGTAAAGATGCAATGAAATGAAACAGTTTTAGCGGAAGAACTTCTGGCAGCCCATTCAGTGACAACGAAATCTTAGGTCAGCCGGAAGGCATACCTTGTACCGTCGTTAAAACGACAGGAAAATGCGTGGTTTTCTCACCAGAAGCGTTTCGCTTTATTGCAGTAAAGCATCATCAGTGGTTATTAAAGATATTTACAGTTTGTTTTGTTTTCTAGATCGAAAAACAATTCGCAAAGTAAAAATCAACAATTCGTTAACGAACTGTTTTTCGATCTAGAAAACAAATTAAATTGTAAATATCTTCAATTACAGACCACTGATGATGCTTTACTTCAATAAATCGAAACGCGTCTAGTGAGAAAAACACGTATTTTCTTGTAGTTTTAACGATGGAACAAAAATAGTGTGGGAGTTGTTAAGCAACTACAGACAATATGGCAAAAAATGGTTCAAATGGGTCTGAGCACTACGCGACTTAACTTCTGAGGTCATCAGTCGCCTAGAACTTAGAACTAATTAAACCTAACTAACCTAAGGACATCACACATATACATGCCCGAGGGAGGATTCGAACCCGCGACCGTAGCGGTCGCTCGGCTCCAGACTGTAGCGCATAGAACCGCACGGCCACTCCGGCCGGCCATATGGCAACACAAGTGAATAATTTAGTAACATATCTGATTTACTATCCTACGATTATAGAGTTGATTTTTGATAGTGACTGATTGTTACAGAAAAGAGAACGTAACTGTAATAAACCTCTTCACATAAAACGTTTCCAATAGTTAATCAGCATGAAATGAATGTCTTAAAAATAGTTTAGCAAGATAAGAAGGATATCAGAGTTTGAGCCCCAGCCGGCACAATTTTCAATTGTCATCGCGTCGTTTTTAATCAGCTTCTCAGTAGGAAGAGCTGGAGCTGTAAGCTAGTTCAAAACATTCTGCTGTAGGGTGTTCATCACCTTAGTCGTTACAGACGAATTCTGTAACTATACTTTTACTACTTTACTCCGACGCGCGGGGTAGCTGTGCGGCTCTCCCCGTTGGAAGTTCGAGTCCTCCCTTGGGCATGGATGTGTGTGTGTGTTGTACTTAGCGTAAGTTAGTTTAAGTTAGATTAAGTAGTTTGTAAGCCTAGGGACCGATGACCTCAGCAGTTTGGTCCCATAGATCTTACCACAAATTAAATTAAATTAATTAGTACTTGACTCCGACGGTCCTGAACTTCTGCACTAACAGGCCGACACTGAAAATTTCTAGAAAATCAAACGAGGATTAGTATTAAAATATTTTAAATGATATTATTGTTTTTCAAAATATTTCCTTTTAACATCAACATATATTTCAATTAGATGAAATCAGTCCTTCAAACAATGCTTCCTGAAGCACTTCAGAAACCAAGTACCACTGCTTTATCTGATGGAAAGTAATTCCACGCATTTTATCTTTAATTTTTGGAAACAAAAAAAGAAATCACAAGACGCCACGTCAGGGCTGTACGGCGGTGTGTCCATGGCGCTGATCTTTAGGGCAACCAGACGCTCTGTTGTTAGTTTTGCTGCAAACGACAATGCATTGCCGTGATGTAAGATTATTTTTCCTTTTGGGCGTTTTCCACGAAATTTGTCAAAAATTTCCGGTAAACAGACATTTATGCCCCAATCAAAAATGGCTCTGAGCACTATGGGACTTAATATCTGAGGTCATCAGTCTCGTAGAACTTAGAACTACTTCAACCTAACTAACCCAAGGAAATCACACACATCCACGCCCGAGGCAGGATTCGAACCTGCGACCGTAGCGGTACCGCGGCTCCAGACTGTAGCGCCTAGAACCGCTCGGCCACACCGGCCGGCTCTGCCCCAATCGGCAGAAACGCTCATCT
This sequence comes from Schistocerca nitens, assembly GCF_023898315.1. Classification (NCBI taxonomy): domain Eukaryota; kingdom Metazoa; phylum Arthropoda; class Insecta; order Orthoptera; family Acrididae; genus Schistocerca; species Schistocerca nitens. The sequence continues at coordinate 497,685,605 of NC_064621.1, forward strand.
AATGAAAAAGTGGGAATACGGACCATTTTAGAAAAAGATAGCAATCTTCTTCTTACCAACATTACGAGTTCGTTGGGCTTTAGACTTAGAGCGTTGTACCGAATGACTTTTCTTCTCAGGATCATAACAATAAATCCAAGTAAATGTATTCGAAACCAAATTTGAAGTGGCGTGTTAGAATTTTTCCAGTCTTTCTGCACAAACCAATGCGTTATTGTTTTCGATCGGGAGTCAGTTTGTTGGGATCCATTAACAAGGCTTTCTCAGCAAACTTCCTGGAAGATTAAAACTGTGTGCCGGACCGAGACTCGAACTCGGGACCTTTACCTTTCGCGGGCAAGTGCTCTAGCGACTGAGCTAGCCCAGCACGCCCCGTCCTCACAGTTTGGAAGGTAGGAGACGGGGTACTGGCAGAAGTGAAGCTGTGAGGACAGGGGCGTGAGTCGTGCTGGGTAGCTCAGTCGGTAGAGTACTTGCCCGCGAAAGGCAAAGGTCCCCAATTCGAGTCTCGGTCCGGCACACAATTTTAATCTGCCAGCAAGTTCCATATCAGCGCACACACCGCTGTAGAGTGAAAATCTTATTCTGGAAGGCTTTCTCGTGTGTAACTGTTGAAATAAAAAACGTTTAAGATTCGACTCTTATCAAAGCTCAATGTCGTCCGAATAAATTCGTAAGGGGTACGTAGATCTTCTTCAAACAGCAATATTTTCATCAGAAATAGCGACTGGGGAGAGATCTTGCTGTCCCAGGCAGCGTTTGGCAAGCAAGAAAACAAGAGGGTAGAAATTCTCGCCGTGTGCTGGAGGCTATTATCTTGCTGGTTACCGGGGCTCTGTTCGGAGCGGGATGCACCACTGAAAACAATTCTACTCCATTCAGTGTGATTCCAGGACAAAGAGTGACTGGGGAAGCCTCAGAAGTGGTGGGATTTCAGACTGTCACCCGCCATACGGTCCGACAACCAGAGTGAAGGTCTGGGAGGCGTTTCATTTCGTAGCTGAATCCCTTTGGTTGTCATCCACTGCACCCTTATTGCGCGGCGGCACGTCGACGAAATTGTACTCCCCTTCATGGCAAGCCATCCAGCAAGTCCGTCGGACACGGCGAGAGCTTATACTGCTTGTCTTCCTCCTTTCCAAATCCTACCTTGGTAAACAAGGTCGCCGGATCTTTCGCCAACTGAGAATGTGTGGAGCATCATGGGCAGGGCTCTCCAATTAGCTCGGGATTTTGTCGATCTAACGCTCCGATTGGACAGAATTTGGTACGATATCCCTCAGGAGAACATCGAAAAACTCTGTCAGTCAAAACCAAGCTGAATTACTGCTTGCATAAGGGCCAGAGGTGGACCAAAGCGTTACTGACTTGCCCAAATTTTGAAGCTCTTTCTCTTGAATAAATTATCCAATTTTTCTGAAACCGTAGTGGTGTGTTTTTCTATACATGTACGTGATATCTACCGATAATCCTTCGTGGTGCATCTTTTCTTTTGTGCTAGGGGTGTAAAACCAACTCTGTTTGTTCTCAGAATCATTCTAAAAATGTTCAGAATCTCCCTTCGTTTCACGGTACAGAGAGCTGCAGTATCTTTCTCAAATGTGCAGCAAGCATCGTAACGATCTTTTCTTCCATAGACAAACTCAGTATATGCGCTCCATGCTTTTTTAAGAAAAAGTAGTCCAATTTTTCAACACTTTTTGGAAGTATCCGCTGTTAGAAGATTTATACTCGAAAAACAACTGTTACCAAAAATTTGTACCTTGGTACAATCAAACATCTGCGAAAGTATTATTCCAACCAAAATTTACTCCCAAATTTTTCTGCCACGGCTGCCTAGCAATTTGAAGATAAATTTTACACTCCGGTACAGCATAATGGACAAAAATGGTTCAAATGGCTCTGAGCACTATGGGACTTAACAGCTATGGTCATCAGTCCCCTAGAACTTAGAACTACTTAAACCTAACTAACCTAAGGACAGCACACAACACCCAGCCATCACGAGGCAGAGAAAATCCCTGACCCCGCCGGGAATCGAACCCGGGCGTGGGAAGCGAGAACGCTACCGCACGACCACGAGATGCGGGCCATAATGGACAGAGGGAAGCCCAAACGACGAATTTTCATTAGCAGCTCTTAAAACATAGTATTTCAAGAAACAAAAAAAGTGGTTCTCAGTACGGCTAAACAAACATATCTAAATTCGTGGACATACTTCAGGATCACGAGAACTAGAGAAAAAAATAGAAATACATGCGCAGACGAACAGGCATACGGAACCGAAAGCTTTCACCTAAACTATGTCATACCATAGTTGAAACGAAAGGAAAGTGAACGCACTGAAGCTACATTTAACTTTCACAGTGTCTTAAATTTATCATTTGAAATTTCGGAGGAAACTCCTACAGTTGGTGAGCTGTAACTACACATCCTATCGTGATTTTTGCCTTTTTTACTTATTTTCCAACAACAGATGAAGTAATGCAAGCAAAAATAGCGACAACTCGCAAAGTTTGAGGAAAAAAGAAACAATGAGCGTTTCCAAGAACTAGTTCAATTTTTGTACTGTTCTCTAAACAGTCGTCACATCTGGCAAGTTTTTGTCTTGCATAACCAACTGCGACTAACGACCTGTGAACGTAGGGCTTCGCAAATTACGTTGTGTCTGACACCCGGCAGAGGTTTGCCTGTGACAGTTCTGGCGACAAGAAAAAGCAGTGTGCGCAGCGGTAATGTGACCCTGCGGCAAGATACAAGGGAGTAAATGATGGCGGCAAAAGTCCGTAACGTTTTTCCTTTGTGAACGGTATTTCAGAGAAGGCACGTCGCAGTGTGATGGTGCCATTAAGCAGGTACGACAGTAATGCGAAGTGCACTCAAGTAATGGGTCACTGTAACTTCTGGATCGACTAAACACAGAGTGATGGACCACATTCTCTAATGGCACCATTAGTAAATCCTTATCTTCAAGGCCGTACAAGGAACCACGTCCGTCCACTTGCCAGGAACATGGAGGGGAAGACGGAGGAATTGCAGTTGGAGCCAGAAGCATGGGACATTCCAGGAAATCGTTGGGAATTCAGCATTCCTATATCCACAGTGTCAAGAGTGTGCCGATAATACCGAACTTCAAGCATTACCTCTCACCACGGACAATGCAGTGGCCGACAGCCTTCACTTAACGACCGAGAGCAGCGGAGTCTGCGTGGAGTTTTCAGTTCTAACAGACAAGCAACACTGCGTGATGACCCCAGAAATTAATGTGGGATGTAGCACAGTGATGAGAAACTTGGCGTTAAAGGGCTACGACCGATACGAGTGACTGCCATCAGCACGACATCGCCTGCAGCGCATCTCCCGGGCTCGTGACCATATCGGTTGGATCATACACGACTGGAAAACAGTGGCCTGGTCAGATGAGTCCGATTTCAGTTGGTAAGAGCTGATAGAAGGGTTCGAGCGTGGCACAGACCTCACGAAATCAAGTTGCCAACATGGCACTGTGTAATGGTGAGGCTTCGTTTACATGGAATGGTCCAACTGAAGCGAACATTGACTGGAAATGGTTTTGTTCGGCTACTTGGAGGCCATTTGCAGCCATTCTTGAACTTCATGTTCCCAAAAAACAATGGAAATTTTATGAACGACACTGCACCGTGTCACTGGGCCACAATTGTTCGCGGTTTGTTTGAAGAACATTTTAGACACTTCGAAATAGGTTCGAATGGTTTGGCCACCTAGATAGCCCGACTAGTATCCCATCGAATATTTCTTTTTTAAAAAAATCTTTATTTCCAAAATTTAGTAATTATACAAATTTAACCCACTACTTTGTATGATTAGTGGGCCGAAAAAGTGGTACAATAGCTACAATTGCAGCTAATCTAAGTTATATTTAAGTAACTAGTTAGTATGTAAGCTACGGGATAAGTGCAATGGGCAAATTAGTTGAGTTAGTTAATTATATATGAAAACACCTAACCTAACTGTTGACTAGTTACTAATGCCTACAGCGTTACAAATGTGTCAGGTGAAAGTATAAACCTACTTATAGAGCCTTGCTCATTGAGTTAAACCCAATGAGCGTGCCCCTGACACTGGGCAGGCCAAGATGTTGATCGCTGCAGGTTTCTAGAGATAGTGTCTAAAAACTAAGTCCTACAACTAAACTTACTCTAAGGTCAAATCAGGTGCGTTGTCCAGATCGGTGAGGTTGCACCCCACTCCCCCTGAGTCCCGAATATTTACGAGACATAATCGAGGGGTAAATTTTTGCACAAAATCCTGCACTGGCGACACTTTCGCAGTTATGGACGGCTATAGAAGCACCGCGGCCCAATAATTCTACAGGGGCTTTCAACGACTCGTTGGGTCCATATCACGTCGAGTTGCTGCACTACGAGATCCGACTCTATATCAGGAGGTATAACATTACTTTTGTCACCTCGGTGTATTATGCGTAGAGGCGCAGTGCCGCGCCTGCGTCTTATGCAATCCTTCCGAGCGTTCTGAGGTAGCTGTTTAGTGCAGCAGCGTTGACTCATTAATGCTCTGCCCGGGGACACGTTTATAGTTCCAAATGGGTTGTGCATTCTTGACTGCAGTGCTGTACTCGCTCATCATGCAAATGCCCGCTGATCCTCTGCTTTCGCCGTCGCCCCGTGTCCCAACGTGATCAGTTCACGCTTGTTTATTTGTCTTGCGATTAAGTTGCTTAGCTTGGCATGCTACTGGTCATTTACCGTCTTGATGTCCACTTTCTTTCTGTATAGCGAGAAATATTATGAAACGACCGGTGGTACGGCTACCGATTCTCCAATATCACCAACTGTTGCTAACTTCTTTATGAAAGACTAATAGCGCCCCGCGGTGTTACCCGCGGTTAAACAGTTAATTTTTAAAGAAACGTTAATACCAAAAAATACTGTCCACGCGTATGCGCGATCACAAAAGCTATTTCTTGGAGGTACTGAGGCGCTAGCCATTTGCGGCCCTGCAAACCGCGCACTTACCGGTAGTGTTCCGTACAAACTTAATGTTTTTAGACAGTTCACCCGTTCCGGAAATCGATAACTTTGACCATTTTTGCCTCTTATCGACATTGATACTGCCAAGATGTAGGTCCCACGGATTCCAAGGTTTTCGAGAATGTTTTAATTTGAATGATAAAAAGTGACATAAAGTCATGCAGGATGCAAGCGACCATTATTGTAGTAACCAGCAGTTCTCCACTCAGGCTGATTCGGTCGCAAAGTTGAAAGTCAAATATCTGGCAAGGAATGACTTCTTTGCTCATACGACGCGTTCGGAATTTATCTAGTGTCAGATATCCAGGAACGATTACGCATGTAGATATGGCGTTTCAAGATGTATATGAAACAAACATTCGCAGATGTGCGACTGTTTGTTTCACATACATACTCATATGGGCAATAAAGTCATCCTTTGTCTGATGTTTGGCGTTTACCATTGCGACCCACTCAGCCTCAATGCGGAACTACTGATTGTTTTAATTTCAACTGTGACGTCTAATAGCAAAAGAAATATTTTTTTCGGGTGATATTACCAACTAACAATTTTCGGTTTTTTCCGTTACTTGTACTGTGAAACCTTGCTTCATACCAAATTTCATGATTCTAGGTGGCCGGGAAGTACACTATAGGTTTTGATGAGTGAGTTTGCGAGTATTCGAATATGTGACATAAATGGCCGTATCTTTGATCGCATTGATTTACAAGTTAACATTTATTATTTCGCCAAGGAACCACAGACCTTGGTATATTTCAGCTTTATATATCTATCCGTTCCTGACAAAAAGAATTCTTAACGGGTGGACGGACAGACAGACATTCTGCCAATAAATGACAAAACATTTTTCGTGTAACGTAATTAGAAATTTACAGTTCTCGCATTTTTTTCCTTTGGTTGTACTGTGAAAGCTTCGATTTTGCCGAAGTTCGTGACTTTGGGCTAACGGGGAATACCCTACAGGTTTTGATGAGTGACTTTGCGAGTATTGAAGTATATTACATAAATGACTGTATCTTTTGATTTTATGGCCTTCAATGTTTTACACCACCAAGACACCATAGAACTCAGCATGTGACGTACATTTCAACTTGCTACATCCACCTATTCCTCAGAAAAAGGGTTTTTAGCAGTCGAAAAGACAGACAGAGGGACAGATGGACAGCAAAGTGATCCAGTAAGGGGCTCAGTTTTTACAGAATTAACTACGGAAGCCTAAAAAAGCCATCCAATTTTGAGACAGTGAGAGAAGCTGACGGAATATATGTGGTTCACAACTCACTCGTTTGCTTAAGGAACAAAATCGTTACGTGACCGAGTAGCGAATTACAAAATGTGCCAGGAAAGGCAGTAAATAATTTGACGACTGTCTGCGATATGCCAAGCACGGAAAAGATCATAATCGTCTTGGTGTGTATGGAGAGCCAGAAATCCGTGAACAACGTTCCGGTACTTATCGTTCCCTGCGTATATGTTGAGATTTCTGGCGTGCAGCCAACGTAAAGCTCTCTGTGCGAAAAACATGGTATGCGTACCTAATACTTTTAACGTTTGCGCTTCACTCTTATTTATAGTGATCGAGAAAGCCCCTTTCAAAGGAATCTGCAAGTTTTTTTGAGGTGATTGGAGTTTGTGGTATCCGTACCGTCTCTCGTTTGGCTTCGCCGGTGATGATGGTGGCCTGTACGATATGTCTTCTCAGCTCCGTGATCCGTAACCTGCTGCTATTGTACAGTCTTAGTGCATCTAGGTTACGCATCAGTATGACAGGCACACAACCTTCAGATAACACTTGCGAGACGGCATCCACGACAGCTCTAATGGGTTTAGAAACTCTACAGGGTAAGTAGTAGCGTGGTCTCTAGTCATCGCTGTGTCGGGTGACGTGTAGGCGATCACCTCACCACGTACTTAATCAATAACTGATTTATTTAATTTTCCCACCGATTAATTCTTGGCGCCGATATTCCTCTTTCGCATAATCAGCCGTCATTTTCCAGTATAAAAGATAGTCTATGTGTTTATTCCAAAATTCATCCAAATCCGTCCAGCCACTTTAGCGTGAAGAAGTAACGAAGACTATAAGAAGAAAATAAGTAATTTCTAATTCGGTGCAGCGCAAATCTTATAATATTTGTACGTGCAAAGATATCATCTGCCCTCACGTGTGTGCCTGTTACCAGAGGATACGCTCGCATATCATAATTATATCCAGCCTCACTAAAAGCATACCACGTACTACACGTAAAAGCACGACGTCTCTCTGATGTACTGCATTTAAACGGCACCTTTGTAGTGAATCTTCAAGCTTCTTTGAAGTCATAAGATACTCCTGACGCTCAGCGGCTAAAATGTAACAGGTTTGTATGGAAGTATGGATTAAACACTATGAGGATTATATTAATTACGTACGGAAATATGGATTACACACTGTGAGGATTATATTCATTACGTATGGAACTATGGATTAAACACTATGAGGATTATATTCATTACCTATTCATTAATCGTATTATATAGGACATATTAAACAACAAAAGCATTTTCACAAATGCGATATACTTCAAAAGTCAAAGAGTAAATAGCTTTATCTAAGAGTAGTTATTTTTCCACATTTTACGTTATATTTTTCAGATCAATAAATTTATCGTACTACGCATGTATTAATTCAAGGAAAAAGCCAATTCTTTTCCAGAGTTCTTCCAAATCTGTTCAGGCGTTTCAGCCTAAAATAATAAAAGAATAAAACACAAACTTTGGCATTTAAGCCTGATAATATACAGGGTGTAAATTTTAAGTTGACACACCAGAGTAACTCGAAAAAAAAAACTACACATGAAAAACTGTGTAGAATCCAGAGTTGATTATTTTCGAGGGGGACATCTGCTGGTGCTAAAATTAGTCCGCCACCCCAGCCCCCTGGGGGTAGGGCGGTAGGCAACTTTAAAATTTCAAATGGGAACCCCCATTTTTTATTGCATAGTCGGATTCTACATAAAGAAACTACGTCTATTTTGTCTGAAGCATTTGTTTTGATTCTTGGTAGTTGGCGCTGTAATTCAAAAATATCCATGTTCTCATTTTTGCGTGGAAAATGGTTACGGACAAATAAAAAATGAGTTCCTTCGTTAGTAAGTAGGATGTTTGGTTAGTTAGTTAGTTAGTTAATTAGTTAGCTAGTCAGGCGATTTGCTTGGTAATTAAAAGTTGTGTGGCCTCATGACCACGAAACAAATAAAACTTATCTGAATCTGCGGAAAAAATTAATATTTTGGTCAACATTTGTAAAACTGTCTCAGACCACACCCTACGGGGAGAGAGGGAGAGTTTAAGTTTTAGCGAATCAAAATTTATCTTCCACGCAAAACTGAGAACATGGATTGTCTTGAATTACAGCGCCAACTACGAAGAATCAAAACAAATGTTTAAGACAAAATGTACGTAGTTTTTTTATGTAGAATCCGATTCTGCAATAAAAAATGGGGGTTCCCATTTGAAATTTTAAAGTTGCCTCCCGGCCCACCCCCAGGGGGCTGTGTTGGCGGTCTAATTTTAGCACCAGCAGATGTCCCCCTCGAAAATAATCAACTTTGGATTCCACACATTTTTTTGTTGAAGCTTATTTTTCGACTTATTCTGGTTTGTCGGCTTAAAATTACACCCTGTATATGGGATTTAGAAGAACAGACTTTACAGTCTGTTCCTCTCCACCAAACTTGTTATTATAGATTCGTATGTCGACGACTCGTTTTTGATCTGGTCACCACATCAGTTCTTGGATCGTATAAGTTCCGTGTATCCGAACACCAAGTTTTTTTTTATGGAAGTGAAAACGGAAGGTAAGCTACTGTTTTTGGGTGTGCTAGTTCATTGGAAATTAGACAGACAGCTGGGTCATCATCTACAAAAGGCAACACAAACAGATCTTTATTAAAACTAGAACAATTTCCACCATCTAGCTCAGAAGTATTCTGTAATGAGCACTTTTACTATAAAAAGCTCGGACATCTTCACATCATGTTCTCCTACGATCTCAATTAAAACACAAAAACAGATACAAATTACATTAGTTGGTAAACATATGCAAAAATCTATCCAACCAGCAGAAGAAGATAAGTCCACAGCATTCATACCATTGCGCGGAGCAACCGCTAGAAATATTGGACGCATACTATGTAAATACACTTGTGTAGAAAAGTGAAAGACGAAAGAAGCAACTTTCGCACGATGTGTCCCTGCCAAGTAACACAGGTCGATGAAACTTGGACCATACATAGAAAAAGAGGCTTCTGTAAAGTACAAAAGGTAACTGAGAGAGAAATACGGAGTGAGTGGAACAGAAATCACACTTTTATTCACAGACAGTAATTAGAATGAAGTCATTGCGAGTGTGTTACTATCACGGACGGCAGTGCATGGTTTGCAACGCACTCCTGTAATGGCAACCAAGTTGTCAAGCAGCTCTTGTGGCAGGGCGTTCCTTCCTCCACCAGTGCGATTTACAACTGCAGGATGGTCGTCGCTGCCTGTGAATGTGCTGCCCAACGCATCCCGCACGTGCTGGATAGGATTAGAGGAAACGGGCAGGCGAGTCCATTCACGGATTATTCCCTCGTACCAAGAGGTCCTCCACCTGCGCAGTTCGATGTGGTCGCGCATTGTCATCTACAAGGCGTACAACTTTGCTTCCACCGTTTTTCCCCCAACATTTAAGGCTTTAATGAAACAAACTGGTTACACGTGTATCATTCAAAGTATTTTCCATTGCTGGTCACTACTTTCTTCCATCTTTCGGGCAGTGCACGTATCCCGCGTCAAAAAAATTGTTCACCTTTTGAAGCGATCCACGATCCAATTTTTGACTTCTTCATGAGATCGGAAGTGTTGGTCATTTGGTCAGCCAGGCCATGCGCCATTGATCTAAACAGGTGATAGTCGGAGGGAGCAATGTCTGGAGAATACGGCGGGTGGGGTACGACTTCCCATTTTAACGTTTCCAAGTACGTTTTGACCTCTTTTGCAATGTGGGGTCGAGCGTTGTTGTGCTGTAAAACCACACACGGCTGTATTCCGGCCGTTTGTCTTTTAATGCTCTGCTCAAACGCATTAATTGCGTTCGATAACGAGCACCTGTGATTGTTTCACTCATAGTACACGACGCCGAGCTGGTCCAACCAAATGCAGAGCATGACCTAGGAGCCGTGAATATTCAGTTTGGTTGTCGATGTGGAAGCATGGCCGGCATATCCCCATGATTTTTTGCGTTTAGGGTTATCGTAATGAACCCATTTTTCGCCCCCGGTCACAATGCGATGCAGAAATCCCTTCCGTTTTGGCCTCTGAAGCAACTGTTCACAAATACGCAAACGTTCAACGTCTCTTCGTTTCAACTCACACAGGGCCCAAGTTCCTTCTTTCTGAATCAAGCCCATAGCCTTGAGACGTTTTGAAATGGCTTGCTGTGTCACTCCCATTAATCGTGCCAATTCTTCTTGAGTCTGACGCGCGTCTTCACTCAGCAATGTCTCCAATTCTGCATCTTCGAAAACATTCTCTCTTCCATCATTATGACGGCCTACGACATTAAACTCACCGTTCTTGGAGCGTTGAAACCACTCACGACACGTTCTTTCGCTAATAGCGTTCTTACCATACGTACTTGAGAGCATTCGATGAGACTCAGCGCTGTTTTCTTCATATTGAAACAAAACAGTAACACCTCCCGCAAATGACGAGAATTAGGCTCGTAAACTGACATTTTCAATCAAGAGCAACTTAATGATGCAGGCACAAATCGACTAATGTTTGAATGTGGTTATGTTGACCGAGGTCCAAGCTAAAGTGCCTGACGTCTGCGATCTGTTTCTTTCGACCGCTACTTACCGTTGTCGCCACCTATCGGCAACCGGCGGAAGCAAAGTTATACGAACACCTTGTATAAAAAGGAAGTCAGGGCTGAGTGTCCTCTGTATGCGCATCGGGAATGTTTACAGTGTCACATTAGCGTTGTCCGTTGGGTGTACTGCGTTAAAAGATTTGGAGATCAGTACGCACATGCAACATTATGCCTCCCCACACTATAACACCTGGACCACCAAACTCATCTTGTTCGACAATGTTCCTCGCATTACGTATACCAATCTGTCGCCATATGATGATACGTCCAGCATTGTCGAACACGATCGTTTTGGTGCCCCAAGTATTATGGGGAGGCATAATGTTGCACGGGCGTACTGATATCCAAATCTTTAAACAGGGCACACTCACTGGCCCACGTTATTGTAACACTGTACTCGTTCCCCCTGTGCGTCTTTTCAGGTGCACTCGGGTCTGACTTCTTTTTTCATGGACGATAACGCGCGACCGCTTCGAATTGCACAGTTGAAGGAGCTCTTGGGACGAGAGGACATTCGGTGGATGGACTGGCCTATCCATTACTCAGCCTTTATCACATGCATCAGATGGGGGATGCATGGGGTAGACGTACTGCTGCATTCCACATGCACCAACGACAGTCCAACAGTTGTCCTACGCCCTGGTGGAGAAATGCAACTCCCTACCACAAGAACTCCTTATCAACATTGAGACCAAGCATTGCCGTCCGTGGTGATGACACACCCTGAATCATGGCCCTCCTCTTACAATCTCAAAAAAATGGTTCAAATGGCTCTGAGCACTATGGGACTCAACTGCTGTGGTCATCAGTCCCCTAGAACTTAGAACTACTTAAACCTAACTAACCTAAGGACATCACACACATCCATGCCCGAGGCAGGATTCGAACCTGCGACCGTAGCAGTCGCACGGTTCCGGACTGCGCGCCTAGAACCGCGAGACCACCGCGGCCGGCCTCTTACAATGTCCAGGGGAACATCACGAATCGCGATGACTTCAGTATAATTATTGTGTTTGAATAAAAGTGTCATTTCCCCCTGTGTCATTCGCAGTGCCTCATCATGCGAACGTTACTTTCGTCCTTGAGTTTTGCATGTCGGTCTATGATATTAGACCAGTATTTCGACCTGCAAGGAAAATTAAGGTCCTACTGCGGCCAGTGAAAGAGAACTTGTGTCAGAGACTATCTGGTGTCTACAATATGCCATGTGAATATGGCGAAAATCATAGCCGAGCGCTGTACTGAAAGTAGGCGGCACATCAAGAACAAAAAGTCTAATAAATCAGCGATAGCCGAAAACGGCCTTAAGGTAGGGTAGAAGAGCAACTTTGAGAGCCCGAAGATTCTCTCCCAAGCATCGACTTCGTGGGATTCTGTAATGAAGGAAGCGGTAAAACATACGCGTGTGCACCAACAACTGTAGCTGAGATGGTGCCTGCAGAAGAGCAATTGAGACGGTGTGGCTTCAAAGAAATAAAACAAAAAATCGTTGTCCTTAAGGGGATAGGTGATGCTGCGGGTGGTCTCCGTTCCACTTACACCCCTCAATTGCGGTCCGCTAGGAGAGCGAAGGCTTTTTGCCTCACTGCAGATACCTCGCATCTGCGTTTGCGGATCCCACCTATCAGGTAAGGTCACTCCCCAACAGAAGTTAGAATTCCACGCGACCAGTAACGGGCTTGTAACTATGTGGGAAGCAGCTCTCGGCAGACAGTTATATTCTGACGGAGGGGATGGTGCTTATCTTCGAAAGTTCGAGCAGGTATTCGCATTCTACGCGATCCGAAGGCACAGAAGATTTTATGCACATAACGATTTGAGGGTGAAGTCGCCTTCCATTCCGTCCCGTCCAGTGTGAATCGGGTTTTAATCTGTGAGGAAGTTTCATAACAGTAGACACAGCGCCGCAGAGTGAATGATTCATTCTGATCGCCAGCAGCTGACTTACGATGCAGTCAGCAGGGAGCAGCGCGTAGCACAGACGGATGAAACCACACACGCGGCCTTTACGGCCGAGAACACATTCCCGCATTTTGCGTAGCGAACAGGAGAGTTGCTCGCGGTGACTGGGGCAGTGGTCAGTAATCAGGGACTGGGAACCTGTTCCCCGGGGAGACCCGCTGAGTCAAGACGCGCCCTGGTGAGTCAACGGGGCGGCGACAGGTTGTCTGGACAGCCGGCGGGGCAGGGCTGCCGCCCCACGCGTGGGAGTAGCCGGCGTGCGCGCGCAGCCCCAGGGCAGCCAACACCGGCCTGCTGACTCAGCGCCCGGGCTCCTCCCACCCTCCCTGTCTCCTTGACCCTAAGCTACTTCCGCTGTACATCTTCATCTCCTTCGCACCGCCCTCATATCTGCACCGAGGGTGAAACTTCATTCCCCTCTTCAGGTTCCCAATATCTGGGTCATTATCTCGTAACTTACTCACGTGCCCAAGATGTGACACGTAGTCACACAAGAGGTATGTGCCTATTTTATGAAGTTTAAAAAGTTCAAAATAGGATTTGTATACCACCTGAAGTATACACACCTATATTCGGCACCTCAAAACAAACACCTCGATTTACTTTAAACAATTATTCTGTAATAATGTTGTTACAATTATGTCTTCTCTTCTGCTATACGAACCTTGCACCCAACTGATTCCAGACGCCATATTTGTTTATAAATGTGGCAGTATACATGTGATGTGTTACGACAGCAAAAGGAACCTGTGACCACTGGAGGTACTCTAGTTTACTTATCTAATGTTTACCATTAGATATCAGTTTAATTTTTTGTCAAAAATAATCCTAAACCATATTCTGAAATAGTGTCTTGTTTCTCCACTAGGCAGTGCCACAAGTTCCTCCAAAAATCGTAACACAACACACACAGAAATGTAATACTAACTAATGTAAATCCACCGATGATGGAGGTTTAAACCTTCGAAACGCGTCGTGGAAATAAATAAAACGGTGACTGGTAACAGTGAACTAGTTGTTTCATTTAATGTCGAACAGTCTGATATGGACGCTGGATGAATATTTAATAGTTCAAAAATGTTTCAAATGGCTCTAAGCCCTATGGGACTTAACATCTGAGGTCATCAGTCCCCTAGACGTAGAACTACTTAAACCTAACCAACCTAAGGACATCACACACACCCATGCCCGAGGCAGGATTCGAACCTGCGATAGTAGCAGCAGCGCGGATCCAGACTAAAGCGCCTAGAACTGCTCGGCCACAGCGGCCGGCTATTTAATAGTCACTAGATGCGAGGCAATACCCTCTACATCAATAAGAATATAATAATTCCAATCCCAAAGAAAGCAGGTGCTGACTGATGTGAAAATTACCGAACAATTAGTTTAATAAGTCACGGATGCAAAATACTAACGCGAATTCTTTACAGACGAATGGAAAAACTTGTAGAAGCCGACCTCGGGGAAGATCAGTTTGGATTCCGTAGAAATATTGGAACACGTGAGGCAATACTAACCCTACGACTTATCTTAGAAGAAAGATTAAGGAAAGGCAAACATATGTTTCTAGCATTTGTAGACTTAGAGAAAGTTTTTGACAATGTTGACTGGAATACTCTCTTTCAAATTCTGAAGGTGGCAGGGGTAAAATACAGGGAGCGACAGGCTATTTACAATTTGTACAGAAACCAGATGGCAGTTATAAGAGTTGAGGGGCATGAAAGGGAAGCAGTGGTTGGGAAGGGAGTGAGACAGGGTTGTAGCCTCTCCCCGATGTTATTCGATCTCTATATTAGGCAAGCAGTGAAGGAAACAAAAGAAAAATTCGGAGTAGGTATTAAAATCCATGGAGAAGAAATAAAAACTTTGAGGTTCGCCGATGACATTGTAATTCTGTCATAGACAGCAAAGGACTTGGAAGAGCAGTTGAACGGAATGAATAATGTCTTGAAAGGAGGGTATTAGATGAACATCAACAAATGCAAAACGAGGATAGTGGAAGGTAGTCGAGTTAAGTCGGGTGATGCTGAGGGAATTAGATTAGGAAATGAGACACTTAAAGTAGTAAAGGAATTTTGCTATTTGGGGGGCAAAATAACTGATGATGGCCGAAGTAGAGGGGATATAAAATGTGGACTGGCAATGGCAAGGAAAGCGTTTCTGAAGAAGAGAAATTCGTTAACATCGAATATAGATTTAAGCGTCAGGAAGTCGTTTCTGAAAGTATTTGTATGGAGTGTAGTCATGTATGGAAGTGAAACATGGACGATATCTAGTTTGGACAAGAAGAGAATAGAAGCTTTCGAAATGTGGTGCTACAGAAGAATGCTGAAGATTAGATGGGTAGATCACATAACTAATGAACAGGTATTGAATAGGATTGGGGAGAAGAGAAGTTTGTGGCACAACTTGACTAGAAGAAGGTATCGGTTGGTAGGACATGTTCTGAGGCATCAAGGGATCACCAATTTGGTATTGGAGGGCAGCGTGGAGGGTAAAAATCGTAGAGGGAGGCCAAGAGATGAATACACTAAACAGATACAGAAGGATGTAGGTTGCAGTAGGTACTGGGAGATGAAGAGGCTTGCACAGGACAGAGTAGCATGGAGAGCTGCATCAAACCAGTCTCAGGACGGAAGACCACAACAACAACAGATGCGAGGCAACTACTTTGTTGACGCTTTTCGACTGCACTCATCTTAAGGATATCTGGAAAAGGTTACAAAAATCAGGAGTAGCACAGAGATGGTAGCTAAAAGACAAGCAAGACAATACAATGAAGAATGCATGAAAACCACGTACCGAGTCAGGGAGAAGAATTTCATGCAGGCAGTATGGGATCGTGTGTGCCGCGCGGGATTAGCCGAGCGGTCTGAGGCGCTGCAGTCATGGACTGTGCGGCTGGTCCCGGCGAAGGTTCGAGTCCTCCCTCGGGCATGGGGGTGTGTGTTTGTCCGTAGGATAATTTAGGTTAAGTAGTGTGTAAGCTTAGGGACTGATGACCTTAGCAGTTAAGTCCCATAAGATTTCTCACACATTTGAACATTTTTTTGGATCATGTGAATATGATAGATTTAAAACTAACCCTCTGCCAAGCACTTAAATGTGAATTGCAGAGTAGTCATGTAGATGTAGATGTAGAAAACGTAAGTAGGTGCACAAGGCACTTAATAATGCCTGAGATGACAAAATAGCCAATAGATGGCCCTAGTGGTATCATATCGTGTATTTATAACACATGGAATATGACAAGAATGGCTGTACAAGAGATAAACGAGAACAACATAAATAAAAGGTAATAAATATACCAAAAAGGACAGTCCTCAGATAAAATGTCCATACTTGCAGTTGCATATGCTGTATGGTGACGTACCCGTGGTCTAGGGGTAGCGTCTTCGATTCATAACCAAAACGTCTTCGGTCCCGGGTTCGATCCCCGCCACTGTCTAAATTTTGATAAATAATCAGCATTGGCGGCCGAAGACTTCCGGCATAAGAAGTCAGCCTCATTCTGCCAACGGCCTTGTCAAAGAGGGCGGAGGAGCGGAAAGAGGTTCCGGGCACTCTCTTGTCCTAGGGGTGGGAAATTGCCCCTAAAGGCGGAAAAATCAGCAATGATTAACGACATGAGGATGCAGAAGGCAATGGAAACCACTGCATTAAAGACACGTAACGTGTATCCACAGGACATGTGGCCTGTAATTGAAGAAGTGTCATGATGATCTCTCCATTGGCAAAAGATTCCGGATCTCCGGGAGGGGACTGCCAAGGGGGAGGTTACCATGAGAAAAAGATTGAATAATCAACGAAAGGATAACGTTCTACGAGTCGGGGCGTGGAATGTCAGAAGCTTGAACGTGTTAGGGAAACTAGAAAATCTGATAAGGGAAATGCAAAGGCTCAAACTAGATATAGTAGTTGTCAGTGAAGTGAAGTGGAAGGAAGACAAGGATTTCTGGTTAGATGAGTATCGGGTAATATCAACAGCAGCAGAAAATGGTATAACAGTTGTAGGATTCGTTATGAATAGGAAGGTAGGGCAGAGGGTGTGTCACTGTGAACAGTTCAGTGACCGGGTTGTTCTAATCAGAATCGACAGCAGACCAACACCGACAACGATAGTTCAGGTATACATGCCGACGTCGCAAGCTGAAGATGAACAGATAGAGAAAGTGTATGAGGATATTGAAAGGGTAATGCAGTATGTAAAGGGGGACGAAAATCTAATAGTCATGGGCGACTGGAATGCAGTTGTAGGGGAAGGAGTAGAAGAAAAGGTTACAGGAGAATATGGGCTTCGGACAAGGAATGAAAGAGGAGAAAGACTAATTGAGTTCTGCAACAAGTTTCAGCTAGTAATAGCAAATACCCTGTTCAAGAATCACAAGAGGAGGAGGTATGCTTGGAAAAGGCCGGGAGATACGGGAAGATTTCAATTAGATTACATCATGGTCACACAGAGATTCGGAAATCAGATACTGGACTGTAAGGCGTACCCAGGATCAGATATAGACTCAGATCACAATATAGTAGTGATGAAGAGTAGGCTGAAGTTCAAGACATAAGTCAGGAAGAATCAATACGCATAGAAGTGGGATACGAAAGTACTAAGGAATGACGAGATACGTTTGAAGTTCTCTAACGCTATAGATACAGCAATAAGGAATAGCGCAGTAGGCAGTACAGTTGAAGAGGAATGGACATCTCTAAAAAGGGCCATCACAGAAGTTGGGAAGGAAAACATAGGTACAAAGAAGGTAGCTGTGAAGAAACCATGGGTAACAGAAGAAATACTTCAGTTGATTGATGAAAGGAGGAAGTACAAACATGTTCCGGGAAAATCAGGAATACAGAAATACAAGTCGCTGAGGATTGAAATAAATAGGAAGTGCAGGGAAGCTAAGACGAAATGGCTGCAGGAAAAATGTGAAGACATCAAAAAAGATATGATTGTCGGAAGGACAGACTCAGCATACAGGAAAGTCAAAACAACCTTTGGTAACATTAAAAGCAACGGTGGTAACATTAAGAGTGCAACGGGAATTCCACTGTTAAATGCAGAGGAGAGAGCAGATAGGTGGAAAGAATACATTGAAAGCCTCTATGAGGGTGAAGATTTGTCTGATGTGATAGAAGAAGAAACAGGAGTCGATTTAGAAGAGATAGGGGATCCAGTATTAGAATCGGAATTTAAAAGAGCTTTGGAGGACTTACGGTCAAATAAGGCAGAAGGGATAGATAACATTCCATCAGAATTTCTAAAATCATTGGGGGAAGTGGCAACAAAACGACTATTCACGTTGGTGTGTAGAATATATGAGTCTGGCGACATACCATCAGACTTTCGGAAAAGCATCATCCACACAATTCCGAAGACGGCAAGAGCTGACAAGTGCGAGAATTATCGCACAATCAGCTTAACAGCTCATGCATCGAAGCTGCTTACAAGAATAATATACAGAAGAATGGAAAATTGAGAATGCGCTAGGTGACGATCAGTTTGGCTTTAGGAAAAGTAAAGGGACGAGAGAGGCAATTCTGACGTTACGGCTAATAATGGAAGCAAGGCTAAAGAAAAATCAAGACACTTTCATAGGATTTGTAGACCTGGAAAAAGCGTTCGACAATATAAAATGGTGCAAGCTGTTCGAGATTCTGAAACAAGTAGGGGTAAGCTATAGGGAGAGACGGGTCATATACAATATGTACAACAACCAAGAGGGAATAATAAGAGTGGACGATCAAGAACGAAGTGCTCGTATTAAGAAGGGTGTAAGACAAGGGTGTAGCCCTTCGCCCTTACTCTTCAATCTGTACATCGAGGAAGCAATGATGGAAATAAAAGAAAGGTTCAGGAGTGGAATTAAAATACAAGGTGAAAGGATATCAATGATACGATTCGCTGATGACATTGCTATCCTGAGTGAAAGTGAAGAAGAATTAAATGATCTTCTGAACGGAATGAACAGTCTAATGAGTACACAGTATGGTTTGAGAGTAAATCGGAGAAAGACGAAGGTAATGAGAAGTAGTAGAAATGAGAACAGCGAGAAACTTAACATCAGGATTTATGGTCACGAAGTCAATGAAGTTAAGGAATTCTGCTACCTAGGCAGTAAAATAACCAATGACGGACGGAGCAAGGAGGACATCAAAAGCAGACTCGCTATGGCAAAAAAGGCATTTCTGGCCAAGAGAAGTCTACTAATATCAAATACCGGCCTTAATTTGAGGAAGAAATTTCTGAGGATGTACGTATGGAGTACAGCATTGTATGGTAGTGAAACATGGAGTGTGGGAAAACCGGAACAGAAGAGAATCGAAGCATTTGAGATGTGGTGCTATAGACGAATGTTGAAAATTAGGTGGACTGATAAGGTAAGGAATGAGGAGGTTCTATGCAGAATCGGAGAGGAAAGGAATATGTGGAAAACACTGATAAGGAGAAGGGACAGGATGATAGGATATCTGCTAAGACACGAGGGAATGACTTCCATGGTACTAGAGGGAGTTGTAGAGGGCAAAAACTGTAGAGGAAGACAGAGATTGGAATACGTCAAGCAAATAATTGAGGACGTAGGTTGCAAGTGCTACTCGGAGATGAAGAGGTTAGCATAGGAAAGGAATTCGTGGCGGGCCGCATCAAACCAGTCAGTAAACTGATGACAAAAAAAAAAAAAAATACTGTATGGTTTTAGCAATGGCGCAAATCATACGCTACTTAGGGTCTCTAATTTCGTAATCTAATTCCCGAATTCGCCATTAACGTTTTACAAACAGCCAGCATTAATTACAATACTGAGTGTGTTTATGTATTACAGTAAACGTAACGGAACAATGCAAAAAAAAAAAAAATGGCTCTGAGGTCATCTGTCCCCTAGAACTTAGAACTACTTAAACCTAACCAACCCAAGGACATCACACACACCCATGCCCGAGGCAGGATTCGAACCTGCGACCGTAGCGGTCGCGCGGTTCCAGACTGTAGCGCCTAGAACCGCTCTGCCACACTGGCCGGCGGAACAATGCAGCGCTTCACACATCGAAAACATCACGCACAAATTGCACGAGACACTAAAAACGTCCCTGAAAATGGGAATGACTTTCGGAAACGAGGAGTGCGAGAAATAAATAAAAAGAAAACCCTTGTTGGCACCGAAAAGCTATTTTATAAAGAAAATGTTGTTTTTATTATAGCTGGACTCACCGACCGTTTACCATTTGTTATCGATAAAATTTGAAAAAAAAACACTATCTTATTGTAACTGGTTATTCGCTTTCACGAGGCTGTGCTGAAAAGTAGCGCCTTCAATTTTTATGTGAAAATTCTTAAAGATTTTTAAATAAAATAAACGTTATTACCATTCTACATCTTTATTCTGCATGTCTACATTTTTATTTCTCAACATAGTCACCCTGGCCATTAACACATTTCTTCCATTGAGAGACCAGCTTGCTGAATACCGTTCCTATAGAATATTTGACTTTGTTGACGAACCCACACCTCACCTCGGCTTGCACCGCTTCGTCACTGTCAAAGTGAAGTCCTCGAATGCGTTCATTAAGTTCTGGAAACAGACAACATCGGATGGGGCCAAGTCGGGACTCTGTGGAAGGTGACGGACGATAGAGAACCCAAGGCGTTTCAGATGTGGCAGTGCTCGAATGTGGCCTAGCATTATTATGCAGAAGGGGAGGGTGCACCATGTGTAGACGAACTCTTCGAATTCGAAACTCGATTACAGAATGCTGTGTCTCACGCACCGATATAGTTACGTTACACACTGACATGTTACACGCCGCAATCCGGAGCCCTCTAGCGGCAGATGCTTCGTATATGTAGACAGGAGGAATAGATGTATAGTGTCAATAACGTTTGTATTATTTAAGAAGCTTTAAGAGTTATCAAATAAAAAATTCGGAGGCATTACCTTTCAGCTCGTCCTCGTAAAAAAAAAAAAAAATACTAATTACGTGCCCAAAAATACTGACATGCTGAGATTGATTTTGATCTCAGTTTGATTTTTTCCCAACCCACGAGAGCAGTTAGGGATGTTTTATAACTTTTTTCTATATAGTCCAATACGGACGAGTTTAAACTGGGCCGTTCATCTGATAATGATTAGAATCATCCAGAAAACCTTAGTCGGAACGGGGTAGGTTACAACTAATTTTATTTTTTTCTGGTCAATGTTGTCCATTTGCTCAGACAAACGAATGTGAGTGTGTGCAACATCTATTACAAAATTATAACAATATTTATTTCTTTTGTTTCCCTATCCGAAGATCTAGAGTCATTATAGAGACCGAATACTTCTGTCCAGATCTCAGAAAACTGGAAATGGAGTTGCTAATTGGAAATATACAAATAGATAATACTAGTTCTATAATCTGCCCTACAGCCAAAGGTAATCTCCAGAAAACCTTCGTCTGAACCAGGAATTGGAACTATTTTAATTTTTGTGACACTATGCACCAGAGAAAAATCTGAAAGCCTAATGTCTGTAAAGGAATCTTATAGTGTATATCACACGGTACGGTCGATAACTTGCTCAACATATAAGGCTGTAGACACATGCAAAGACAAGAAAGTGTCACTCGATTATGTTTCGGGAGTGCAGTCAACTGTCATTTTGTATCACGCGCGATATTGCAACTCGACACCACCACATCTCTTCACATGAGCCGTCGAAGACCGATCTCGGCTGTTAGGTTGAGAAATTTACTGGTGTATCGCGCATGCGTCGAGATCGTAATTGCAAGACCGTCCCTTCAGGCTCAGCGTCTTCGACGGCGGTAAGGCGAAACTCAGATGTGCGGCGGGTTGCCGCTCGCTATCACTCTAGGCGTACACTGTAGTCTCCGTTGATGGCAAATCGTGGAAGCAGTGGCTTTCCTTCTCTTGTGCCTTAGACCAAGCATGTCCGGCCCGTGACTGGTTTCAGTCCGGCCCGCGGAAGAATTCGTGAAAAAGCAAGATGCACGCATTGTACTCCAGTCGTGATACATTTCCGGATATTCGCCATTCTATTATTATTTATCCAGTTTGGCGGCTGTATAATACAGCCATTGTATGATAAGTTCATGCGATTTAGTCTGTTAAACTTTTTAAAATGAACAAAGATATAATGGCATCATTTATTTAGTGTTACAGAAACAACCCTTGCCTATGCGAACAGTCGCAACTATTAAAAAAGTGATTGCTAATAGTGTTTGTGGATATTAACGCACTAAAGTTCAAAAACGCTAAGGACGTGTCTATGGCTGGAAATCGCAAAATTACTCGTAGTTGCTTGTTGACTGGGACTGACTGTCTCATTGCCGTATTTTGTTTTTCTGTTCGTTCTGGTATTAACATTAGTAAATTACTCTTATCCACTTTGGACATATTAGAACACTGCAACAGTTGACACTGAAGGTAATTTGTTACGAATTAGCTGCAACTAGTTACCTTTATACTAGTTTATTTACAATGATGACATCTTTTGATCTTGACACCTCGTCTTCAGATGTTTATTCGCGTGTCGTGAACATTGTTTCTTTGCTAAAGGTGTTGCCGAATTTTGCAATGGGAGTTTTTGAGACAGCTACCACTAAACATTGTAAGTAAAGAACGAATCTTCACGACACTTAAGTAAATGTAAGCATTTGAGGATGGGGTCAGTACAAAATGAATGGACTCTCAAAACCGTAAGTTTTGAGGCATACTTTGCTGGCTTGGGGTATCGGGAAAGGGGTGCCATTCATATCGGTGCGTAACATCGTAAAAATTAACGTCACGGTCATTTTTTGAGGGTGTGAATCAGGCCTGCGGGTTTCCTGTGCCTGCCTTAGACCATTGATGATACAGACTACTCATGACGTCGTTATAATGAAACAAACAGCTCTGTCACTAGTGACAGGCGACTTATGGAATACTTCTCAATAATAATAGCATTTCTGGTAAAGGTTTCTTTACTGTGGTTAAATCTTGTGCAGTATTTGGTTGCAGCGAAAGACATGTGAAAGGAAGTAATATTTTGTTTTGCAGGTAAAGTAATTTTAAAAACAGGATACAGTTTGTGTACACATTTCTCCATATTAAGTCAGTGAATTTACAGGCCGAAGGTGAGGAGTGATATCATTGTCTAGCAGAAGAGAATGGTCTGCTATTTGAGAGTATTTATTTGTGTCTAATTCGAATTAAGTGTATAGGGCCATTACATTTATGTATTTTGCAGTAATACGCTTGTCCTGAGATCTAAAATATGATGAATGAAAATTTTAAAACAACAGAAAATTAACATCCAACTCACTACAAGAATTTTCTCAGTAACCAATGTTTTCTAATATATTATTTTTCTCATTTTGATACTGTTTCGGTATCTGTACGGAATCAAGCAAAAAGTCAATGAAACGTAAAAGCTTATTTTCTGTAAAAACCGGACATTATGGAAAGCATGCCATTTCTTATAAAAGCGTCAAAAAACATTTCACAAGTTTCGTTGAGGTGTCGTCAAAAAACTAAATACTTCCTGCCAAACTGACATTTTGTCTTCTGCTCCTGTTTGTTGCCCTTTCCACGGTGCCAAATGCAAAAAGGATAACCATCGCAGAAGTATTGTGAATTTCGAAGAAATGATGTTAAGTGTACTACTACTAGTATATCAAGTCGATCTGTTGTTAAACTCAGTGCTTGATTTCAGTTTTACACTAGATAAACTGTAACTTTTGGCTCCACTTTGCGTAGTGCGTAATGATAGAAACTCGACTTTTAATCTCCCGTCACGAGACTTAGATGTTGGTTTCAAATCTTAACACGGCGGAAACAGAGCCGCGTGCATTCCTCATGAATCTGTGGTCTAACCGTTACCCAACTAATAACTTGTTCACTTTGGAACATATATTGTGTTCGAACACTATGAACTACCTTAAGCATCGTTCTTGTGAAACACAACTAGCTCTTTACATGATATTTGTGTGCTATTAACAAAGTATTACAAATTGATTCCGTATTTCTAGATTTCCAGAAGGCTTTTGACGCTGTACCTCACAATAGGCTTGTAATCAAATTGCATGCTTACGGAATATCCTCTCAGTTATGTGACTGTATTTGTTATTTCAAGTCAGAGAGGTCATAGTTCGCAGTAACTGACGGAAAGTCATCGAGTGAAATAGAAGTGATTTCTGATGTTCCCATAGGTAGTGTTATAGGCCTTCTGTTGTTTCTTAACTATATAAACGATTTAGGAGACAATCTGAGCAGCAATCTTAGATTGCTTGCAGATGATGCTGTCGTTTGTTGTCTAGTAGAGTCATCTGAAGATCAGAACCAATTACAAAACGATTTAAATAAAATATCTGTATGGTGCAAAAATTGGCAACAATGAAAAGTGAGGTCATTTACATGACTGCTAAAAGGAATCCGATAAATCGACCAAATGTAAATGCCGTAAGTACAACTAAATTCCTAGAAATTACTATTACGAATAGCTTAAATTGGAAAGAATACATAAGAAATTGTGGGGAAGACGAACCAAAGACTGCGTTTTATTGGCAAAACACTTAGAAGACGCAACATATCTACTAAAGGGACTGCCTTCACTTCGTTTGTCCGTCCTCTTTTGGAGTACCGTTGCGCGGTGTGGGACCCGTACCAGATAGGATTAACGGAATGCATCGAGAAAGCACAAAGAAAAGAAACACGTTTTGTATTATCGAGAGGAGAGAGTGTCACGGACATGATACAGAATTTAGGGGTGAACATAATTAAAACAAAGACGTTTCTTATTGCGGCGGGACCTAATCACGAATTTTCAATCACCACTTTCTCCTACGAATGCGAAAATATTTTGTTGACGCCGATCTACATAGGGAGAAACGATCACTATAATAAAATGAGAGAAATGAGAGCTCGCACGGAAATAAGTAGGTGTTCGTTTTTTTCCGCGCGCTGTTCGAGAGTGGAATAATAGAGAATTATTGTGAAGGTGGTTCGATGAACCCTCTGCCAGGCACTTAAGTGTGATTTGCAGAGTATCCATGTACATACATGAAAAGGTTGCTGCCGATTTCATTCCCCATCCTTCCCCGACACCACCTTATGTTGTGTCTTTAATCTTGCTTCCCATTAGTCCTATTCAGAAGAAGCTGACAGCCGACGTGATTCTACGACAGTTCAGCTGCATATGGCACGTGTTGAGTTGAAACATCATTATTCGCGGTGAACGACGGCCAGCTCTACTCTCGAAACATCACTGAATAATCAGTACGACAAGAAAATTTCAAAATTCACACCAGTAAGACTTGGGATACAAAAGATCAAGTTACAGTGAGCCGGAGACTCCTGCGTACAGCAGTGGCGATGAAGCGACAGACTCCGCTGTTGAGCTGGCGCCTGGTTGCGAGGTGGGGAGCCCGTTTCCCTGATGCTCTATTTAGATGGGGGCGAGTCACGCTGTCTGCAGTGCGATGGGAGCAGACGGGCAGATACAAGGAGCGGGTTTGTCCCACTTGCTTTCGCCGACCCTGAAGGCAGGCATTTATATTCCCGCTTCTGCCAACTTTCTAGATATTGGCAGGGATACTCCGATTGGAGACCTCAACAGTGCTGGACGAGTACGTGCAAGAAATAGAACAGGTGCACCGAGATTCTGTATAGAAATCAGACCTTACATACATACTTCTGTTCTCCGTCACTGGGACACGCATAGTAGTCGTCGATGTGGCGCTTTGTTTCAAACATGGGAGGGAAACATTCACCATAGCACGTTAGTGGACGATTCTTTTCTTTTTTAGGGTTCCGCAACTCAATCGCTAAAAACGAAAGCCTCATGGAATCACTTTGTTATCCGTCTCGTGTCTGTCTGTCCGATTGTTGAAAACCACCTTTCTCAGCAACGGGCAGTCGTATCGAGCCACTCACTAATGTCTAATGTCTACAGTCCCCCCCCCTTTTTTTTTAAATCTCATTTTGTTCGTTTTCGTTCGTTGAATCTGCTCGGGGCGGACGTCGCAAGACACCCGTTTCAGTTCGTCGTTGATCCATAAACTCAGTTTTTTTTATTACAGAGTGCAGCTAACCCTCTGACCGAACACGCTGAGCTACCGCGCAGGCTGGCCCTAGGCGATGACAGAAACTGATGCTTCTAAGTCAAAGATACGGCCATTTATGTCAAACTCACTCATCAAACCCCACAGGGTACTTCCTATTGACGTGGAATCACGAAATTAGCAGGAAGCAAGGTTGCATGACACAATCAAAGAAAAAAACCAAAATTGTTAAATTGTACGTATATCAAACAAAAAAAATTGTTTGTCATTTCTTATCCGACTGTCTGTCTGTCCGTGCGTCTGTTAAGACCACTTTTCTCAGGAGTGGGTAGATGTATAAAGTTGAAATTTATGTCACATATTGTGGTGTAAGGTCTCTTGGCAATGAAATAAATGTAAGTCCTTCAGTGAATGCAGTCAAATGATACGGCCATTTACGTCACATATTTTCACGGTAGAAAAATTATTAATCAAAACCCGGTGATCTGGAATCATGAAATTTGGCAATAAACACAGTATAACTAAAGGAACAAATCTTAAAGTGTTAATTCGTAATCATACCACAGAAAAGAACTGCTTGTTTGTCCGTCTGCTATGGCCCATTTTTCTCAGGAGCGAGTAGATGTATCAATTTGGACGTTATGTCAGCTACGGTCTATGGTCCTTGCTGTGGGTAAAAAAGTTAAACTTCCAAAGTCAATGTGACCAAGAGATACGGCCATTTATGGCACACATTTTGTTACTCGCGAACTCACTCGTTAAAACCTATAGGGTACTTCCCGTTGACCTAGAATCATGAAATTTAACAAGAAGCAAGGTTTGAACATAGAAGTAAAGGAAAATCCGAAAATTGTTTATTTTTGTGTGATAAAATTAGAAATACACTCCTGGAAATGGAAAAAAGAACACATTGACACCGGTGTGTCAGACCCACCATACTTGCTCCGGACACTGCGAGAGGGCTGTACAAGCAATGATCACACGCACGGCACAGCGGACACACCAGGAACCGCGGTGTTGGCCGTCGAATGGCGCTAGCTGCGCAGCATTTGTGCACCGCCGCCGTCAGTGTCAGCTAGTTTGCCGTGGCATACGGAGCTCCATCGCAGTCTTTAACACTGGTAGCATGCCGCGACAGCGTGGACGTGAACCGTATGTGCAGTTGACGGACTTTGAGCGAGGGCGTATAGTGGGCATGCGGGAGGCCGGGTGGACGTACCGCCGAATTGCTCAACACGTGGGGCGTGAGGTCTCCACAGTACATCGATGTTGTCGCCAGTGGTCGGCGGAAGGTGCACGTGCCCGTCGACCTGGGACCGGACCGCAGCGACGCACGGATGCACGCCAAGACCGTAGGATCCTACGCAGTGCCGTAGGGGTCCGCACCGCCACTTCCCAGCAAATTAGGGACACTGTTGCTCCTGGGGTATCGGCGAGGACCATTCGCAACCGTCTCCATGAAGCTGGGCTACGGTCCCGCACACCGTTAGGCCGTCTTCCGCTCACGCCCCAACATCGTGCAGCCCGCCTCCAGTGGTGTCGCGACAGGCGTAAATGGAGGGACGAATGGAGACGTGTCGTCTTCAGCGATGAGAGTCGCTTCTGCCTTGGTGCCAATGATGGTCGTATGCGTGTTTGGCGCCGTGCAGGTGAGCGCCACAATCAGGACTGCATACGACCGAGGCACACAGGGCCAACACCCGGCATCATGGTGTGGGGAGCGATCTCCTACACTGGCCGTACACCACTGGTGATCGTCGAGGGGACACTGAATAGTGCACGGTACATCCAAACCGTCATCGAACCCATCGTTCTACCATTCCTAGACCGGCAAGGGAACTTGCTGTTCCAACAGGACAATGCACGTCCGCATGTATCCCGTGCCACCCAACGTGCTCTAGAAGGTGTAAGTCAACTACCCTGGCCCGCAAGATCTCCGGATCTGTCCCCCATTGAGCATGTTTGGGACTGGATGAAGCGTCGTCTCACGCGGTCTGCACGTCCAGCACGAACGCTGGTCCAACTGAGGCGCCAGGTGGAAATGGCATGGCAAGCCGTTCCACAGGACTACATCCAGCATCTCTACGATCGTCTCCATGGGAGAATAGCAGCCTGCATTGCTGCGAAAGGTGGATATACACTGTACTAGTGCCGACATTGTGCATGCTCTGTTGCCTGTGTCTATGTGCCTGTGGTTCTGTCAGTGTGATCATGTGATGTATCTGACCCCAGGAATGTGTCAATAAAGTTTCCCCTTCCTGGGACAATGAATTCACGGTGTTCTTATTTCAATTTCCAGGAGTGTATTTCTTTCGTCATTTGTTCAAAATGGTTCAAATGGCTCTGAGCACTATGGGACTCAACTGCTGTGGTCATCAGTCCCCTAGAACTTAGAACTACTTAAACCTAACTAACCTAAGGACATCACACACATCCATGCCCGAGACAGGATTCGAACCTGCGACCGTAGCAGTCGCACGGTTCCGGACTGTGCGCCTAGAACCGCGAGACCACCGCGGCCGGCTCGTCATTTGTCACCCGACTTTAAACTCAAAATTAAAAAATTCTCGAAAGTCCTGGACTCACCGGGACCGATATCTTACCAGTATCAATGTCGATAACAGGCAAAGATTATCGAGATTCTCGATTCCTTGGATCGATGAACTGTCTATATACATAACTGAGTTTGTACTGAACACTTAGACCCCAGTCCTACTCGCACCGGGCCAGTTTTTTATGAAACTTACTCACCTGGTCATCTATTTGTCTGATACGGCATCTTCAGGTGCCTGTTACCTTTTACAGTAACTGAAACAAAATCGCTACGGACGGTGCTGTTCACCAGAGGTCGATACGTCGGACATTACCCTTGAACATCTGATCCCAAATTTTTCAGTTCTAAGGATGTAGATTTTTTCTCGTTTATTGAATAAGTACATTGAGTCGAAACAATAAGTGTTTTTATCGTAGCTTTTGTCAATTAAAACTGCAGTTTCGAAAAATGAACCTGAATCCTTTTTTCGCTTTCTTGAGCAAATACAGAGTACAGCTCCTATTGGTTTATACACTTTGTTCACCGTAAATTTAACACAGAAGTTAACGATGCACAATGTATTTCCTCACGTTTGTTGTTCCCTTACTGAAGTCTCGTTCCGCGAAACTCGAGTACAGTCACTGAAATCACGGCCCCCCGCAAAGCTGCCATTTCTCGTATTATTCATAACTTCGAAGAAATTTCTGACTGATGCCACATTTCTTCATATCGCCGTCGGCATATTTATTGTGTATCTTAGTTGCTTTTCCTTTGGGGCAAATACTTAAGTACTGCTGATCTCAGCAACGTGTCCCCCGTCCAATAATCTGCACACCATCGACTTCCTTTTGCTTTCACGTTCCACTACCTTTGACATCTGCACTGTCACTATTTTCCCCTCTCGTCGCTTATAATCTTAATTTTGTTACAGCAAGTTTCCACTGTCTGCAGTCACTTCCACAAAATACCCATGAGTAGGCGTACGGAGTGATTCAAAGTGGTACTATTACATAAAGTTAATCATGAGTAAGACAGACGCCAGATTGACATCCATTGAAAGAATTCCCAATAAATGTAGTCCGTCAACAATGAAACGAGCTTATAAAATATTCACTCCTGCAGAACACGTAGCAACTACACAGATTTTCATAGCGCACTCTAAACGGCAGGAACTTGCGTTTACAACTAGCCGAATAGGGAAAGCGACTGTACAAAGCGGTTTAAAACAAGGACCACAAGAGTTGCAACCTTAACACTGTGAAGGGCAAAACCAGTGAAGACTTTCAGTGTTCTGACGTTCCTTATTGGGTCATTCGTTCTAGAATAAGTGGGCCTATTTCCAGTGGCAACACATCTGGTACAGATGCACTGCGCCCGACGATCAATCTTTGATATTGCAGAGAGAGCGCTTGTTTATATTAGGGTTGAATAATGTATAAAAGACTCAAATAGCTGGGCCTAAGACGGTCGAATCAATCTCCACGTGCGTTTCCTGTAACAAAGGAGAATAAGTAGAGCGACTGAACCTCCAATCTGGAATCCGTATCTGATATTTCTTCACTATGCTTCAGTGCGACATTAATATCAACGTTTAATTAGTGATTGTTTGTGTGTATCTGACACTGCCAATTCTGTCCATGTGGTAAAGGCTTACTAGTTTTGCAAATGTTTCGGTAGAGTGCCAGTCTGCTGTTGTGCGCTGATGTGTGACGTCAGTAGGGACTTCTGGCTATCGTGCTTGTATGTTGGGGAATGTGTGATTTCATGAGTGTTATGGTATTCGCTTAATTATGTTTGCTCAGTGAGTGATTTGTAAGTAAAACTGTCCTGAGTGTGAGAAAGTAATGCCAAATCGCGCTGTTGTTCGCTGTAATGCTCATAGGGGTATCAGAAAACGGATTAAAGCAGTGCTTCACGCTTTCTTTTGCAATGCAAGTTCACAAAGGATCTGGCCACGAAGTGTTGAAGTGAAGCCACTGTGATTGTTGCAAACGCTTGAGTATTCTACCCTCAAAAACATGACTTGGAACAAGCATCAAATTCGAAATAATTTTTGCCCAGCTACATGCATACGGCAGTTTGTCCAGAGAAATGGTGTCATTAAGAATCTGTGTGCCAAAATTATCGAGCGTTTCTCCAACGTTTACCACAAATAATTAAAATTTACGACAGTATGCGATGATCTATCCATTTGTCTTGGCTGTTATCGAAACATAAGACAAAGAAAGCAGAGTAAGTTCATCATCTCAAACCAAGGAAGTGGATTTGTCATCGGGTTTGTGCATAAATGAGCAACTTTTGTGTAAATTAAGTTGTTCGAGAACTTAGATTAGTCACAGAAGTCAAGCTCCTCTGTCAGTGTTTGTTCAGCAACATTAGAATCCAACTACCTAACAGGAGGATACGGATACCGATGCCAAGGTTTGCCTTATTTTCCAAATCGCATTCCAGCTTTCCTGAACAGAATTAATGTTTCTTTCAAAATGAATTCTATACAGCTGTTAAAATCATTTTTATGGGTGAATTTCAAGAACATGTGTTAACATTCTCCTTATAAAACTTTCTGGCAGATTAAAACTGTGTGCCGGACCGAGACTTGAACTCGGGACCTTTGCACTTGCCCGCGAACGGCAAAGGTCCCGAGTTCGAGTCTCAGTCCGGCACACAGTTTTAATCTGCCAGGAAGTTTCATAACAGCGCACACACCGCTGCAGAGTAAAAATTTCATTCTGGATTCTCCTTATACTTTGATAAAAAAAATCCAAAGGGTATTGGCGCGACTAAAAGTATAACAATATGAGTGGCAGCGAGATTAACTAATTCAAATGTTTTCTTGAATTACGGCATTTACATAATTAGTTGAGTGAAAATGATAGTGTCCACCTATCAGTTGACGACTAATGAACTTGTGACATAGCCAAAAACTAGTGCGATACCTAGATCTCATTTTCTCGTTAAAAATTTTCGCAGAGACAACTTAGAAAATTTCCTGATCAATTCCAAAATCCAGTTTGACAGAAAACTGCATAAACAGACTACGCATTGCATTTTATGAGCTCCGTATGTGTTTTAAAGAGATGCTTGCTCGAATATGTTTTAAGTCGCCAATGTCTGTTTGAAAAGTGGTCAAGCTACAGAAAGTAACAGCAACGTTCTAGCAGTAGCAGAACAGCAACTTACATTTCACTATTTCAGTAGAAAATGCAGCATTTCAAAGTACAAAGTGTATATGCGCGGCCCAAATTTTTTAGCGCTGCTCGCGACACCGAGTCTGTTCCTCAGTGATGTCACAGCTTCAGCCTGCAGAGCTCAAGAGAAATGCGGGCCCCACAACAAACCAGTGACATTACTCCAGATGCATTGCCCGACATACGTCACGAATGAAATGATGATGAAATCAAGACTCTAAACTGTCAATAGGCGTTGATATACATCAACGGGGACAGTTGAAAATGTGTGCCCCGACCGGGACTCGAACCCGGGATTTCCTGCTTACATGGCAGACACTCTATCCATCTGAGCCACCGAGGGGACAGAGGATAGTACGACTGCAGGGATTTATCCCTTGCACGCTCCCCGTGAGACCCAAATTCCCAACTTAATGTCCACATACTACTTCGTAGTGCCCCTGCCCATTACACTCATTACTCGCGGCAGACAATCTTACCGGGTCCCGTAAGAGTTCGGGAATTGCGTGTGCATCCAGCACTGAAGAAGAAGGTCAATAGCCGGTTAGCCTTAACTGTATGAAGATGGTATCTGTTCTTTCGGACATGTCCGAAAGAACAGATACCATCTTCATATAGATCACGAACGCTCGTCTACGTCCGGGGCCAGTTGGGAAATCAGTATGTAAGTGAAAGGGTACCAAGTAAAGTCCTTTAACTTTGTCATTTGTTATCGAGTGCTTGACAGTATTTAAACTAACAGCTATGAAGTATTAAATTGGTGTGAAACAGTAAGTCACTCTCCGCCGCAGACACTTGTTGCAACTCGTAAGATCTGTAGTGCACGTTTTCCTGCCCACCACAGAGAGTTCGGGATGTATGTTGGGTAAGGCAACTAGTGTGACGTCACAAGATCGTTACGGGGACCCACATTTCCCATGGGCACCGGTCAGCCAATAGCTTACTGCCCAACCTTAATTTTTAATAGGGAACTTGAATTTCAGTTACCTGCACCTCTCTTGTTTACAAAAGGCGTTTGCTTGATGAGGTGCGTTATTAGCAAGTTCCTTTACATCACCTGAGATGCATTTTGAAGGGGTTCACAGCTAGCGCATTAAAAAGGTCAAAACCACGATTTAGAGATGTGATCGAAGTAAACGAAAGTATCCTAGGAGTCACGGACTCTTGAGAATTTCATCACATTTGTAACACATTCGCAGCGTTTCCCAGGACGGAACGCACAATGCACGTCTGGTTAAGCTGCGCGGACGTGACTCGTGAGACAGGAGCGCGGCACGTACCTTGACGAGCTGCTGTATGGAGAGGGAGGAGGCGCTGCGCATGTCCTCGCACGAGCTGTGGTGCTCGGCAGTGAACACCGAGTCGTGCGACACGCTGAGCCCGGCCGCGCCCAGCGGGCCGCCGCCCACGCCGCCCGGCGCGCCGGCGCCGCTCCTGCAACAGACGCCGCCACCTGCTGTCACCGCCGGACCTCGTGATACCATCAAGCCTAATGCTCATTAGGAATCCTCCGATACCAGCGGGTATCGATCACTTCATTTATAAACAACAATAATTTGTGGCAAATCGATGTCTGCGTAAACCATATACACTCCTGGAAATTGAAATAAGAACACCGTGAATTCATTGTCCCAGGAAGGGGAAACTTTATTGACACATTCCTGGGGTCAGATACATCACATGATCACACTGACAGAACCACAGGCACATAGACACAGGCAACAGAGCATGCACAATGTCGGCACTAGTACAGTGTATATCCACCTTTCGCAGCAATGCAGGCTGCTATTCTCCCATGGAGACGATCGTAGAGATGCTGGATGTAGTCCTGTGGAACGGCTTGCCATGCCATTTCCACCTGGCGCCTCAGTTGGACCAGCGTTCGTGCTGGACGTGCAGACCGCGTGAGACGACGCTTCATCCAGTCCCAAACATGCTCAATGGGGGACAGATCCGGAGATCTTGCTGGCCAGGGTAGTTGACTTACACCTTCTAGAGCACGTTGGGTGGCACGGGATACATGCGGACGTGCATTGTCCTGTTGGAACAGCAAGTTCCCTTGCCGGTCTAGGAATGGTAGAACGATGGGTTCGATGACGGTTTGGATGTACCGTGCACTATTCAGTGTCCATTCGACGATCACCAGTGGTGAACGGCCAGTGTAGGAGATCGCTCCCCACACCATGATGCCGGGTGTTGGCCCTGTGTGCCTCGGTCGTATGCAGTCCTGATTGTGGCGCTCACCTGCACGGCGCCAAACACGCATACGACCATCATTGGCACCAAGGCAGAAGCGACTCTCATCGCTGAAGACGACACGTCTCCATTCGTCCCTCCATTCACGCCTGTCGCGACACCACTGGAGGCGGGCTGCAGGATGTTGGGGCGTGAGCGGAAGACGGCCTAACGGTGTGCGGGACCGTAGCCCAGCTTCATGGAGACGGTTGCGAATGGTCCTCGCCGATACCCCAGGAGCAACAGTGTCCCTAATTTGCTGGGAAGTGGCGGTGCGGTCCCCTACGGCACTGCGTAGGATCCTACGGTCTTGGCGTGCATCCGTGCGTCGCTGCGGTCCGGTCCCAGGTCGACGGGCACGTGCACCTTCCGCCGACCACTGGCGACAACATCGATGTACTGTTGAGACCTCACGCCCCACGTGTTGAGCAATTCGGCGGTACGTCCACCCGGCCTCCCGCATGCCCACTATACGCCCTCGCTCAAAGTCCGTCAACTGCACATACGGTTCACGTCCACGCTGTCGCGGCATGCTACCAGTGTTAAAGACTGCGATGGAGCTCCGTATGCCACGGCAAACTGGCTGACACTGACGGCGGCGGTGCACAAATGCTGCGCAGATAGCGCCATTCGACGGCCAACACCGCGGTTCCTGGTGTGTCCGCTGTGCCGTGCGTGTGATCATTGCTTGTACAGCCCTCTCGCAGTGTCCGGAGCAAGTATGGTGGGTCTGACACACCGGTGTCAATGTGTTCTTTTTTCCATTTCCAGGAGTGTATTACGTTCATTGGATATGAACTGAACAATTCTATTGTTAATTAACAAAAAACATAAATACCTTAATGTTATAAAGTTGTTAACTAAGAACTCTGCATTAAATTTTTTGTAACATTTACGTAAAACATGCGTAAAGTAAATTTAAATACATTGTAAGGTTCAAGAGAAAGAGCTTCACAAACTGAGCAAGTCAATAATGCATTGGTACACATCCGGTCCTTACACAAGCAGTTATTCGGTCTGGCATTGATTGATAGAGTTGCTAGGTGTGCTCCTGAGGGAAATCGTGCCAAATTCTGTCTAACTGGTGGGTTAGATTGCCAAAATCCCGAGCTGGTTGGATGGCTCTGCCCATACCACCTATATATAACTCCTACTGAAAGAGCACGTCACAACCTACATACATACTCTACATCCCACCTTACGGTGCATGGCGGAGGGTGTCTTTTACTATTGCCTCCAAATCACTTTCCTGTTCCACTGAAGTGATGGGAGAAAGACGCTTCCGAAGCAGCCCTGATTCTTTTGATCTTGCCTTTCCAGTCATTACCCGGGATGTACGTTACTGTCATCAGAATCATTGTGTAGTCACTTGCTTTCTCAAAAGTGTCTTGCGAAAAGTACGTCTTCTTCACTACAGGGATTCTCATTTGGTTCAAATGGTTCAAACGACTCTGAGCACTTAACATCTGA
The DNA here is from genome assembly GCF_023898315.1 of Schistocerca nitens. Lineage (NCBI taxonomy): Eukaryota > Metazoa > Arthropoda > Insecta > Orthoptera > Acrididae > Schistocerca > Schistocerca nitens. The sequence goes on from NC_064621.1 coordinate 497,720,952, forward strand.
CTTAACATCTGAGGTCATCAGTCCCATAGAACTTAGAACTACTTAAACCTAAGTAACCTAAGGACATTACACACATCCATGCCCAAGTCAGGATTCGAACCTGCGACCGTAGCAGTGGCGCGGTTTTGGACTGAAGCACCTAGAACCGCTTGGCCACCGCCGCCGGCTTCTCATTTGGTTCAATATGGTTCAAATGGCTCTGAGCACTATGGGACTTAACTGCTGAGGTCATCAGTCCCCTAGAACTTAGAACTACTGAAACCTAACTAACCTAAGGACATCACACACATCCATGCCCGAGGCAGGATTCGAACCTGCGACCGTAGCGGTTGCGCGGTTCCAGACTGTAGCGCCTAGAACCGCTCGGCCACTCCGGCCGGCTTTCTCATTTGGGTTCACGGAGAATTTCCGTAGTATTTGCGAGTTGATCGGAGCTACCGGTAACAAATCTAGTGGCACACCTGTCACTTGCTTCGATATCTTCCCTTTATCTGACCTCGTGGAGATCCCAAACACCAGAGCAGTACCCAAGAGTCGTTCGCATAGGTATTCTGTAAGCGGTCTCCTTTAAAAGACGAGCTACGCTTTCCTAGAATTCTACCTATAAACTGAAGTCGAACATTCGCCTTTCCTAAAACCGACCTTACGAGCTGCCGCGCGGGATTAGCCGAGCGGTCTTGGCGCTGCAGTCTTGGACTGTGCGACTGGTCCCGGCGTTCGAGTCCTCCCTCGGGCATGGTTGTGTGTGTTTGTCCTTAGGATAATTTAGGTTAAATGTGTAAGCTTAGGGACTGATGACCTTAGCAGTTAAGTCCCATAAGATTTCACACACATTTGAAACTTACGAGCTCATTCTCCACATCGCTTTGGGAGGGATGTCACAGATAATCGTATTCATGCAGCACACCAGAAATACCGTATCTAAACAATAGAGGATTTCTTAGCTACTCGTCTGCATGACCTTACAGTTTTCCTAATTTTGTGCAATTCGCCATCCATCACACCAAACAGAAATTCTGTCTAAGTGATTGTGTATCATCCTACAGTCAGTCCACGACAACACTTTGCATAGACTTCAGCGTCATCACGAACAGTCGGAGATTGGTGCTCATCGTATCCACCAAATAGTTTATGTACATGGAGAACAAGAGTTCCGTGGGACACTCCTGAGAATATTATTGTCTCCGATGAACACTCGCCGTCCAGTCAACGTAATGGGCTATATTGCTTACAAAAACTTCGAGACACTCACATATCTGGGAATCTATTCCATACGCTCGTACTTTTGTTGTAATAAATGTGACATCGTGTGAAACTCTCTCCGGACATCTAGGAATATGGAATCTGCCCGTTGCCCTTGATCCATGGTTCGCACGGTATCATGTGAGAAAAAGGCAAGCTGAGTTTCGCACGTGCTACGCTTTCAAAATCCGAGCCGATTTGGGGACCGAAGCTATCCTGTCTCAAGAAAATTTATTTTTAGATATTCATTCGACGGGTTTCGGGTGTTTCAACCATCATCAACTAAAAGAAAAAAATAGTAACATTGTTGGTTTAAAAATGCATGTTTCTCATAGAAGACATTCCCATGTACCAAACGTAGGAATAGTGAAACATAAAATGCAACATAATCAGATTCTTACAAACTTTTGAAAAGCTTAGGTAAATTATACACGCACCCCTGATAATTAAGAGGCGACTGACATCCTAGGCCTATGCACTTACAGATGTCCGAAGAGGCGTCCTAGCCAGCAACACCACACCAAGAAACAGCATAAGATTTGTGACGTCAAAATATGGAACGGCATATTTGTGACGTCGTAACATAGAATTTTACATTTTCGAGCACTCCCTAACGTCAAAAACGGAATAACCCACTACAAATTTTCGTTAAGTGCTACAAAAAGTGAATCAATTCGACGTAAGGCTTTACTTTAATGCGCCGGTACCTTGAAACAGCGCAGTATGCAAGCTCAATTATGGGAAACCAAGTACTGGAACCCCGCTGTTTCAAGGTACCGGCGCATTAAAGTAAAGCTCCCATCATTCCGAAACTGATATTCCGCTTGGAACATAGTGTTGCCTTCTTCCAACTGACTTATCCAGATAGCTGTTCAACGTGGACGCTGAACTACTTTGCAAAGAACTGATAAGTGACAAATAAAAATTCAAGAACTGACCGGACTGGCGCGTTAAATATACATAAATTACCTGTCGTTTTGGGTACGATTTGCTACAATAAAATGTTTAAGAAGCGTTAGTGGTTAAAAGTGCTATAGTATCTGTGAATGTAAAATATTGATGGAAATAAAAATCTCTGTTCGCGTTATACTCAACAAATGACAATATGCATCTGCAATGAAAAAAGGCTGAAATACAAATTTTGATAACTATAGCAACACAGCAACACGTGCATGGCGTAATTGGTGGCGTAATCCTTTCGCAACTTCGAAGTCCGAGCTACATTCCTCTTGGAATATGAAAACGAAATTACTCACAGATTTTCTGAACTTTGTTAACTTTTTCGGATATATTACAGTAAATTTCGACAAGGAGGAAACTGAATATTATTAAAGTTTTATTTTCAACGCAGCAAGCGCCTTTAAACGCTTTAGAGCTTCCGCGCTGTTACACAAGGTTTTCTCAGTCCGTCTTCGAAAATCTTCAATGAAATTAACGCAGATGTTTTGCGCATGTCACCGAGCGATGAGGCACAGTGCTAACACATTGGGCTCATTTCTGGAGGACGTCCTGTGGCTGCACGAAAGGCATTATTCAACATGGTGGCGTTGCTGTCAGGGCTGCTCCGAGCCATAATCCGTAGGTAGCGGCCATCCACTTCAGTAGCAGCCCTTGGGCGGCCTGAGCGAGGCACGTCATCGACAGTTCCTGTCTCTCTGTATCTCCTCCCCATGACCGAACAACATCGCTTTTGTTCACTTCGAAACACCTAGACACTTCCCTTATTGAGAGCTACTCATGGCACAAAGTGACAATGCGGCCCCGATCGAACCGCGATATTGACCTTCAAGGCATGGTTGAGCTACAGACAAAATGAGCGGTGTACCTCCTTCATGGTGGAATGATTGGAACTGATCGGCTGTCGAGCCCCCTCCGTCTAATAGGCGCTGCTCGTGCATGGTTGTTTACATCTTTGGGCGGGTTTAGCGACATCTCTGAAGAGTCACAGGGGCTGTGTCTGTGATCCAATATCCATTGTCAACGTCTATCTTCAGGAGTTCTGGGAACAGGGGTGATGCAAAACTTTTTTTTATGTGTGTATTATTTGTTTTTGGATGGCAGGCGCAGATGTGAAGGAGTTACGATGTAGTTGGTACCCATCACGGTGATGCTACCTTTTGGTGGTGAGACGTAGTTGTGCCCGCATCTCGTGGTCGTGCGGTAGCGTTCTCGCTTCCCACGCCCGGGTTCCCGGGTTCGATTCCCGGCGGGGTCAGGGATTTTCTCTGCCTCGTGATGGCTGGGTGTTGTGTGCTGTCCTTAGGTTAGTTAGGTTTAAGTAGTTCTAAGTTCTAGGGGACTTATGACCACAGCAGTTGAGTCCCATAGTGCTCAGAGCAATTTGAACCATTTTTTTGAGACGTAGTTGACCAGAGCTTTGACGACGAGTATTGCCTGCCCTCACGTTCCCATGCAGTTCGACATCGGGTCACTGTCACACCTGAATGCTCCACAAATGTGGATATTGCACGAATCGACAAGCTGGCCAAATGGAGACCCAAAATGAGGTTCCTTTTAAACTATCATGTGCTGACAATGATGTCCCACACGCGTACCCGGCATCTCTCGGTCCGTCACTGCTATCACTCAGCATCTGATGATGTTTACGCCCCTTATATGCCTTTCCAAGACCGATAACAACATTAAAGAAGAACAGCACTAATGCTCTTTGGTGGGTGTTCTACGTGTCACAGAGAATTTAACCATATCCGACTCTGCTTTCTGGTTGCCTGTCGGCCAGTGCATCTGACTTTGACGTATCTGTTGGTGCTACTGTACTGCTACGTATCGGATAACTTGAGAAAATAGTGACTGAAAATAAATCATACGGAATTGGCCTTAAATGTAGAACATTCACATAATCTTTGGCTGATGTAGTACGTTCACCAACATTTGTGCCACTTTTTCAGTATTTTTTGTTTTTACTGTATCCAACCAATGAGGTTTCCCTTTCCCCTTTACCATCTCCTGTAACATATTAGCATGCTCAACACAAACCATATATGTTAACAAGACGTCATTAGTGTCATCGTGATCTAGGGGTGTTTACTTTTGTTGGGATAATGAGGATGATTGAAGTTTCAGAGATTCAAAGTTTCTTTG